>NW_005842257.1:1223658-1322694 GCF_000455745.1 Alligator sinensis | reverse complement strand
CCTGGCCAGTGATGCCAGGCACAAGGTTTTGACAGTGAGCTGATTGTTGGCTCCAGTCCTCAGACAGCTCAGGGTGCTGAATGGGACCTAGGACTGTCCAGTGATGGCAATAACCAGCTGATTGTTGGCCCTATATATGGCACCCAGCTTTCAACTTGCCAGCACAGGGGGCATCCAGGCTTCCTCTGCACTGGCAGTCAGTAATGGTGCTATCTGGATTTGATCTCTGATCCCAAAATCATGCCTCCTGCTATGCGCATGTAGCATAGCACAAAGCACGATTGCTGTGATAGGGCATCAGATCCTATTACACCATTAAATGAACATGTGCCAGAAGCTTAAGAGAGAGACACAAAAAACAGAATATAGAATTGAATATAAAATTGAAAGATACAGAAAGCAGAATATAAAACAGGAGTATTCCATCTTTTTACTCCTCTGTGAACTATGAAACACCATAACAAGAAGGAAATATGACTACATCCTGCTTATCGCCAAACAACTTTGGGGTAAACAGACTATTCCAACTTTTCTCTGAGCCTAATCTGCATATAAAACGAACTGTTTCAAACAGGAGAATTTTCCACACCTTCGATTCTCTATGAAATATGAACTTTCATTTCTACCCAGGAGAACTTTTACAATCTTTTCTCCTATGCCTGAAGAAGGGTGCTTGTGCCTGAAAGCTTGCAATTAAAGAATTTTTTTTGCAAAAATCTAGTTGGTCTAATAAAAGATATCAACTCTAGCGCAAGTTCCGATTCCTTTTGCCTCTCGACCAATACGGCTACAACCTGGATACCTGAGAATACAAAATTAGCAGAACCAGAGGAGACTGGGCAGACAGAGGAATTTTTAGCCTATCTTCTTGCCCCTGGTAGGAAGTAGTTATAATTCAAATAAGCTCTCTATGGCCGCATCCAGATGAGCATGGATGTGTGCCATGCACTGCACATACAGGCATTCCCCTTGCTGCTACCTTGCAGCGCTGGGGGCGGGAGGTTTGACCCCGGGAGATCCTGGGTCAAAAAAACTCATGCTGAAAGAAGTGGGGTGGTTTTCTGCTGCAGCTGCAGCCCCAGGAGGCCCCAGAGCCCCAGTAAGGCTGCTGGGGCTAGCCCAGTTGCTGGCCCCAGACTCCCCTACCCTACCCAGGGTAACCTGGGCCTTCCCTCGGGACAAGTAGCAGAGGCACAGGGTGTACCCACTCCTATGTGTCCTCAGGGAAACAAATGTCCACACTCATCTGGATGCAACTTATTAGGGCTGGTTGAAATATTTCCATTGAAATGGATATTTTGATTAAATGATTTTTTTTTTGCTAGAAATGTCTGCTTTCACAGAATTTTTTAATCTTTAGTCAAAAACCCTCACCCTGAAAATCAAAATGGTTTGCTCGACCCCAAAATACTCCATTCAAAGTGGCACTGCAGGCCTAATGGGCATGATGGTTTACATACCTTGACTTGTCTATGGGTCATGCCTCATAGCCAGCACCTGCAATGTGCCTCTAGTCAAAGGAGCTTGTAGGTTTGCTTGAGGCTGGCATGGGGCTAGCATGGCAAGCCACAAGAGTTTCTACAGAAGGAAGCAACGTAGTTAGTAGTTTATCCAGCCCTACCTTATTCCCTAGGTCAGCGGTGCCCGACCTTCTCGCCCCACAGACTAGGTGAGAGGTGTGGTGTCAGTCCACATGGTTGGCACATGGGAGCTATCTTGCATGTCGGTCTAACCCTGTGTGCCTGGATCTGCCTGCATGCCAGCCCGACTCTGTGGGTCTAGATCTGACCATGTGTTGGCCTATCTGGCACACAGGGCCACATTATCCAGCCCATGTGGCTCCCCTGGCTCTGAAAATTTGGCAGCAGAGGAACAGCAATTAACACTACAACACAGCTCTCCTGCCGCCAAATGTCTGGTTCCTTGGGCAGCTTCATGACTGGATGACAGCTCCATGGGCTGGGGATGGATCACCCTGGACCTAGCTGATATGCTGAAGGCCACATCCATCTGACCCAGCTGTAAATGGGTATGTGGTCATAAGTCTGGAAACACATGCACATTCATGCATGCACACACACCACTTCCTGGGCCCACTGCTTTCACCAAAAGGGCAGAGAAACCAAGACATTGTGAAATGTGTAGTCGAGCCGGAGTTCTAGTTCAGGGAAGAAAACAGGAGGACAACACCTGAACTCCCACGAGTCAATTATGCCAACCGCAACCATGCATCTAAATGGGGCTCTTCCAGATCCACAAACTGCACAACTTGCCATGAAGGACGTACTACTTGAGTCCACGTAGAAGCGGTCAGATTATTTGTTCTCAGAAAAAAAAAAAAAACTTGTTAAAAATGGTCAAGGCAATGCACACACACAAGCTACAGCGCAAACTAAACGTTTGGGGTACAATGAACTTTGGAGGAATCAAAGGCACTGTCCCAAAACTCTGTCTGAACGTTTGGTCACCTGTTTGGGACCACGGCGTGTTCAAGTGCCACAAATCTGGATCACCTCCACCAGAAAGACTGGGCATACTCCAGGGACCTCAGTACTCCCAGCACTCCTGCCTTTGGGCTGTGCTTTGAAGCCTGGGATGTGCTTTGAAGCCTGATGATGAGGGATTTTGAGGCTACTGGATACCCTCAGGTGGTGCTTGGACTCAGAGCCTCGCAATCCTGAGGCAGGCTTCTGTAGTCTTATGCAGCCTAAGTTTTAAGCTGTGGCTCAATTTTAACTGAAGCTAGAAGTTTAAGTCAAAATTTCTTGTAAACCTGCATTTCCGGTGTTGCTGCTCTTATTTTTATTAGCATGACAGGAGTCAGAAACAAAAGCCACTTTTTCCTCGTCCTTCTCAATATCAGCTTATTCTTTCCTTTATATTCTTCAGCTATTTGCCTAACTCATTTTCATGTTAGTGAAGAAACTCGGTTGTCGATGCAAAACAGAATCCTCTTACAATATTCCACAGTTTAATATACCTCATTGGTACTTGCTATTAAACCCATGTTTTTCTTTACATCATTTTTTTTCTCATTAATCCTACTGCTACCACCATGACAGCACTAAACTGTATCCCTACTCAGCATTTACCCCCATTGGTAACCCCCATATCCCTCGTCCTCAGAGCTGAGGCTTATATTTGTAGGTTTTTCAGTCTTCACGAGTGAAGTCCTCTTTATCTTGCTCTCATTAAGAGCTAAAAACACATGCACATGGATATCCCTGAGCACCTGATTGTATTGTAAAACCCCACCCTCTTTTTCCTTGTGCTAACTTGCTTGTGTTTCCATTTCCTTGGTAATTTTTGTAGTTCTGCCTTGTATTATTGCCAAGAATTGACATCATTAGTACTCATATTCCTAGAACTGCACGGTACCGAAACAATGTTTGTACCATGCTCTTAACAGTGCTTTTCATGCGCAGACAGCAGTGTGCTTTCTTAAACAAGCATCATTATCCCCATTTTTTCAACTCAGAAACTAGTTATATTATTCCTAGTCCAGCACCCTACCCCCAAAAGCCGTCCGCCCCAGCACTGTTAACGAAAGAGTGGGAGACACCCCTTATAAATCAGTAAAGTTTGGAAACTCTTCTGAGTCAGGCGTGCAACAATCAAAGCAGGATGCCCAGGCATTTGCCTCTGCCTAATAAGACATGCTGACAGTGTGGAGATGGACATGGAATAAAAATAGATAGGCAGGCAGAAATACAGAGCGACACTCTTTAATAGAAAAAAATAGCCCAACTTGGGACTGAGAAAGGAATGCCATATCCAATTGAAATGGCATTTGTATATTCTAGCAGTGCTCTTAACAGCACTATATGGAAAGAGACTATTACCTCTTGTTCTCTCACAACCTGCCTGTCATATTGCTTTTTTTTTGCTTTTTTTTTCTGGGGCGGGGGGGTCCGCTATAACGGCTAGCTATTTTCCAGCATTAATACTTGAATACTTCTTTCCTGAGATATATTAGTTCACATTTTTATAGCTCCATTCTGATGTTATTTCCTGGGACTATTTTTCCAATCTCACTGATCCTTTTTATTATTAGCTTTCTATCCTCAGTGGTATTTGCCACAACACTCAATTTTGATATCATTTGCAAAATGCAGTGGTCTCAGTAAAAGGCATCATTTGCCAACAGATGCCGCTGGGAAAGAGCAGTCAGCAAATGTTAATCTTCACTAGTGACCACTAGGCATCTCAAGAGATAATTTTCTGCCAGGATATTGGCTCATTAGCCTAGTCTATCTCTGTGAGCTAGTAACAGGACATCTTCGTTCTGTTATGAGCTCTGCCACTCGCTACCTATGTAATCTTGGACAACTTCATGGTTTTTGTGCATCCGTAACTCTCCCTGCCCAAGTGCTAGTTACAGCAGCAAACTCTATGGCAGGAACGGTCTTTCTTATACAATGCCAAGTGCAATGGAGCTCAAAGCCTCCGAGGAAATATTATAACAGAAAAAAGAGTTTGTTTCTTTTAGTGTTGGGGAGATGTAGCTGTGATTGTCCAGGAAAAAGGGAGAAGAAGGTCCCATGAAAGGTATCCCGCACAAAAGTCCTAACGCTACAGTTGGGAAGGACATAGGGAAACTTTTGGCTATCACTGACAAAGGGTAGAGTGGTACCCAAAACCTTGTGTATCCCCCTGCCAACTAGACAGTTGGTGCAGTAAAAGATATCACATGCAAAAATCCTTGCCTCTCTTTTCTCTCCCAGAACGCTTTTTTGTTTTGTGGTCAGCCGTCTACGTTATGCTGGCCGGTAGTCATGCCATTACATTATCTATGTCCTTCTTTTCTTGCATTGTGCCCAAATAATTCATTAATTTGACAGATTGGTCAGGTTTTGGAAAAAAGGGAAGCCTTTTTTCTGTTGGATTTTTACATCTAGTGTGTCAGGGACTCTGATTAAGCAGGCCTGGCAGGGCTAAATACATGAGTTACCACACCTACCCCTGATCCCTGGCTAATGTGTTGGTGAGGTTCCCTGCAACCAGATCAGATATTGAAAGTGCCATTCACCTGGCACCAGTTCTCTGACCCCTGGCTCACATCTCAGACATTACATCTCTTGGATCTCCCCTCTCGGCTCCAGGAACCCCTGCCCCTGCCCTGCTTACCTCCTAGTTGCCCCCAAGACCTATTCACAGGCCCAGCTGCCTACATCCAAGACAAACCCTCACATAGTGCTCTAAAACTCTTTGCATAAAACATGCAAGAGGCACGATTTTTTTCCCCTTCATACCATTTGGAGAAGCTGCTATCGAGTCCGATAGAAGCATGCCGACAGTTACAATGGTTATCAAACAGATGGGCTTGTGAAGAGGAGGAGTAATTGCAACAATAATAGAAGAAGTGGATCTCATTACGCCTGATCTATTTCTTAGAGAGATTAGCGTCTCTGGCAGTAAGTACAGCACAGAAACCCATAATAGGGTGAGGGCAGTATCTTATTTTCCAGTGGCACTGCCATCTCTACCACTAACTAACCCACAGTAACAAGAGGGAGCATAACCCAGCCACCATGCATCTACTACTGGCTCTGAACAGACTGACAAGAACATGCAATATCAAGAATACCTTTAAGGCAGGCCTGGTTGACAAACAGGTGTTCTCTCTGTAAGACAGTTTTCTTATTGATCTGTGCTAACATCTTGCAAAAGTGAACAATCTCATTGCCATGTCAAAGGCTAACCATTTGTGAACAAGTAATGCAGCCAGAAAATCCATGATGCTGCATTAATAGCTGTACAATGTAAGTCTTATTTCAAGCTCTAAAACAAAGAGCATCTGAAAAGAGCTCATGTCCCATTATATTAGCATATCTAGAATAAATACCTATGCTTACATGCACTTCATGGGAATAAATTCTGTCAAAGGAAGGATTATGAAATATATTTACATATTGTATGCAGCAGGTGAGCAATTAAAAAGACTAGAAGTTCATATAATCCAGTCACTCCTTAGATAGTGCAGTCGTCTCTTCATTATCTCATACATATTTAGCTGTGCTCTTATTTAAGAAATGTAAACCACTCTCCAATCTAGGGCTTAAATTTGCTCGTTACATCACTTCAATCCATCAGCAGAACAGGTCCCTTGCTTAATGCTGAGCATGTGTGCGAATACTTGTAGACTACGAGACTTCATAAATATCGCAATAATGAATGTCTACTTATAACCTATTGACATTTCAGATTTAGACTGAAAAGGCCATTCTCAGACTAGAGGTCATTTTGCAAGTCAAATAGTTTTCAGAAGGATGTGATCCTGGAATGAAAGTCTGTTGTCTGGTTGCCAAGCAGGTGCTCAATGACACCCCTGTGCTCCCTGAAAGCTAGCAGTCAGTTGTGAAGCATAGGGTTCAGTCAAGTTCCCAACCTCCCTTATTAAAGCTGATTGGGTGCACAGATGAGGGCAAGGAGGGCAGTGCATTGCATTATCTCACAAGCAGGAAGGTGTCTTATTAGCATGACTAGGTTCCCAGGTTAAGTACAGAGAGTCAAAAAGCCCAAGACTGAATCGATTCAGTCTTCACAGGTTAATCTAAACCGCATAGATTGAACCAATAAACAAGTGAACAGACATTCACTTTTGATCTGGAAATGCAGCCATGTGCCTGCAGTGGCCCAGGCCAGAAGCTGGGGGGCGCTAGAGCAGCCCTCCCTGCTCATCTGGAGCATATAGCTTGGGCCAAGGTGAGCCCATCCACCCTGAGAGGGGAGGTTTGTAGGGGAGGTGCAAAGCATCCTGGGATGCTGGGGGACTGAGTTAACATGAATCTGGAGGGGATCCAGTACAGAAGTTCAATAAACTGCTTTAACCTAAATCAGTTAAGTCTGATACTACATCCATCCAGGTTTATCTTAAACCAGTTTTGGTCACTTTGAAAGTGGTTTATGTGCACTGAACTTCTGTTGTGTTACAGATTTGAACCAGTTTCCAATCACTTACACTGGTTTATGTGTCATTTTTGTCCCTAGCCCTAGATGTTGGGCATAGTCAAAGAGTTAATAGGTTTTGTGGCTCTTTCTTCAGCGAGGAAGTGGTGTCTAGACAACCATAACAAACTGTATATATATGTTATCAGTATTCCAGTAGCGCCTTTGAATTTGAACCTAGTTAGGCTCACTATTGCGTGAGGTCCTGCCTAAACACATGATGAGAGGGAGACAGCTTCTGTCCCAAGGAGCTTACAACCCAATAGACAAGAGAAACAAAAGTGGGAAAATGGGCAGCAAGAAATGAAGTGACGTGCCCATGTTAGGGAGGGTCAAGAACAGTATCCAGGTGATCTGAATCCTGGCTCTGGCACCAGATCCACTCCACCATATTGCTTCCCATATATAATTTTTTTTAAAGGAAGTTACTGACTGTTGATTACTTTGAGTGAATTATTGGTCTCTGTTTTCATTGTCGGGAATAAAAAAAAACATTCCCCACCATCATCTTGCATATGAGGAAAGCCATCCCCGCTATCCATCGTGCTCGTTTCTTTTGTTTACAGAAGTTTCCACAAAGCGGTGTCATTGATTGCATTTCTTTTGCACTACATTGGATAAAGACACTGTTGTACTAGAGAACAACAGCAAAAATACACTTTTAAAGACTATAACGTTGTCAATAATTTAGCAAACTCATAGTTCTGTATTCCTTTCAACCTCTGAACTTGAGATAACCAACTGGCATTTCAGGATACACATTTGCATACTCGTTTGTTTACTTTTCAATGTAATTAGCTTTTAAAGTATTACCAGAGAGCTGAACAAATGTAGCGTGTAGTCCCCAAAACAACACAACAGAAACTGTTTGCATTTGAATGAATTTACTTCCCTGGTACCATGCACGCATCAGCCGACTGAACACTTAATGTTGAACATTAATTATACAAACAAAAGAAATGGCACAAAGCTGTTGTCTTTGTTAGTTTTCTTCCAAGATTAATCCTTGTTTGCGTTAGAGGTTTTGTGTCCTAAATAAATTACCAAATGTGACTGCTTCAAAAAGGACGATACTTAAGATGATATAAAATATGTGCTGATCAATGCCCTGAACAAACAAGCTCCTAGCTGTTTCTGTTCACGTACTGACCCTCACT
This sequence comes from Alligator sinensis, assembly GCF_000455745.1. Classification (NCBI taxonomy): domain Eukaryota; kingdom Metazoa; phylum Chordata; order Crocodylia; family Alligatoridae; genus Alligator; species Alligator sinensis. The sequence continues at coordinate 1,314,589 of NW_005842257.1, read as the reverse complement.
CAATAAATATTCCTTTAATCATGCTCTGAATTTCATCAGATGGTAGGGCATTAGCATGATGGAGGGTTGCTCAGAGCTCTTCCATCCCTTCTGCCTTGTTATTCAGCATAAGATCTTTTCCGTCAACTGCTGTTGGTTTTATCACTTGATGAGCAGACATGAATGGCAAATGCACAAGCATCAAGATGGAGAAAGAAGTTGGCTGAAGTGAAAATTATGGTAAAACTAAATTTGCAACATGTTTCTGCCTAATATATATATATAAAAAATCACATGGTAATTTTCAAGTGAGGAGAGCATGAAGCTAAATCTGGTGTTCTGGCCACAGGGTCAAGGGTAGACCTATGGTGTTCTGGTCCAGGGTCTTACTGTGGATGACTTGTCCTAATTTAGCTGATTTGGGGGCTTAATCATGGTTTGTGGGGCTGATGGGGGCCCAATCCCAGTACATGGGGACCAGTTCATGGCACCTTATTGAGGTATGTGGGGCTCAGCAGAGTCAGCGCAGGCCCGATCTGCTGTCTGGGGATCGGCCCCATGCCATTCATCTGGCCTGAAGAGCCAAAAGCTTGAGCATTACTGGTGTAGTTTATGGTCAGGACCCTGAGTTTTGAAAGGCCTTTGTGGAATTGATCCTAGCTGCATGGGACCTTTTTTTTTTAATATTACAGCCATGGTAACCTGTGATAACCACATTTATTGTCAAGCAATAAGTGGAAGTTTGGTAGACCAAAAATTTAAAGAAGATGAATCAAGATTAGGAAATTGATAGCTAGACAGCATAACATGGCCAATTTAGAAGATCACATTTAGTGCTACAGAACCAGCAACCTATTACATCATATGGAGGTTATATTTGGTGTCTTTCAATTAGGTTGCCTGTTGTCAGTAGGGAAAGACAACTGAATTATTGTTGTAATATGTAATTCACAGAAGATGTGGATAGGCTATACCCAATATATAGGGACAACTGTAATTTGGGTTCTAGGGAATTTCATGGAAAGCCCAAAATGTAGCATTTCTCCCGAAGCCCCGGAAAACTGTGATTTGGCTGGAAATGGCCTGAAACTGCAGGGGAAAGGGAGGGCAGGGAAAAAAGTTGGAAAAAAAAACTGACCTGAAGCACAGAGAAGAAAGACAGCAGAGCCCTGGAAACACTGTGGAAGCCCCAAATATTTCCAGGGACGGCCTAATACAGGCTGCGTCCCTGCTGGGGCTGAGCTAATCAGGTGACTTGATTTCCCCCTTTGGCAGGGAGCTTAAAAACCCTGCCCAGAACAAAGTAGGTAAGTACCCTCTGCCCTATGAGCTGTGAGTATAGGCATGGTAGGTGCCTTTCCCACAGCTGGGCATGGGGTGCAGAGTGCCCCTGTTGCAGGGGCTTCCCCCCATCTGGCACAGCTTTCCCAAGCCCCGCTTTGCTTTGCTGTGAATTTCCCCCTTCCCTTCTCAGCGGGGCAGGGCAGGGCTCAGGAGAGCTGTACCAGATGGGGGGGGGAAGCCCCTGTGGTGGGGGCATCCTGCACCCCATGCCCAGCTGTGGGGGAAGGCACCTGGCACGGGTCTCCCAAGCCCCGCTCTGCTCTTCTGCACAGAGAAGGGGAGGGGGAAATTAGTACCCTCCTTTCCCATGCAGCAGCAGAGCAAAGCAGGGCTCAGGAGAGCCTGCAGCGGGCTGGGGGAAGCCTCTTCCCCACACCTGGTTGTGGGGGAAGTCACCCAGCAGTGGGGGGACCTTCCTCCCCTTCCCTCCCAGCCTCACCCTACTCACCCCACATCCAGCCAGCTAAGCAAAGCCTCAGCTGGGGTGATATAGTTGGGGTTGGTCCTGCTTTTGAGCAGGGAGTTGGATTGGATGACCTGAGGCCCCTTCCAACCCTAAATTTCTATGATTCTGTGATTTCAGCATTTTGAAGAACAGCCTCTGTGCTGCTGTCAGTGGTAATCAGCCCCAAAGCGGGCTTCTGCAGCCAGAGGCATAGGAGAGCCCACCCTGAAAAACACCTGAAATGGCTCCAGCCCACAGGAGGCTTGCTTTTTCCCCCACCAGAGCCTAAATTACAGTGGTCCACACCAATATATGCACTTAGCTAATGGAGGCACATTGAAAGTAGAATTGAAGTGCCTGTTTACTTTAAAATTCCCACTACAATTTCAGTTGGATATGATATTCTCTATGTTGTTCATCCTTCGCAAGCGAAGATGACCGTATCCAGTGGGGGTGGGAAGAGAGAAAGGAAGCGGGAAAGAAAAATGGAGGGAGAAAAGAGAAAGGGAGAAAGAGAGGAAAAAGGAAAAAGAAGAGAGAGGAGTGGGGGGCAGAGGCTAGGTTGCGTGGGTACGCAGGTGACTTATAAACCCAGTCTTTGCCCTGAGCAATCTGCTGCAGCAGGGGCAGAAAAGTGATGAGGACCGGACACGAGAGGTCCTCGTTTTCCTGGCCATGCGCTTCCTCACTGCCTCTGTCGTGTGCCACTGCTCAAAGGCCAGTGCTCTGCTCTGGACCGATGACCTCCGGGATGGATGGTCACGAGAGATTTGCTCCCATGACTTTGGGTCAAAGGCAAAACTTTTTAGGGGCATCTTTAGGGTGTCCTTGTACCGCTGGTTTGGTGGGCCATGAAAGCGTACTCCATTTGACAGTCCACCATAGAAGATTTTCTTCAGCGGGCAAGTGTCGGGCATTCTTGAAAGGTGGCCGGCCCATCTTAGCTGCACCAGTTTCAGTAGGGTGTGGATACTGGGAAGAGCTGATCTTCTGAGCACCTCGGTGTCTGGAATCTTCTCCTGCCACTTGACAGTTAGTATCTTTTGCAGGCAGCACAGGTGGAAGTGGTTTAGTTTCTTGGCATGACGCTGGTAGACAGCCCAGCTTTGCAGGTATAAAGGAGGGTCAGGAGAATGATGTCTCTGTAAACCATCAGTTTCGTGGCACCTCTGTGGTCCCAGACTGACTTACGGAGTCTGCCGAAGGCCACGCTGGCTTTTGCTAGCCTCATGTTGACTTCATCGTTGATGTGGGCAGAACGTGCTGCCTAGATAGGCAAACTTGTTGATATTCTCTATATTCCAACTGTAATCTATGTATTGTTTTCTTGTGAACCTACACCTATGGGGTTAGAGGCAACTACATTACAACAACGATTCAAGTGCGTTCTACACATTCTTTTATCTAGCTCTCATGCATTTGGAGATGCTAAACTTTATGGGCCAAATATATCTTAGTGTAAGTTCACTGAAGTCATTGGAGTGATATCACAAAAGCATTTCCCCTGTTATATATGTAAAATTCCTGAGCACCATAGTACAAAAGGCAATATCAAAGTAGCATAAAAATAAAGCTCTGCATTTTTTTCCGAATACAGAAACAAAGAAATGTGCATTGTAAAGCAGCCCACATACACCTTGAAGGTAAGGAGCAAAAAGCCAGCCTTTGAAGAGCTGTTGAACATGCTTTTAGTTTGCAGGAAGCTGCTATACTCAACAGTCTTCACTTGAACAACGGATTTTGCATAACATTTTCTCTACAATCTTTAGTCTGTGAATTACTAAATGGTATCGCTTAACTCCCGCAAACAAAACAGTAGATGGCAGAAACATATTTAGAAGACAACCAAGACTAGGACATCACAAACAGTCTTCTTTTTCAGAAAATGCTAAGGAACAGGGCCCTTTTGGAGTACCTCATTTTGGATACTCAGCTACTGAGGTATCAAAAAAATCACTGGTTTTTGAAAATGTTGGCCATAGCTACTGGTTTAATTTACCATAAAAATGGCAAATAGTGTCAATAAAACTGCAAACAATAAAGTCAATGCAGAAGAGGCATAAACATGGACACACTGGGTGTGTCTACACAAAATGCTACATCGCTGTAGTGACAAGCTATGGTGACAAAGCTCATTGTTATGCCGATGTGGCATCAGTAGGCATGAGCCATGATGCCATCGCTACTGCGCAGTAGCAACGAGCTCATTGCTACTGCGCAGTAGGGTTGGAAACAACCCATGCAGGCCCGGGCAGCGCAGCCCTGGCTGTTACTGAGCAGTCGGGTGCATATATAGACGCGCCCATTGAATATTTGCTTGCTCTGTGTGCACAACTGTAGGAATATGGTATTAAATTCACCATGAATAAATATGAGCACCTGATTAGAAGAGGGCTTCTAGTCAGAGAAGTGAGATGATACTAGAAAAATCAGAAAGGAGTAGAAAGGACAAGGCACTTAATTTCTACATGGAGCCTCATCACTTTATGAACAGATTATATGACAGAGTGTCTGCGATAGCCAGGGGTGTGACTCAATGACCCAAAAAAGTCCTTCTGGTCCTACGTTTTGCAAAACAATGGCACGCTGATTCAGCATCAAGATGTTAGTGTTTCCATGATGCTGACACCCGGAAAGGATTCCCCTGCCACCTTCTGGGCCCCACTTTTCTTTATTAACTTCTGCTTTCATGCAGGCAATCACTTCCCTCAACCTCTTTCGCTCTCTCTGCACTCCTACAGCCTCTTTCTTGACCTGCTCTCTCAGAAAACAACTCATCCCATCTCACTGTAGAATCAATATAGCGTGCTGGGATTTATTGTGCTTGCTACCCACCAGGCTGCCCGCCTGAACTCTCCTGTAGCTACTTTCCTAGGAGAGAAATTACACTTGTTGCTCTCTCCCCAAAACTTCTCCAAAGCATTTATTATCTGAACCAATGTAGCTCCTCTGTTAGCCTGGGATAACATCTAAAAATAGGCATCTCTCCAGCATTACTAAAGGCGTGGGCACAAATGGGTTAATAATCTACGGCACATTGAGCTATCTCAATTTCAAAAGACCCATGAACACAAAACAACTCCTAAAAATGAGTTTAACCTGCCCCAGCAGGGGCAAATGTATCCATGGACTGGATGTAACAGGGCTAAGTATGTCATATTTCCAAATGCACTACTGCTCGCTTGTCTGTGGCTGTTACCGTGCCGTTTGCTCCAGGTGCTAAGAAACACTTGAAAGATCTCCAGGTCCATTGCTAAGAGGGTTTTAAATATTAGCTGATCTGTAACATAGGAATTGCCAAACCAGATCAGACTAACTGTCCATCATCTTCAGTGACAGGTTCAATATTAAGCGCTTCAGAAAAAAAATACAAGAAACCCCCAAATTGGAAAATTATGGAAGAGTCTGCCCAGAGGGGAACCTTATGCCTAACCCCTGTCAGTCTCGGGTTGGTTTATGTCCTGAAGTTGCTGGCTTTTATTCCTTGTAAAAGATTTTTAATCCTATCTAATGCAAGGATGTTCTCATTATCCATAAAAATGTCCATATCATTCTGTGCCCCTGACCTCAATGATACCTTGTGGCAATGAGTTTCATATAAATTATCCTATGTGAGTTAAAAAAAAAAATGCCCCAAAGTCCTTCTTATATGAGTTTCAAAATGTCACTGTCTCCTTATTCTAGCATGAGAGAGTGAGTAGAAGTTCCCAGATACACTTTCTCAAACCCTGTTCATTACTGTTCACATTTCCATCATGTCTCCACTAATTCATGCCAAACCTAAATGCCCTGTCACTTCTTTTTCACAAGGAAATATTTCTCTGTTGGTTTTTTTTGTAGCCTCCCTGTGAACCCCTCTTTTGTTCTACAATGTCCTTTTTGAGATAAGTGACTAGAAAACCACACATTTACCTAAAGATTCCTTATTATCATCCACTTCAAATCCTTATAGGACACAACCACAAAGGCAGAACTGAGACACCCTACGAATAAACTTCAGGTTTTTATCTGTAGAGGTGATGGCATTGCCAGTGCTCTACTGCTGCAGTATTTTCACCAATGGGCTTAGTGGCTTGAGTTAATTTGGAAACCAGCACTGAATATCAATTACAGCACTTCTTCCCATTTTCTTGCAATTCACCACCACCCAAAATGGTCTACAATCATGCTTCCCATAACCCTTATTTTCTTTGGTCGCCATGCAGGTCCTCAGAGTCTAAAGCACCTTGAAGTTACTATCATAGGAACACTATGAACATCTAGACAAAGTGCATTAAACATCCTCCATGAAGACCAGCTCAAGAGCTGATAAAACGTGAGATGCCCATGGTGATAGCAGATATCTGCCCAATAGAAACTGAACATGGACCAACAATTCCTTTCACATAAGTTGTCAAGCAATTATCAGGTAGTAAGGACATTGGGTTCTGACCAGTGCAGACCTGAGTTTTACTGACAACCTGGAGGTGGAAAACATCCGAATTTTTCAATCTACTCCACTCAAATATTTTAAAAATCAAATTGCCTTCCCCCGTCCTTTCTACTTATCAAATCTCCCTTTATATTTCCTTAATGCTTTTTATTTCCCTTCTTTGCAGACTGACAAAAGTCATCATTAAAATCTTTGTGAAATCCCATACCAGGTAAACATAATACATTATCTATATCTACTAACGATCCATAAAGAAAATATATCCAATGCAACTGAAGCAAAGAGCAGGTGTAGCATGAACTGAACTAATGTAGCTAATGTTAACGTAGAGTGTAATAATAGTAAAATATAACCATGTTAGTCTTGTCCTGTAAGCAACTTGAAAACTCCATTTTGTGTCCTTCTGCTTGACGTAAGTGAATGAACTCTGCATAGCCTTTATGTATGAGTGTGTGTAAAAGGGCGAATGGTGAGAGAATGGCATAGAGACGGGAGAAGAAGATTTAACTGTTTATGTAAGCAATAAGGCGCCAAATGTGACTTACTGGCCAGTAACTAACAAACGGCTGAAGAATCCCTTTGATGCTCAAGGGCACAAGGGAGACAACAGAAGAAACAATTCTACCAGACGGGCAACAAGAACACTCCAAGGCTCAGATAAGCTGAAGACAAAAGATGAACATCCGCAAACACAGAAGCTGGGTATAAAAGAACCCCAAAGCACTGAAACAAAAGATGCCAATCCCTATAAAAGAACACTTTGAAAATGCCAAGTTGGTTGAGTCTCTTTTTCTACTGCTATTTCATCAGAGTACAGATGCATCTGTTCACCCCGCTCCAGCTGTTATCTTTAAATCTGCTATCTTCACATCATCATCATCTACTCAATAAGCCCGGGTTGGCCACCCTGGGCTGATACTGAGCAACTACTGCTGGTAACTATATCTAGTGTGTGTGTAGATGAAATGGTAGTTTTGTGTATGTGTATGCCTGTGTGTAATGATGTGTATGATAATTTGTGCGTGTTTGTATGAATGGTGTGCCCAAACCTCTATGTCTAACACATGTAATCAGTAAATGCGACACCTTGCCTTATCCCCCTTTATAAAGTCTAGCTCGTGATTTGTGCAATTGGCAATCTGTGTAACACAGGTACTTCCTGCTAGCTGTAGTCATAAGTTGCTGACACTCTCTTTAGTTAAGGACAGAGTTTAAAGTCCTACTTTGTTTCATTGCCTTTGCTACTGTTTTAACATTCACAATCTTTCCATTATTTACTCATACTATTTGATATGATGGCATTATATCACACTTTGTTGGCTACCCAAATATAAGGGATCTTAAATCTAGAAGATGCTTGCAACAAAAAATAACATCCCATCAAAACATGAAGCATGATAGCATAGCATCCATATTTTCAGTTGGGACTGTACATGTCAGCTTGCAAAAACTCTCAGTGTGCATGAACAGGCTGGACAATTGTGCACATCAGTAGCCATTTGTGTCTAATCACCTGCTTTGCGCACACATGCGAATTAGTGTATACAAGCACAGGGTTTTTACACATGCTGTCACTGGACCTGTTGGAGACAATTTGTCCCAATAAGAGATAGGCATCCCAGTTCTGTAATCCATGGGTTTCAAAATAGGGTCTTAAATGACCACATTAGAAAACGCATTTTAGCACAGTTCACCCAAGGAAATCATGCCCTATATAACTTACACTCCACTACTTTTACGGTATTGCTAAGCAACATTCAGTATTGTGTACTGTATATCCCGTGTTCTACTATTACTGCTAGAAGCTTCACAAATTTAATCTCCAGAGTAGCGATATTTCAGAAACAGTTGTGAATCGAGGCCATTGTGGGAAGCCTGTGCATTATATCTGAAGTGGCAGAGTGTGAATATTTGACATCGGGCTTTTTGTGTGGAAGCTTAAGAATTTTATTCACGGAAAACCTATTCTGCTGAATACCATCCATGCCTACAAGGTATTGTATGTCACTAAGGGATATGTCAATGCCTTTCTACAACACCGCTTGATTCCTGATGCCAATCAAAGAGCAAATGGAGAAAAGATAAAATGCTATTACCCTTGTAGATTTTTTTAAAAACATGCCTTAGACTGTGGATAAGAGATGTTGATCCTCTTCCCATATACGGTAGCAGGTTAATGCCCTTATGCATGGGCCTTTTCACAAAGTAGCTCCTGTCCATTTTTATTTTCCTTTTGAACTCAGCAGGCCAACTGACCTGTACAGCAAGGCTGATAAACATTTGTACCTCCTGATTCAGCTTCCAAGTCCCACACGATGTCCAAGGCTGTGGAAGCTGATGGAGAAGGAGTTTCTTCTTGCTGTGCATAACATTATCAGATTGATTTTCTGATGCACTAGCATAATTCCCAGGTAAAACAGAGGGTTTTTCTTCAAGATCCCTGTAGTGTTCTATTAAGCTTTTTAATAAAGAGGAACGATGGGACTAGCTGTTTCTAGGACCTATACAGGAGCAACGGCAGTGATAATGAGCAATTATTTGACAACGTGCGAGGAAAAAGCAGAAAGGAGGAGGAAAGAAAAGCAGAGAACAGGAGCAGTGGCATGATACACTCTGAGGACATGGTTATTTTGGGCCTTGACTTGGTTCCCAAATCCTTTCAGCATCTTCATGCCTTTAACATCTGATACAAGGCCCATGCCAGCGCCTTTCTAAGTTGCTGCTCAGGAAGTAGTTCAGCTGATAAGAAAATGAACTTATCATCCAGAATAGCTCCCAACCGGTCTTTCTTTTCCACAAAAATATTTTAGAGTGATATTTTGGCCCAAAGGAAATGAATAATGACAATCCCAGTAGGATCAGGATTTTGCTGCCTGCTTTATGATATGCAACTGAAACGACCAGTTTCTGAAACTTGGGATTTCATGAAAACAAGATCCCTTTCCTATCAGGTATTCAAACCCACCTCCAGCTCTGGCAGTGGACATCGCATCTTCTTATGCCAACAGGTTACCAACATTTAAGATCACAATATCACACTTTCTCCTTTTGTAGTCTTAGTCTCATTTGTCTCCTAATTACAGGAATGCAACCCATGTAAAAAATTCTGAAGTGCAATGCTAGGGACCTAGTTCTCTCCTTGACTGAATGGCCAAAAAGCCATTTTTCCTCATGTATCTTCCCCGCTGGTATAATTTCCCCAAATTAGACAAACATCTGTGTTTTCCATTGGGCATTAATTTACCAGCAAAGCAGTGGTGGAAAAAGAAAAGCAGATGAAATAAGAAGTTCAAAGGGATGCTCACCACCAGATCAATACATCTGCCTGTTGGAGCTGAAAGGACACAACCACCTTCCCTCCCAAGGAAAGTCTACTTTAATACATGCTTGTGTAGATTCCTTTATTATTGCAAAACCCGCAAGGAAAACTAATATGGATCAGTACTGCCTGAAAAGTTTATTAAAATTCTATGATCTTGTATCCTTCCTAATGATGCTTTTTCACATCAAGAGTTTTAATGATCATATGTACAAGTTCGATGAATCATGCATCCACATATGACTTTGCAGTGAAGAAAAACTTAAGGCAAATTTTGCTTTGTTATATTGGAGTGAAACACTGTTTATTCTGAGTTTACACTAATGTAAAGGACTATAAAGATTGGCTCCATTAGCATCAAGGGAACTCCCCTCCTGGAACTAACATAGTTCTTTCAGGCAACAGACTTTTATTTTTCACTGGCAAAACGTCTACATAAAATGCCAGTTGTTTATAATAATTCAAGAGGTGACACTGTAGCTATTTTTATATGCTATTTTTATAAGAAGGAGGAAAAAGACGACTAAAATGATGTTGTCCAAAGTCGGTAAAAGGGGTTAATAAATTATTATTTCCGTTAGAGTACTATACAACTTTTTTTCCTCCTTGCAATATGTCGCCAACATGCTAATGTAAAGTGATTTCTTGTTCAGCATAAAATGCTAGGATTTCCATACAAATCAGTTCTTTTAACATCTTTGTGTCTTAGTATGATGCCAAGCTGTGAATTTAAATGGTGGCATATGTCATATTTATTTGTATAGACTGTATTTCAAATGACTAACTACAACAATATTAGCAATATCCATTTGACAAATTTTCAGCCTGCTGAGTGAGCCATTGTGATAAAATGGTATTAAATGATATCCCTACTGAGTAACTAATAAGGTAAGTTTTGCCCTTTTCCTTCTATCCCTGGCCCCTTTTGTCTGTCTCTACTTATCAGGTGACAACTGAAGTTGGCGTCTTGTTACTAAAGGAAACCTTGCCGTAGCGATGACAGTACCACTACTGGGATTCAATAACTGTTGAATCACGCCACTCATTATAGCACAAAGTCAACCACCGAAGAAACAAGTGAGCACCTGATTACTTAAACTGCTTTCTTCCAAGTTATCATGCACATGCCTGTGTTTCTATGCCAAAGTCTGTGCATAATTTGACATAAATCCTTGAAAATGCAATCCTATGCATCACATACAGATAGACACCCACGCACCCCATCACCTACCATTAACATAACAGTCTCTGGAGTGAAGAAGTTACACAACTGAATCTATATGAAGAATTCAAGGTGTCATTATACAATTTTGGATTGGACTTGTGGGGTCAGTGTGCATCTCTTGAAAAAACAGATGTCAGAGACTCTTAAAAGGACTACAAAATGGGCAGGGTCTCTGAAGGATGGCACCTCTAGTAGAATATATTTCCAATACCAGGTTGCAGTAGTCCTGATGCCACTTCCTGCAGTGCCTGAGCTTTCTTTAAAGGGGCCATATCTAAGCACTAAGTAGAAAGCCCAACACAAATTAATGTATTATTATGCATTAAAAAATCAAATGAATGCTTAGCACCACTGGAGGAACCTGACTGATCTACTGTCCCTACTCCAAGCAGCTTAAGAGTCATGCTGAAATGAATAAATCAGTTAGCCATTGAACCCCTCCACAGCCTGGATCCTCCCTGCTTTGTGTACTGCTTGTTCTTGCCATTGACTGCCACTGATTCCTGTCCCCGATGGCAATAGGGAGCTGCAAATTTGGTGATGTGGGGCAACAAAGGATCCGTCAGCATGGAGCAAGGATGCCGTGGGTAGGATTGGTGGCACACAGCAGAGAATGTGTGATGCAAGGCAAAGGCGCCCCTGCCGTTGCAGACCAGATCCAGCTTGTTGGCCGTAGCGTACCTATCCCTGTTATCAAGGTCTGGGAAATCTGGGATGGGAGAAAATATTAAATCACTCAACAAATTTAGATGGGAATTGTGTACTTGTGGAAGAGGAGAATATGGGTCTGTTGAGATGGCTTTACCAGAATTGCCAGGTTTGCTTTGAACTTCAGGAGGTCCTAGAGAATCGGTTTAGCAAATGGTGAACTGTCAGCAACCTCCTAGGTGGTATCTGTTAAATTTTGGTTCAAGCATTACAGCTCCAAGCATCCAGCTGTGCTACCCTTAACTTCAGCACATTTTCTTTAAACAAGGCATTGTTCTTCCACCTGGAGAATGTTTTCTGCATGGATGACTTAACAAGGCAACAATGCATTGATTTATGTCAGGAAGGTTATCAACACAACAAAAAGGCTGGAAATTACTTTTAACCAGTTTGATTCTTAAAAGAAAATCTGAAAGTTGCAGAAACACCCTAGAGCTAGGATAATTTCAGCCTGGTGGCTTTCCATTGATTATGGGCTAGTTCCCAAACCACTATAGCTGCATCAGACTCCATGGAGTGATATCAAGGAGCAAAGAGCTAAAGATCAGTCCAGTGACTTCGTGCAGCTATGTCACAAAACCCGCTTAGTATGAACTCATTGGAATTACTCTATTTATTCTATTAGTTAGGTATTATGGATCTGCCAAGGCTGTTTATAAGGTGCCAGCTCCTCTAGTATCTGTGCAACAAATGCAACTGGGAGATATTTTGAGATTAAACACAAGGTGCCAATGTTTTTTTAGACCATTCCTCCCCTGACTGAAGTGGCACAGAAGTTTTCCCCATGACTCTGCCTCTTTCTCTTATTTATTCATTCATTCTTTTCTATCTGCTCCTCTAACTCTGTTCAAGCTATAGGATTGTCCTGCAATTGTTCCTAAATATTGATCTCTCCTGAAGCATTTCTGCTCTGAAAAGTCAGATTATGCAGCAAATAGTTGCTATAAATACAAAACAGAGTACATACCCACATTCCCATTTTAGAAACACCGGCTCTATTAAAGCAAGAGAAAACCATTTCAAACCACCAAATAGAAATTATTATTACAGCTGTCATGCCACAATAGGCTGCATTATGTTTGTTCAACAGAACAAGGAAGAGGCAATAAAAGGGTCATCATAACAAGCTAAATAGATAATATCTACTTTCACCTAAAAACCCAAGAGCCTGAATGTGAAACCATTCTTATGATTTTTGTTCTCAAAAAGAAAGGGAAGGATAGACATGTGTTGACTTTGGCAGGACCCGTTTGGTGTTTCAATTGCAATTTTAAACGTCAACTGAGGAGTATAAATATGCATAACAATATGGCTCTGACTTAACTACCTTATTGAAACTTAGATTTTTTTGAAATTCAGGTTTTTCAAGTAAAGTATACATTTGTATCAGATGTTCAAAAAGAGTTCCTTCCTGACGCAAGAGATTTTAGCTAGTGAGTAGCTGAATGTGCGTTTGTAATACCTCCCAGAAGGTGTACTCTTCCTTCACCTGCTAGAATTATTAAGAAGCAAGACACAATGGAGCAGATATCTTCTCTACATCAAAATGACTGCAGGCTCTAGTAACTGTTTTAAGACATCTTTGCTTGAATAACCTTTATAATATCATGTGGTATATTGTGACATTTACAAGCTGGCTAAAAAAAAAATCAGATACACAGATCAACATGTCAGGGTTGGGTGATAACTTCCTCCTGGATACACGTGCAATGGATGGGACAGTTTTCCCTGCCCCTCGCACTAAGGGTGATGGCTGAATAAATGACCCGGCATGCTAATGAAGCTTGTTAGACTCAGTGACTCAATGGAGAAAAGTCAATATATTAGGTCCGATAATTAGACGCGATTTTATACCGACTGCAATAGAACTACACAAATTGTCATCAGCTAATGTTCTGACCCGTGGTATTACTATTACCACAAGCAAGAACTGTCACAATTTTGCATTTGTGTTCCTTTCTTTGTCTCAAGCCTCTTTGCAGACTTTAATTTAGAATGTCAATATGTCCAATAGTGGAACCTGTTCTTCTCTGCCGTGTGTTTGCTTTTGTCAGTCATTATCTTTATTAATGTTGTCTGGTTAATATGGCTCTGATCATTTGAAGGCTGATTCATTCTCAAGGGTCATTTAAACAATCTTGTTCAATTCAGCTGCTTATTTAAATGAATTCATACCAATCTCACCTGATTTCAGACACAAGCTTTAAGTTAGTTTCTACCAAAACTATTCAAATAGTTTAAACAAATACATAGTACACCATTACAGAATCATTAAAAGTATAGTTCTGCTGGTCAAACTGCAATTCTGCAGGACAGATTCACAGTTTAATGTCACATAATAACTCTTATTGACTTAAATTTGGGCAACTCTCATTGAAGTAATAGCTAACTGATTTCAGCTATTAACTTCAATACAGAGTGAGTCAGACCCTATAAAGTGTATTCTTTGTTTCCAGTTAAAAAGTTTTACCTTATCAAGATTTTACCTTCTTTACATTTTTAATGTGCCCTTCAATTTAGTTTGCCATTATATTTGCATTTTTTCTCATTGTGCAGAGTTAAGGCTACAACTTCTCATGTTCCTAGCTCTGTTACATCTTCTAATATCCCATGTCCCTTTGCTAGATGTTAAGTGGTAGAATGAGGATGTGGAGCTCTTAGAGCAGAAAAGAAAATTTCCCTTTTTTGCTTCATTAATCTGTTCAGCCCTCCACGTGTCTTGATTTTGCCTGGTTTAGAATACCATGGCAATTTAGAGCAGATGCACATCAACAGCTTCTAACACACTGACATATGATGCAATCTCTTTTCTCTTCCAAATTCACTGATACACATCTTATGCAAGTCCTCTTCTGAGTCATAATTCCTTACATGCAGTGTCAAACACTTCCTATTGTTAGGTTTTCATGGGTTTGTTTTATCAAAGACCAGTTTTGGCATCTGCAAATATAAGATGACTCAACAACTCTTACAAGTCTTCTTCCAAGCTTTCATTTGGCATACAAGTTCACCAAAGGTGTTTTCTAGGCAGAAAGCCATGAGTTCTAGTGAGATAATGAGTATCTATTTCACAGTTTCAGTCTCATCTCATTGTTCTTATTCTGAGGCTCATTCATAACAAATGTTCCTGACCACATCTAGAATTCTCACATATTTTTTCTTTTCCTTACTCTTTCAGTGCCGCTGACATTAATTTGCACTTAGTTCCTATTCATAGTCCAGTCAAAATGGTCGTTTTCTGCCACAAGGAATATTCTCTAGAATCTTATTCTGTGGCTCCAAGTGATGAATTATTAAGAAATTTTATCTGAAGCCTGCTTACATTTGTGACTATGGAATACATGCATACCCATACACTCACAGCCTCTTCAACATCATCATGCAAGATATAGTCAAAATGACTATGGATTGTCCCCACAGGCGACACATGGGGGGACACAGGGAGGCACATCCCCTCCCCCCGTCCCTGAGATTGGTCACCCCCAAAGACACCACCGGCTTCTGTGGGCAGTTGCTGCCCCCTTCCCCCTTGCTGCCAACTTGCCACTCGCTGCTCACTGCTGCCGACAGTGTGGATGGCGCCTGCAGGTGGTCCCCGCTCACCGCCCACCCCCCCCTGCCACCAATGCAGCCGCCTGCGGGCGGTCCCCGTTCAGCCTGCCCACGCCGCCAACATCACTGCCGCTGCTTGTGGGCGGTCTCCGCTCACCACTGCCATGCCCCCGTCGCTGCCACCTGCAGGTGGTCCGTGTGCTCCCCCAGGCTCAGGAGACGCGCATTGTTCATGATTGTCCCCAAATATTGTGAAGATATGGAAGTCCATGTTCACTTTCATTATATCAGGCATAATGGGTAAAATCCTGTAGCTCCAACAAGGTTGAAAAAGTCAGTGGGTGTGTCTACACTTGCACTTTAATGCGCATTAGCCTATTTTAATGCACATTAAAATAGACTAATATACATTACTACTGGTGTTTATAGACATGCCCTGGGAGGTGGGAGAGGGGGACACTTTAATTAGTGAGCCATGCTAATTAAAAGCACCCAAGTGTCACATGCATCAGCATCCCTGTGCCGAAAAATGCTGGCAGGGGGCCTTGAACTTGGAGCTGGTGCTCATCGAACCAGCTTTAGTTCAAAGCAACCCACCACCATTTTTCAGCAGAGGGACGCTGATACATGTGACACCGGAGGCTGCTGGGGCGCATTAATTTCCGGGCTCCAGCAGACTTGATTAATCAAGTCTGCTCCAACTTGCTGGATTTACAGCACATCAGAGCAGCGTCATTGCATGTCTATAGGAGCCCCTCACTCTTTAATGTGCATTAAAACAGGCTAATGTGCATTTTCCTAGTGCCTCACAATGGAGGTACTAGATTTAATGCGCATTAACTAAAGCATATTAATGCATGTATAGACATGCCCAGTAAGAAGCAAATCAATGAATTATAGATTTGGCCTGATATCATTAAAAGGTCATTTCTGTCTGATAAATAAGCTACATTATAATACTCAGCAATTGCAAATAGTGTGCATCTTAGAGTTTGGTGCTTTGCAACTTGTCCTTATCTAGCTGCTCTTATCACTTCTTAGATGGAAGCAATTGAACTTAGATACACACAAAATCTTGGAGAGGCCAATGAGTAGAGATAAAGCATTTGAAGGGTTATCAAAAATATATTAGATGACTTTGTTTAATATGAAAGTACATGGAAGCAAAGCTCCAAATATTTATAAGCTGCATAGGAGTGAGCTCTTTGTTCCTTACCATTACTTGAGCATATAAACTGTCCTTGGCATGTGTGTTCATAGAAAAAAAGTGTGTGTGCGCAGGCCTCTGAGTACATAAACACGTATATACTTCACTACATACATTTTTTATATGTAGGAAGAAAAAGCCAAACTTCAGTTTTAACAGCCTCAAGAAGTGAAAGATACTTCAGGTTTCAGGTGAATTTTATATTGTATCTTAATAGCTCTGCACTATTCAATGTAAAATTATTGTTAATAAATCCTCAACAGATTACAAGGTATCTCCAGTCTATAGCGGTAAGGACAGATTGGGCCTTTGTGAAGCTTAACTCACTGAACAAAAGGGAAGTGGATTTTGCCTCTTGAAGGATATTTGCCTACAGCATAATACCAATAATGGAAACAATATCAGATCATATAAAGTTGAAGCTTTTATTCTCTGCAGAACTAAGGAACGATGAGAGAAGTACTCTGAGAATTTTCCCCTTTAGATTAAATATTTGAGTCATGAATGTCTGAAACAATCATTTTCAGGTTGGAAATTACCTTGCTATGTCAGGCATAGGAAGAATAAAAAGACACTTTCTGTATTACAATTAAGATGTGGAAAATCTTATTTTCTACAGGATTTTATGCTTACCGTAAGAGAAGGAAAAAAAAATAAAGATGGTCTTTTATTTTAAATTCAGTTTTGCCAGCACGTAGAAAATATGCAGCTGCAAAAAAATCTTTGAGCTTGTCTTTCTTCTGCTGTTATCAGTTAGCCCAAACTATACCAATTTGTAAATGCTGTTGTAATACACCCCCCACCCCATGGTATGGTTGTAGTTAGAGATCTTGAGGTATACTGCAGACACACTGCAGCTCCAGATATATTCAGTATAGCTGTAATATGGAGCCCATTTATTCATGGGCATAAAGGGCATCAAGAGCTCGCATGCTTTTCAGATGCCTGAACTTGTCAATTCTCTCCCAGGGAGACAGACCTTTCGTAAAATGAGAATTTTGCCAGTGTTTTCTGTGGGCACAGACTCAACACCCTGCCCTGGTTGGCTGAAGTTATCAGCAGAGCTGAATGGACGACGGTTCCAGCTGCAATGCCTTCTGAGATTTTGAAATTGGTTTCCACTCCTATGCAAAGATGAAAACAAAACCATTTTAATGAAAGACTGTGTGTGTGTTTGGTGTGCTGGCCTGGGATGTGGGACTCCAAAGCTCTGTTCTCTTTGATTCAAAGCTAAGCTTTTTCATCCCAGACCATTTCAAAGCAGGGATTTGAATCTGGGTCTCCCACAACCTAGGTCAGGCTATACAGAGAAAGTATATTTGTCCTATACCCTCCCTAATGAAAATCTGGAGCAAAAAATGATGCGCTGTTTTAGTCTTCAATAACGATTCCCTTTCGACCCTTCAATGAAGACTCCCTTCCGACCCTAGCATCTATGAATATTCAAGTAGCTCTAGTAATCAATGAACTGTAAGGCAAGGTGAAATCCCACATTTTAAGGGTAGAGGGTGGGATTTTCAAAAGCACTCAGCACTGGCTTACTGCTCTCCTAACTGAAGCCTTTGATGTCAAAAAGGGTACAGCTAAGCCAATGCTGATCATCTTTAAAAATCCCACCCAGAGGCATCTGAAGTTCAACTTGCTTAGGATGCTACTTTTTCCCCCCGTTTCTAGTGTTGAGACCAGTTTGTTCTCCTTCATGGGCAGACAAAGCTCAGATGCCTTGAAGAAACTAAAGAAACAATGCAGCCTGTAAAAGGTTACTCGCAGGCCACATACAGCTGTTGGCTCTACTGCAAGAGTTACTTGGACTAATGGTGCTTGGAAAAAGTTTTAATGATGTTACCACACTAAAAAAGTCCCTTCTCCTACAAAAAGTTTCCAAGTGCTTTCAGAAACCAGGGAGAGATGGACAGAAATGTGCTCAGTCAAAAGATTTTCCATATATTGGATTCCTTCACAAAGGCCTAACCTCCTGCTGGCCAAAGATAGGCTGGCGGGTGCACCCAGTTGGTTATCCGCCCTTGTATAACCCTGGGAGAAATCCTGGTTCCACTGATCCTATTAGAGTCAACCCTTCTCTTCGTAAGAGACTGATACACCGACATGTGAGCCAAGGCCATCCCAGGATAAACAAGAGCACAGCCTAAGGCAGGGGTGGGCAATTATTTTGGGCGGAGGGCTGCTTACTGAGTTTTGGCAAGCCATCGAGGGCCACATGACAGGCAGGCAGGGGAGATAAATATTAATTTTCTAAATTTTTTAGAGGCCTTGTGGGCTGGATAAAATGGCCTGGCAGGCTGCATCTGGCCCCTGGGCCACATTTTGCCTACCACTGGCCTAAGACAACTGTGCTCATTGAAAAGACCCATTTGACCAATGGGATTTTCCAGTGAAAGGGACAATAAGCATTAAAAAGAAATTTTTCCAGCTTTGGAAATAGCTAGATAAAGTGTATACTTCCACAGCAATGGTCTGAACACATGGGAAAAAGATTCAGTGATTATATGGACAAGTGAGAAATAACAAGTGATTGATTTATCTATAACTGGTGCTAAACAGAGGTGGCACATAGAAGAGTACATCCTGTTGCGAAGGACTATATCTAACTATTTAACTAGAAGAATAAGGTTCCGCAAGAGGCAAAAATATCACATGGAAAGGAAGTGGATGATTCCACGCATTGGACTAAACTCTAGCTATTTCTACCTACACTGTGGAAGAGGGAAAAGTGGGGGGGAGCTATCCATATTATTTAGTGAACTCTAAGCAAAGGAACCTTAAATCTAATAGAACCTGAGTAGAGACTAATCTACTTTGACAGAAAACTTCTAAGCGATTAGAAAACTAACCAAGTGGTCTTTAGAGAGCTAATGATGTTTGGTAGGACTGCCAGAGCCATTTGCGCTGCGCCTCTTTGGTATTACTAGCAGAGCGGAACTATGTAAATAGAATAAAACAGACACCAGATTTCTACCGCTCCCTCCACACCCCTCCAGAGATTTACTAAACAAATCAGAAATTGGACCCAGATTATTAAAAACCAGTTTAAATGAAATAAGTTTTCTCCCCAGAATGAAAATACACATTGCATCTGTTGCAGAAATTGAGTTTCACCCTAATGTAATCAGAAAATTAGGTTCCCAATCCAAGCACCTGGGCACAGGGAGAGAAATCTAGGATTTGGATCGGCTGGGCTGGTTATGCATGAATGGGAACGCAGATCTGAACTTTCCAAATGCTCCTTTTTGGGGAAACTCCGTTTTTGCAGTGTTCAATCCCACTGCTAATAGATTCAAAGCCTTGCTGGGGATCTTCTCCTGATTGGATCTGGAAAGGAAACTGTTTTCCATATTGCAAAACTAAGATTTTGCAAAAAAACAAACAAGAAAACAATCACCATTATTCACCAAATCCACAAGCCTCTGAAGGATTTGGTAGGAGTAGCTTTTGTGAGGGGAAGCAAGAGGGAGAGAATATCCCCCACTGCATCAGAATGACGAACAGCCAAGGGGTCGGGGCACTTTGCTAGACTGTCAGAAATCCAGATTTGAGTCTGCAAGGTGAATGCTTTAATCACCTGGTGATTGTTAAGCTAATGAGACAACGTTCTTGTTTTGACCAGAAATTACTTTCTACAGCTGAAAAACCTTTCCCATGGAAACTGTAAGCAAAGCTGGTATGTTCCTGTGATACGTTTCAATTCTGATGCATTGACATTTTCTCATGAGAACCCATTTCACAGATTAAAAAAAACCTCAGGAAGGTCTACCCCTGATGATACAAGTTGTTCTGAGCAAGGATATTACCATAACACATGGTGACCAACTCAATGACACCGCGCAGTTCAACTACCAGGTTTCACACAAACGAACCACAGCAACACATTTGAAAAAACTTGCAGCTCATAAATAGAATTTGAACTATGAACGTAGTTAGAATTGCTTCCAAGCAGGAAAAGAAAATATGTTGAAAAGTTTCTCTCCTGTTTTTTATTTAACTATCTATAGGCAGAAAGAAAGAGGCCCAAATGAGAAAGGTATCTCTTGTAGAGTTCTCATGAGTAAATCAAAATGAAAGACAATTAATACAGAGTAACCTATAGTACACGTAACAGGCTTAACTTAGAACAATCAGTCATATGATTATAGAAAATGAGGGTGGGAAGGGAGCTTTGGAGGTCACATCTAGTCCAACCCCCTGTTCCAAGCAGGACCAGCCCCAACTACATCATCCCAATAGACTAGATCATTCCAACAGATTTGTTCTTGGTCCAGTACTCATTAGCAATTAGGTTTCTGAAACAGTAAGTCCATTACATTTGCTTAATTTAGCTGTCAAAATATGCCTACATATGAGTAAATATACCCAAAGTAGTAAAAACACAGAAGTCTGTCTGTATGCGAACTGTCCAATTAAAATCTCTTACGCAAATATCCAAAATACAAGCACGTAACGGCGTATGACGGCCTATTCCATTCCCCCCGTGTAACAGATGTATGAAAACAGTACCAGCTTTAAAAAACATTGAGCGAAGGACAGGTCCTTGAAGAACAGAAAATACCAATAGCCTATTGAGGGAAACTTGACCAACTGTGCCAAAGTTATCCTCTCTGTTGGTTAACTTATGATGAATCTTCTCTCTTCTTTCAGGGATTAGGCCTGTCAAACCTCAGATCAGACCTTGATTCTTGGCTTACATCAGATTCTTGCCAAACATCAGATCTGATTCTTATCAAACATCAGATCAGTCCTTGATTGTTTGCAGTACCCTCCAAAGTGAGGCATGCAATACGGCAACTTGTATATTCAGTGGGCTTTAGCTTTGATCCAATTTAATATTTTGGTTTTTTGTCTCAGAGTAGGTAACAACAGTTTAAATAGAGCTGCGCCAACTCCTGATGACCAGCACTGGGAGATTCACACCAGTAAATAGTATTACTAGTACTACAGTTTTCAAGTTGCAGGGAAAAAGTGAATGATCCATTTCCACTGTTTGTCCACAAATATTCAGCAACAATTTAAATATTAAAACATTCGATAATTCTCTGTAGTCATGGCAACCGGCTCTTACCGTTTTTTAAATGGAAATACAAAGAGCTGTTTGACTGGAGCAAAATATGCCAATTTTTATTTATTATTGATTTAGAACTGCTTTTCTGCTTTTGTTCACTGGTGTGAACATGTCGTTAAGCCTATTATATTCTGACCACATCAACACCTACTGTTCTACTTTCAATTTTCTCTGATGTGCCTATATTTTTACTCATGCTCTTAGGTTTGCCTCGGACCTGATCGGAATATTATACTAATGAAAGATGGATGGTTCCTGTTGAAATTAATTGTCCTTCCCATATCCACTTTTGTTCTCTCTTTCTGTGTGCGCGGATTGTGTTATATGTAACAAACACAATGGATGGGTTCTTCTTGCAGGTCATTTGACATGTTATTTCTGTTTCCAGACACAGCTGATTTTCAGGTAATTCAGTTACCAATTTACCTGCATAGAATATACAAGATACATGGTGGCTCCTATTGGTAATTTCCCCTCTCACTGGTTTTACACCTGAGATTTTCTACCTGCTTTACAGAATCTTAAATAGAAAAAGAATCAAGTTTATAGATTGATACCCCCTTGTTTTCTAAGGGACTTTGCAGACCAACAGGTTAAGGGATCGTATGCGTTAGGGGATGACAGAACAGCAGAGGCGTCACAAGCGGTTCATGCACCCTGGGCAGCAGTGACAGCGGCAGCCAGCAATCTTCTGCCCCTCGATGGTGAATCTCAGGGATTGTGCTCCACTCACCCATCTGTAGTTATGCTACTTTCTTCAATTTTTTAACGCAACTGAGATTTGTATTCCTTGATATTACACAGCACATCGATCATTTTCCAATGGAAAAGCCCAAAAGGCTGTACATTTCTGGGTCATCAACAGATCAAGGTAGCCAGGCTGAAAACCACTCAGTCCAAGCAAATGGGCACAACAAATCGTTCTTGAAATAAGAAAACCGGCTAGTCTCTAGTCACTGAGATCAGGAAGTGCAGAACGTTTCACCGATGCGCAGTCCTTGCTGAAGTGACTGGGACTCTGCATTGGTCTTCACTGTGGGATCGCAATGCCGAGCGAGGGCCCCATACAGAATGATGACTAGCGCTAATGTGCTGAACTGACAGTATATAGGACTCTCTCTCCGCGCACATGGGAAGTCAGTACTTAACAGGAAGATCCCTGGTGATAGGGACATAGGCCATGCTTAATTTTGTGGGAAATATGACATGCAATTAATCTATTTCTTAAAAAAACTAACCTGGAAGATCTGGAAAAGCCAAGCAGCAGCCAGAAACCCGCTGAAACAGTCATTTAGTTTCTCAAATACTTCTATTTTAATAACCAGCTCTTTTCAGGTGTTTTAACAAATAGCAAAGAATTTAAGTGTAAAATTCCAGATAACCAAACAGCATCATCCGTTATGTCCCATGGCTGCATGCACTGGTGTATCTTTTTCTTAAGAGGTGACAGCATCATCTTTTTAAAGTTATTTAAAAAAATAGATATTATCAAAGAAAGCCAATTTACATTTTTAAAATTTCCATTCTTTGATGACTAAAAAGATTAGGTCATTCCTTTGCTGTTATTGGCTATTACAAGAACTGTATTGTCTATGTGAAACAAATACATATTTAGCTTGAACCATAGCTAAATGTAGATCTTTATGAATGCAGGTTACTATAGTTACAGTGGCACTGTGGGCAATTCTTTCATTATAACTGCTGCATGTTTATATATAAACAGCTGAACTGCAGTTTTCTGCTTTAATCTAAGAAGCCACAGGAAGTGCTTTGATTTTAAAATTTGCTGATCAAGCCCACAACATTAGAAGTATAAGATCGGGGGGAAATAAGCATATTCCTCCATATTAAAAATTAAAAAAAAAACTTAAGAAAAATACCTGCTGTATAGCAATCTCTCAAAATATTAAACTGATACGTTGAAATAATTCCATTGATCAGAAACTCTGCAAGTCAGCAATACACTTAAAGCTATTCTGTAATATGCTTAAACACATTGTTAATCCCTTATTTAGGGGAAACTGAGACGATGAACACGTCTAATTCCTGTTAATTCTTAAGACGACAATGCTATAAATATTTTGTTTCATTTTACCAGCAATATAATCATTTCAAGTCTGTTAGACAATGCAATTATTCTCAACAGAAAACATATGAGAAGGACGGAAAGTACATTTACAGTTGGTCCTATATAAACAATAGTCCTACATGGCTTCTGTGACTTTACTGTGGTTTAAATCGAAAGAAAACAAGGACAGAGTTTTTCATACCGGTATATGTAAAGGCAGGTGGACCAAAAGAATTATTAAAGCACTTATTTGCTGAAAGGTTTCATTTAATTCCTTATAAAAGCATATAACTTCCTGTGGAGATAAGAGGGAAGGATTTTTTTGTGATATGTCTCACTGGACCAACTGTAGAAATCGGAAAGCCATTGGGCAAGTTTTGGGGAATATTCAGGTCCCAGGGGATGAAGTGGTTTATCCAAGGATTGAGAAAAAGAGGAGGAAACACCCACCTACTAAACTTTGGCTTTCTCCTCATCTTTTCTCTCCCTTTCATTTGATTTGTAACCACACCATTTTGCTCCCTTAGCCAGCTTCCTCTTTAAACAGAAAGTGGGGAAGTAACCAGGAGAATTTCCTTGGAAAAGAAACGATTAGAAGGAAAAGAGAGGAAAGAAAGCAGCATTTGCTATTCTGCTGCTATCTCCTTCCAGCCTTGCACTCCCTGACACCAAAAAAGCAGAAGCACAGATACCCTGATGCAGAGAAACTAAAAACCAGCAGGCTAAAAGGGGAAATCTCCAGGGGTCTGTAGAAAGAAGAAACTGGCCCTCCTTGCTGCTCCCTTCCAAAGTTCCTCTCTCAAGGACTCATAACAAGTCAAGCAAACACAGGCAATAAGAAAAAACAACAAACAAGATGTTCATTGCTATGAATGCATCCCAAGAGCCTTTCTTCCTCAGATAAGAGAGAGAGAGAGAGAATAAACACTTTAGGTTATGCACATTAAATCTAGCACCTCCATTGTGAAGTACTAGAAAAATGCACATTAGCCTATTTTAATGCGCATTAGCTAAAAAGCCTGGTTTAGTCCTGACACTTTAATGGTCATTAAAATAGGCTAATGTGCATTAAAGCACACATGGAGTCATGCCCTTTATTTCCAAAGGTGGACCGGTCTGTTGGCTCTCTAAGCCAACAGGTCTATTGCCCTCATGTTTTCTAAAAACCCCATGGGAATGGCATCTTAGGTTCAAATCTGATTCTCTGTAAGTCTTTTCAGTTCCTCTGTCACCTAATAGATGGCCTTTGATTACAGCAGGTGGCTTCAAGATTGCAGATAAAAAAAAAAAGTGCTGCTCCTGGCGCACTGATCCAGCTTAGAGACAGCCCAAACACTACAGGCCTCAACCGCAAAAGAGTTGTTCCCATCACATTTTCATACTGGCTGCATCTACATGAGACATTACTGCGCAGTAATACCGGTTACTGTGCAGTCATGTAGTACTTGGTTATGCAAGTACTAAATGACTGAGTGTTGCAGGGCACTAAGGTGTGCCTGCTCCTTTGGGGCAGAAACTGCTTAGATAGAGGGCCCTAGGAGCCAGGCAGAGCCCCACAGCTGCAGGTTGTGGTGGTAGCAGGCTAATGAGGACATTAGCTAGCACCTGCACTTGGTCAGCTGACCAGAAGGAGACAGGGCCCTGGGCACATCTAAGCCCCAGGGCTGGGGCTGGCAGGGATATTTCTCTGCCGGCAGCCAAGGAGAAGGAGCTCTTGTGGGAAAAACCACACAGAGATGCTTGGTTGCTTGTTCTGCTACTGGTAGGCTTGATGGGGTCTAGGAGCTCCCAAAGGACCTGGGGCTGGGAGGCACATTTTGCTAAGGAAGAAGTTTGCCTTCTTAGCGGGGCAGAGTGTGGCCTCCAGTATCATTGTTATTGTTATGTTGTAGCCTAGGGTCTTGCATTTACGTTGTTATTTGAACTGGTGGACCAGGCTGAGGCTACCGGGGAGGAGGAGACCTCATTGGGACATACTACTGTGTACAACCCCAGCACCAGGGAGGGCGTAGAGACAGGGCTGCAGAGAGCCCAGTGCCAGTGAGGGCACAAGAGACAGAGACCGAGGGCCCAATGATGACAGGAGGCCAAGCTAGACTAAGGCCTCAGAGGGACAATGTTTGAATACCATCTGCGAAGTATGGGGCATGGTAAAGGGGTGGTGTTGGAGCCATGCATCTAGCCCATAAGGCTTAGGGTGTCCCAGGAGGCATCTGCTTAGAGCGGGACCCGTCAAGGGTTCCAAGAACCCAGAGGGTTCAGTAAGGTCCATCAGGACCATGACTGAACAGAAACTTGTGGGCAGCCTCCCAACTTCTTAGTTTTACCAACAAGACGTGGCAGAAGAGAAAAGAAGGTGTCCGCAGGGCGAAGCTGGCATGGTCATGGAGCCCTAGGGGCATCATGGCCATCCCTGGGGACCCCGCACCGTGACACCAAGCAGTAACAACTGCACAGTCCGCTGCTCATGTAGACACAGCCGCTGTATCTCAAGCAGGAACTAAACAAGGAGTTTCCATAAACTAGACGTATTTCCCAAAAGTGTCATTTCATAAGCCCATTACAGTTGCTAAGCGACATGCATGATGTCCAGAGTAAATGACTGACAAGGGGATGAATAGAGAAAGACACAGAAGAATAGAAAAACACGGGAATGAATAGGGAAGGATTGTCTTGTCCCAGCTACTCAACTAATGTATTATTCTGATCTCGTATACAAAGGCATGCATCCTTTGTTCCATAAAAACAACCTTAACTCTGGCCCTTGGAGTACTTTCTTTTTAATTCATTATTTTTTGTTACTGTGATTTTAGTATCCAAGTATCTGCTTTTGAAGGGAAGCTGTTAAATAAGAGACAGCCTTGCCATGCTTAAGGTTGCAATTATCTTCTCATACAAATTGCAGAGCTGAGACTGCAAGCCTGGTCCATCTGCTCCAAACACTTGAACTGCAGGAAGAACTCTGAGAATTTTAAGATATTTCTGTCTCGGAAGATTCTTTCTAAATAGGAATCAACCAACAGATCAGCGTGTGTTCACAAGAACACACATATGCTCCAATTCTGAAGCCTACGTTTACTTCTACTCATGGGATATGAGGTGAAGTCTTTGCAGAATTAGGATCCACCCAACTGACCAAAAGGGATCTGTTCTGAGATTGTAATTTAAAAAGCCCCCTGTTACTTTTTATGGTCCTAAAACACCTACCGAAGAGGCCAAAAGGTTGTCTTCAAAATATAGGAAAGAAGGAAAAATGAGTAGTTTTATGAGGGTTTATCCCCATGTTCTCTGGAAAAAGCCATTCTTTCTACTAGATCCTTTCCCTGAATTGATTGTGATATACAGCATTAATGTTCCACCCATTTTCTTTAACTCAGTGGTTTTACTCTCCTTTTTGTCATTTGCATTTAAATCTTCCAACTTTATTCACATGGTGTAGGATTGCTTAGTTAAAATAACACATTTTTAATATGTGCATTAGTGCTGTTTTAGGAACAAAATAGTCTTTACTCTGCTAGATTAGTGTATCTCATTTAATTACAACTGGAAAGGTTAGAAACTTTTATCATGCACACATATTCTCTGGGAATTATCTGACTCTAAAATATAATTAATCATCCTCTGTCATGCTTTTATTATACCCACTGCTCTCTGGAGTCATTCCTTTATTTCTTCTTCATTCATATTCCTCTGACCTTCCTCTTCACTCTGTTACCACAGACCTCAGGTGAATTTCAGCCGACTGTTCAGAAATGACTGGATATTGTTAAACCCATTTGTCAACCACATTATCGGCTCACAAACATGATATCTCTGCATATGTTTAGCATTTTCCATATATAGCAGTCCAAGTATTAACATGGACGGCATCTGTCAATGTTGACAAAAATTAAATTTTGAAACTACTGTAAATAATAAAGCAGTCATATAAAGATTATTTCTCTGGAGCAAAAGCTACCAGTAAACATGATTTGCATATTGTGCTTACAGCTGTTTCAACATGAGCTGTTTGCTGTGGTTCATTAAAGTGATTTGATTTGTCAGATTCCAGGATAGTTGCAAGTTTACATGTAACAGCCACAATGTACTGGACTCATCTCATGGCATTTCTGGACTCTGCATACATGTAAAGGAAGGATAAGCTGACGTGAATAACAAAGGTCCTAAACAGATCATTAATCACTTGGGTTTTTGAAGAAAGAGAGCAAGCACACCCTCTAAAAAGGCATGGTACTAACAAGGCCTGAGTACAAAGAGCACAGACAAAAGGGATCCCAATAAGCCATACCCTTGCGGTTGTTTTAGTTCCCCTCTAACTTCAGTAGTTAGGGTTAGGGTAGACCGGGTTTTAACATTAGTACCTTCCCTGATAAAACTTGGAAAGCAAAATGCTGCACAGTACTTGTAAGGACTGCCAACCTAGAAAATAATATTAATGCACCTAGGAAGTGTTTTAGTTCATAATGTAAGGAAAATTAGATCTGCACAAATCATATTTTTTCACATGAACTTTTCTCTATTCCATTCAAGGAGATTTTATGCTCCCACTATTCCATTCATCCATGACATTTCAGGGTGCTGGATGTTTTAGCTTGGTTTTTGCGTGTCAAATCATGTCAAAGTGTGAACAAGCAAAGCGAGAAAGGTTCATATATCTACACACAACCATATATTTGATTTCCAAACAAAAAAAATGACGTTAAGATGGACTCCAGTTTGAGAGAAGGAATCAAATCCTGTTAAAGAATGGAAATGCGGATAAAATAACTCAACATCTCTAACTCAGCCCTTTGCTGAATAACCATGTAACTAAACATCTGATTAAGATTCATGTATTTTAGTGCCCCAGTGTACCATGGAACACAATTCGAGAATTGTTACGGAGATCACAAACCCCGTACATAGGCACATACTGCCCAAGACCAAGGCCAAGGACACGGTACACAGCTGAAGACGACTAGAGTGGGAAGTGGTCTGTTGCAGGTACCAAGACCTCTGTGTCTTGCTCCATTCCAGTTGGCACCCCAGTTTTCACACCCCTCTTCAGTCGTCTTCTTTCCTGCCCTCTATCAGCACCTGCTGGGTATGTCTACACGTGTCTATTAATGTGCAGCAATAAGCTCCAGAGCTTATCACTCCAGAGCTTATTGCTGCTGGGTGTGCATTTCCACGTGGACCCGGAATTGCAGCATGTTGAGCTGGCTTGGAGCAGCCCTGGCTGGCCTGGGGGGTTGGCTGCTCCCCCGAGGTCAGTGTGTTGCGGACTGAACACCCTGCACTGAAGCACCCTCATGCCCCAGCCAGCCATCTACACATGCACTGCTGAGGAGTTTTTTACTCCGCAGAAGGATACTTTACAAGTACTATCTTGCTGTGGAGTAAATTAGTTGACTGCAGCCTAGTAGGACCACACATTTGGACGCTGAGACGTTTACTGTGGAGCTAATTAGTCACCTGCACAGTAAATGTCTCATGTAGACATGCCTACTTGTCCCTTTTTCTGTTCCCCTCTACATCTTCCCCTGCCCTGTCTGACATGCTCCTGCTCTCAGCCATTACAAAAGGGGAATGTTGAAAGGGATTTTGTATTCAGAGGAGGGAGAGGGAGGGGGAATAAAGGGGAAATAATTTTGGTTATCTGAAGAGAATTGATCAAAAGTGTACAGGAGGAAAAAGCAATGGTGGAGGTGGGGTGGAGGGAGAGATCAGACTTCCCAGGTTTCTTCTGTTAAACCAAAGATTCCTGGGAAGGATCACTAGCAACAGAAGAGACCTACAGATCACCATTTCTCTTCTTGACATTTTATTCCTTGCTCCCTGCCTTCCTACACCGAGGTCATTTACATCTCTTGCATGTGACGCAGTCCTAACAATTAGCCCCATACCATACTAAATCTGCTGGCTTAATAATATCAGTGCATACCTACAGTTCCCTATCCAGGGGCTGTCACTAAACTACACCAGGCCATGATGCTGCAGGTATTTAAGTATACTAATCGGTAATGAGATTTGATAGGCACGTACTTTGCTCTGTTGTTGCATCAAGACCCAAGAGCACCCTCGTGGAGAGTTCAGCTTTGCGATACATGTTCAAATCAGTTCACTGGAAGTTATATGCATCTAACTGGGTGCTGACTCCAGATAAAGACAGCTACTGTCGTGGATAGACTCACGGAAGCTCTGTACTACTGTCTGATGCTTGTCTAGACAAACCCAAGCTAGCTTGCATTTAGCTAGCTTCATATTTCTATGTATAGGTGGGGCTGCAAGCACTTGGCATGGGCTGTGAAACCTGTCTGGACAGCTGGGTAAATACACAGGCAGTTTATGAGCTCTGTTACACTGCTAACAGTACCCAAGCTAGCTAATTTATAGCTAAAGCTGGCATGTCTCCACAAGTGGCTGTTACTGCAGCATAGATGTATCCTCACTCTTTTTTTTATGTTACATGCACTACTATGCACAGTAATGCTTTGGATCAGCTGAAGGCAGGAGCTATTGATGGAAGAGGGAATTTCAAGCTAACATACTGCCTATCTGACATGATACCGTCACAAAGCCAATTTTCAGTTGGCTTCTGCAGCATAGCTAGCTATGCACTATATCGTTATATGGATTTGCTCCTGACACAAATGTTATTTTAGAGTTTATTTCTCCCTTCCAGTGCATATGAAGGATTACATAATAGGTACAGTCTTTGGTACCTAACGGGTGACTTATTGAGATGGAAACCTATTTTTCTTCCATTTATATCAAAAAATGTTAATGGAACAAAATAAGTGAGCTATAGATACAAGGCACTGCTGAAGTGACAAGAACAATTCGTTACCAGGCTGTTACATGAACTTTGTTCTAATCCTGGGGAAACATGTCAGATCTGAATTCCTTTATGAATAAGTATCCAAATAAATCCCATCTGTGAACATATGAGCGGTCTTTCCGTGGGCAGGAACAGGTGTTCCTTATTTGAATGTTATAAAGGAATGTGTGCTCGCCTACTCACCCACATGTCAATGTGTTGCCATCTATTCCCGTTCTGTTTCTTTTAGATCCAGGTGTTCAGTTTGAACCCTGACCCCTGCACAGAAGATGCACTGCAAATTACAGGATACCTAGAAAGTATATTTGGTCCACAGAAATACCAGTACATTTTTAAAACCCTGTGCTATGTACTGACTTGACACTTGCTTCGAAACACGTTTTTAGCTGGAAGGGATTTCTTGGGCTCAGATTCTAGCAACCTTTCTAGTGCCAAGCAGTTGCACAGATTACTCAAGGCATGCACTACTATTCAACATTGGCAAAAGCAGGCACTTTCATGTTTGCAGGCAGAAGCATTCTCAATCCAACTCAAGTTATGCAGCTGTGTCTTCCCCAAGGAAGAAACATCACGGGAAAAATCCAGGTTCCATGAAGGTCAATGGCAAATCTCCCATTTACCTCAAACACAGCCAGGATTTCTCCTAATGCGCACAATAATTCTAATTTTACGTAGATTTTTCCCCCCCCCGCAACTAATTCCCAAGAAGAAAGGGCACAAGACAACCAAAGATCACCTTCCATCTCCCAGTTCAGAACCTACGGAAACATTTCGACACAAGCCAATTTTTCACTTCTGATTCTTTGTGAGCAGTTACAGGACGCATCTCCACGAGACACTACATCACTGTAGCAATGAGCTATGGCAATTCAGCTCATCGCTATGGTGACGTTGCATCAGCTGGCACAAACCGTGATGCCAACGCTATGTTGTAGCGATGAACTATGATGCTGTAGCTTGTCGCTATGGCGACATAGCATCTAAAAACAACTGTGCACTGCTGGGACTGTGCAGTACCACGAGTACCGCACAGCCATTTAGTACTTGTTAAAGCAAGTACTAAATGACTGTGTAGTACCAAATTCACAGTCAAGGCCACATGTAGACATGCCCAGAGTGTGAGCTAAAGATGATTGGAAACTGGCAGCAATGGAAATCAGAGTCCTCATCTTTAGCTAAGAATCAGGCAGATCTACTAATAGTTGTTCATGGTATTTCTTCACCTCTGTAACCATGCCATTGGACACCGCACTCTTCCAACTCTCACAGGCAGATCTCTATGCTGCGATTGCTGTAGTAGGGTTGGAGTGATAATATGCTGGAGGGGAGGGCTAGGTTTCAGAATGACCTAGACAAATTGGAGGATTGGGCCACAAGAAATCTCATGAGGTTCAACAAGGACAAGTGCAGAGTCCTGCACTTAGGATGAAGAAATCCCATGGTGGTACAGGCTGGGGGTGACTGGCTGGGAAGCAGCTCTGCAGAAAAGGACCTGGGGGTGACAGTGGGAAATAAGCTGAATACAAGCCAGCAGCATTGCCAAGAAAGCTAATGGCATCCTGGGCTGCATTGGTAGGCATGTTGCCAATAAGTCAAGGGAAGTGATTATTCCCCTCTGTTCAGCACTGGTGAAGCCACATCTGAAGAACTGTGTTCTGTTGTGGAGGGCCCAAAAACTGAAGGGATGTGGACAAATTGGAAAAAGTCTAGCAGAGGACAACAAAAATGGTTCAGGGGCTGGGGGACAGGACTTGTGAGGACAGACTGAGGGAACTGGGCTTATTTAGCCTTGGGAAGAGAAGACTGAGAGGGGATTTGATAGCAGTCTTCAACTACCTGAAGGCGGGTTCAAAAGAGGATGGAGCTGGACTGTTCTCAGTTGGGGAAGATAACAGAACAGGGAGCAATGGACTCCAGTTGCAGCAAGGGAAGTTTAGGTTAGATATTATGAAGAATTTTCTCACAAGGAGAGAAGTAAAACACTGGAACAGGTCACCCGGAGAGGTGGTGGCGGCATCTCCATCCTTGGAGGTTTTGAAAACCCAGCTAGACAAAGCCCTGGCTGGGATGATGTAGTTGGGGCTGGTCCTGCTTTGAGCAGGGGGCTGGACTAGATGTGACCTCCTGTGGTCCCTTCAACCCTTGTTTTCTATGATTCTGTGTAGCCATGATGGTCGAGGAAATATATAAGAGGCAAGGATATTTGTTTGGTAGTATCTTTTATGGGATTAATTCTATAACTGGGAGAAATGCTAAGAGAACTTGTCTAACTTCTCTCTTAACTACACAGAGGGCTACATGAGATGCTTACTGTGTATTAGTCTAATAACACTGCACAGTAGCATGGCGTTTAAAAACAGTGCTAATAACTTATCGCGCAGTATTTTTAGTAAGCATCACAAAATAACCATGCATAGGCACTACTGTGCGGTAACTCGAGTTGTAGTAACCCTCGTTGGCTTTGTACTGCCCATTTCTGCACCCCAAGAGCACAGAACATGTCACCCAGGCTAAGCCTGAATTTAACCCAGCGGTGACTTTGTCTTTAGTCAATTCTGCAAGTGCTGGGCAAAAAAAGTTAGCGCATTTGTGATATCTGACTTCCAAAGTAGTGGTGGTGACTTCACCCCCACTGGTGGGAGTTTATTCCACACTCAGGGTGTCCAGGCTGTGGAATAAACTCCCTCCAGAGGTGGTGCAGTCACCTACCCTGGAAGTCTTCAAAAGGAGACTGGACAGTCACCTCGCTGGGGTCACTTGACCCCAGTTGCCTTTTCCCTCCTAGTGCAGAGGGACTGGACTCGATGATCTACAAGGTCCCTTCCAGCCCTTAACAATCTATGAATCTATCTAGTTGCTGTGCATCTAATTAGTACTTTATTAAGCAAGTACTAAATTAAATGCATGGTATCTAAGTTGCATTAATGAACTTGTAGATGCACCCAGTTGGTACAATAAAAGATACCACCAAAACTTCCTTGCTTCTTGTGACCGTGTTAACGCTCTGGGCTGAAGACTCCCAGAACATGGGAGTCCAACGCAGGTGGACGGGTTGCAGAAGAAGGAAGGCTGGACAAGTGAGGGGAAATACTACATTCTACTGAGGGAAATAATATATTTAGGGACAGCAGGAGGAGGTCAGAAAAGAGAATTGAGAAGGGTGGAGACAAACAGGAAACAGAGATGGCAGAAACCTGCTTGATTGCCTTGATGAGAAAAAAAAAATAGGGTTGTTCCCTTCGAGATCACATATACCTAGGATCATCACTGTCTGTACCAGCTCATTTCTAGCCCTTTCAGCAAAGGCTGTCACCTGTGCCATATTAAGAGTAATAGCTTTGCACTGCCCATTTTTGCACCCCAAGAGCACAGAACATGTTACCCAAGCTGGGCCTGAATTTAACCCAGCACTGACTTTGTCTTGAGTCAATTCTGCAAGTGCAGGGCAAAAAAGTTAGTGGATTTGTGATCACTGACTTCCAAAGCAACTTGATCAGAGGCTGACTGATTAGTTTTACATGTGTACCTAGCTGCATATTGAAGCAAGCAACTCTGTGCAAAGCAGCAGAAATTAAAAAATGGCAACTCCAGGCTGACTTTAAAAATTCATAAACAGAAAATTAAATTGTCAGTCAAGTGGGATGGAATCAGGTAAGGGGGGAAAAAAAAGAACACATTATCCTACAACAGGCCTATATACACGGGACGTTGTCAGAGCATTAGATGCTGTAGACTGACTGCAACGAGCATTAGATATCTAAAACTCCATCACAAATCAGCTTGGTAACGGCATATGAAGAGGCTTGCAATGACTTCAGCACCCATACAGACTCTCTTATCTGCTAAATTACTTTGCGGCAACCTCACTTCATGTCCTTGACCACATTAAAAAAAGTGTTTGTCTCTAGCTTTGAAACAGCTGACAGTCCTACTTTGTGGCTTCCTAATATCAGAAGGTGTAATTTTTTTTTCTTTTTTAGTATTAGCCATCCTCTTTTCTAGAAGCAGTGTTTTCCCCCCTCCTGCTGTTGTTGTATTACTGATGAGCTAAAATGACTTGGAAGCTCCCATGTTCATTTATCAAATGAACTGGCCCCAAGTTTAACTGGGTAATGGTAACAACCTCCCCCCACTATAATGGATGAAACGGAGGCGTTTGAAGGGGCTGGATGCTAGCATATCAAAAGGTTTTCAGAGAGAAAGTTTCAAAAAGCCTACAAGTAAAGTGTTCTTTGCATGTTTCCGTCTAATTATACAGAGACATAATCTCATTCAGAATAATACCACACAGCGTGAAAACCCACGGAGAGCTGCCAGATCATTATTTAATACTGGTGGGCAATCTGGTCACTTTTAGTCCGTATTGCTAGAACAGATAAATTCATGACACCTAGGGTGAGAAAGGAGCTCACAGGCACCTAAGCTCCATGCTGGTAGACTTTACTGCTCTTTGCACGCGTGACACAGTCCATTCAAGATAAAACTCTGCCTTCACATATAACTCAAAAGTGTTTAGGACAAAAATGACACATCCTTTAAAATTAAGCTGTGGCACTGGATATTCAGGAGACAAGAAGTGAGAGCAGAGAAGGTGTAACCTGGAGTGACCTAGCGGTTACAGCAAAGAACGTGCACCGAAGAGCTTGGGATTCTTTTTCCATCCCTGCCACTGCCTTGCTATGGGCCAAACTCTGGGAAATGGGCACTGAATGTCAATGCAGGACCTCACTATCCCAAATGAGTGTGCCTAAACTCTGCCAGGTGTGCCAAGTGCTGCACAGGTTGTGCCGTGCATCTCTAGTGCGTAAGCCTGTTCCCATTTGATGCAACGGATATCTTGCCCCATGCATTGGAAGCAACAGTGCTGGGAAGTAGGACATTTGTTGCTTCTTCTCCCTTTCACCTTTGGGGAAAACAGAGGGAGCAGCTGCTGTGCTTTCAATGCAGGATCTGTAATTGTGGCTGGTTCTTAAAAGGTACAGGTAGGTAGGGCATGACTCCCGTATCCATGTGCCTGGGAGTCCCCAGAACTGCACACTAGGATACCCATGTGAACAGTGACAGAACTGGGCTCTAGAGCCTTGAATTCTCCTGGGAATAAATATTACTCCCAGATGAGCCATGAACCTGTGAAATGTCACCGAGGAGCATTCACAAAATGCTCTCCCTGCATGAAAATTGCTATTTAAATGCATGCTACTACTGTTATGATGCCATGTTCTCGCTCCTCTCCTATCACTTCACTTTTGGTTTGGTTTATCTCCTGATCATCTTTTTTGCCCTGCCTGGCTTACCTCTTGAGACTGCAAATTCTTGAAGGCCAGGCTGCCTACTACACTACATTCACATGATGCCTAAAACAAAGAAGCTCTATTCTTGGTTGCACTGTAGACATTATCATAACCAAATTCTTATTATTATTAGTCCATGCTATTAAAATTACTTCTCATAAATGTCATGAACATGGAAAAATATCAAGCTGTTTGGAAGGAATATCTGCAAATATCTTAGCAGATGCCATATGTGTATGAAAAATAAGAGGTGAAGAGTTAAAAGGACTCCAGTTCTACTTACAAAATGATGAAAATGCCATTAAAAACAGAATTAATTAGCACAGCACAAAATGGAAGTATCGTGGTGCTAGATATTTATTTCACCTATCATTGTTTTACATCAAGGGTCATACTTCATTACCTTTTGCTCCAAGCTCCAAGTCAAATTTGATTAGGGACTATAATCTGATTCCACATAATGAGAATACTATTTAGGACGCATGTTTCAAATGTGGCTTTTTGTGTGTGCAGTTTGTTAGGTTAATGAATTTAACAATTGAGATCACTTTTATGTTCCATGGGTGATTTGCCACAAAAGAAATTTATAAAATTTGCAAAACTGGCTAGAAAATGGCACATCAAGCAAAACAAGCAGTTAATTACCATAGATGCTGAAACTCGTACATGTCCTTCACTGATCTTCACATTGCTAATGCTCCTTAGAAACTGCAAAAGTAAAGCTAAACAATAAAGAGTGAAGTCTGGGTCTTTTGGATGGGATTATTTGATGGCAGTTTTGTACCTCCAGGGCTAGGGGCAGAAATTACACATAAACCTGTATAAGTGATCAGAAATTGGTTTAAATCTGTAACACAACAGAAGTTAAACACGCATGAACTGCTTTCAAAATGGCTGAAACCAGTTTAAGAGAAACCTGGATGGATGTGGTATCAGACTACTGATTTAGGTTAAATCAGTTTATTGAATTTCTGTCCCAGATCCCCTACAGATTCAAGTTAACTCACAGTCCTCCAGCATCCCAGGATGCTTTGCCCCTCCCCTGCAACCCTCCCCCCCACCCCGCACAGGGTGGGCAGGCTAGCCTTGGCCTAAGCTGTCTGCTCCAGCCTAGCAGGGAGGTGTGCTCTAGCGCCCCCCGATCTCTGGCCTGGCCCACTGCAGGCATGTGGCTGCTTTTCCAGAATTGAAAGTGAATGTCTGTTCGCTTGCTTATTGGTTCAATTTACCAATTGAAATTGGAAAATTGGTTCAATTTTAGCTTAGCAAAAATTGAATTGATTCAGTCTTGGACTTTTTGACTGTCTGAAGTTAGCCCCAGTCTTTCCAGCATGCTGAGATGGATCCAGTGGAATTACCTATAGCAACTCTTAGCTGTTAGGCCATAGGCTCAGAGTGAGGAAGCTATACTTCCTCAGGAGAGGTAGAATGGGATTCAAATCAGCTTACACACTGAACACGGAGCAACCTAAGGTGGGCACACTCGGTGTTTAGCTGCCTGGGGTAAGAGGAAGTTTCCACCATCCCCGTAGGACTGAACTTCTCCTGTGAACAACAACACCATCCTATAGAACAGAACGTCTCCTGTACGTGGGTGCAAGGCTCACTCTTTTACTAGCTCAGTAGTTAGAGCGCTCACCAAAAAAACAGGACACCCAAATGCAACTCCCTCCTCCATTTCTGTAGCTTCAAACCCACATTTCCTATTTCTTGTGGAAGGGCCTTGCCAGCAGTCTATGGAGGGGTAGGAAGTTCTCCCCCAACTGTGAGGGCTTTTCCCATTATAGAAAAGCATTCAAGGCCAGAAGAGATCACCCCTCCCCCCAAATAAAAAAATTAAAAAAGCATAATCCTGTAGCACCCATCTGGGAAGACAGGAATCTGGAGTCCCTGCTCCCAGAACTACATATTTATTTTATCCAATGCCTGTAGTTTCGGTGGAGTCTGGATGCCTCAGTTTTGCCTAAAATCCTTCATTGGATCTAGCCCAGTTTGCCTTATTCCCACATGAGACAGCCACCTGCTTGTCAGGAGCCTTGAAGTGGAGTATTGGGCAGGCAAAGGAATTTTAATTGCTCTAGAAAAAGATGAACAATGGCTCTTTTCCCTTCTAGTACAAAAAGAGCCCTGCCGTAGCACTGCAGTCTATGTCATTGTTCTTTTTAAATCTGGAGGCAGGGCAGCTGTTGGTAGACGTATCGCCATGTGCCAGCTTTGCTCTAAATCCCAAATCGTTGTAAAAAAAAAAAAAAAGCCAGTTTTATTCTGCAGAAAAGAATGAGGCCAGCCTTGTAAGCAAAAACACAGCCAGGCTGCCAGAGCTATGAGGCACCTTCTCTGCAGAGAGAGCCTCCTGGATAGCAGTGTCCCTGATGGCGAGCAAGTTCCCATGTCTCTCAGTCTTGCCCTACATCCCAGACCCTTGGAGATGCATTAAAGACCTCCCTTGCTGGCAGCATGTTTGCCAACTCCACACATTCCCCATGGGGGCTTTGGCACGCATGGCGTTTGCTTTCCCTGGCCCCGTACTCCTCCCCAGAGCAGAATCCAAGCCCTCCCTGAGTCAAATAGGCAAAAGGGAAGACGAATGCAGAGACATGTTGGAGAGGTGGCCCCTTTTTGGGCTATTACATTCTTAAACATAGCTAGTCGGCACGGTGTGGGGGACACCAATGTTGGCAACATGTGGTCATCAAATTCAAACATCATTTAGATCATGCAAGATATCAACTCAGCCCTCGCACTCTGATTTTGTGCTGTTGGAAGTTAAATGCATACCCTACAAAGCTACACCCCCAGTGGTATAAATAGATGTGTTATTACATAGCTTGAGCTGTGTGGAAAGACAGATATGCTACTTGAAAGTGATTTTAAGGGCAACTCAGCTTTTGCCTCACACAAAAAATAAAAACTCAAAATGATGCTGCTCTGAAGCACTGTGGTGTTGTATTTGTACTCTTAAGTATTATCACTTACTTCAGTCTTCCACTGAAGTCATGTACGTCGATTAAGTGAGCAGTGTGCATCACAGGGTTTGCCTTCGGGCAGAAGCAGTAGTGACTACAGTTACTCCCTAATGAGATCCAGAAAAGAGGTTAAAAAGGGAAAAAAAAAAAAAAAAAAAAAGGAACATTTGCAGTGAATGTGGTATTATCAGCCATGTGGAGAATCTCTTGCAAACGCTCAGGTTATAGTTTCTACAAGAAACTGCACAAATGCAGGGTTATTAAAAGCCTTAATTGGAGGTAAAAATATTACAGTGTAATGTGTCCAGTCAACAGAATAATTAACAAAATAACAGATATAATTAACAGAATTATTTAAGGCCAAATTCTTCTCCCTGGAAGTCTCTGACTGACTTTTCTGAGGCCAGTTCAATTTTTAGCTGTTTGCAAGCCATGCAGTAAGTGAGCAAATGCATCACAGGTCAGATCCTCAACTACTCTAAGGGGCATAACAGTCAATGGAGCGCTGGTGGCTTATGCCAGCTGAGAATCTGGCCCCCCAAATACTAAAAGCAATCCAGACCAGAGGAATGTAATAAGAAACACACAGCTGGCATGGGTTCTTCTATTGTCTTGAAGTGCCTCAATTGAGTTTAATGGTAATTACTTACAGGCAAGAGTGCACTACCCTTAGAGAGGAGATGGGCAACGAGAAGAGAGGGGAAGGGATATACATCTGTCTTCCCCAGGATAAGTTAATGAGAATGGAGTATTCATTCTATAAATGTTGTTCACTTGTATTATCTCCTTTTATTGATCCTATGATGCTTGGCGTTATACAGTACTTCATTTGTATAAGTGAGCTGGCAAGTATAGGCTGCAATTAGCATTTAGAAGTATTTATCTGGTTGATTTAACTTTGGACACATGTGCATGCTATTACAAAGAGCACACAGGGGGATTTCCTTCAACAGGAAATAAGCGTAGCAATGAGCAGAAGAACGAAAAGGGTCTACGCGGACTGCTGGATGCAGACCAAAAAAATCAGGGCTCTTGAAAGCAATGGCGCTATGCATAGATTTTCTTTAAATAGATCTATCGTGTATACAACTGCGATGCCTGGCTTGGCACATGCCTATGGGTTCTGACTACCCACAAAAGGCAAAAGGAACTCTCCATACAAAACAATCATAACGGCGGTACTTCGAGTTAGCTCCCATATTCTCATACTACAGTATAACCATATTGGTGTCTCAGGGCAGGGAAGCCTTCAAGTGTCATCACAGTAAGACAAACATTGCTAGGATGCTAAATTACTGCAGAAAAATCAAGCCAAACATAATTACCATGATTATAGGTTATAAAAAGTAACACTGCAGAGGGGCTCACTTGAGCAAAGATGAGGGTGTCTTTGTAAGGCCCCCGGCAATTACTAACATGCTTCAGAAGTCAATCAAAAAGGACAGATTCTCTGCTGCATTCTGGGTATGCTGTGTATAGCAGAAGGATGTGGGGTTGTCAGAAAGCCAGATACAACTCCTGCCACCTTCCTTACAGCTTAATGAGGACCAGATGTCTCTAACTTACCTCTAGGTCCATACACAAGCACAGGCAGTCATAGTTTGCCACCGACTTTTGCTCCACTATGCAAATAAGTTCTTCTCTAAATACTACTGGGTGTATCTACACACGTGCTTAACTGCAGAATAGGTGAATTAGCTGCAAAGTAAAGCAGCACCATATACATGTGCAATGGTATTATGCTGTAGTAAAGTAATTAATGCTGCAGTAACATAGTACTGTTGGCGACACAGTACTATCTTAGGCTGGGGTAATTTACTGCAATTAAATACACATGTAGACACTCACTGTGGGCGTAAATTGTGCCCGGTCAGCGCAGCCAGTGGGGGGCCAGACTTCTGCCTGCCGCCTAGCCACACAGCTCCGCATGTTCAGCACCCTCGTGTCCCAGCCAGCCCCTCCACTGCCACCTGGAGCCCAGGGCTGAGCAGTCCTGGCGTAAACCGCTTTGCCCCGGATCAAATTGCTTCTGTCCCAGGTGCATGTGTAGATGCTGCATGCAGG
This sequence comes from Alligator sinensis, assembly GCF_000455745.1. Lineage (NCBI taxonomy): Eukaryota > Metazoa > Chordata > Crocodylia > Alligatoridae > Alligator > Alligator sinensis. Next base: position 1,274,095 of record NW_005842257.1, on the reverse strand, counting down.
AGTAGTTTACTCTGGCTCAAACTGCTCCAGAGTTTATTGCTTTGAATTAGTTGCCCGTATAGATGCAGCCACTGAATACTTATTCCATGTGAAATCAATGGGAGTTTTAAAAATCCCTTCGGATGCCTTCCTGCCTTTTAAAAACTAGAGATTTGTCCAAATCTCTAGTTCTGTAACCACCAGAATAATTTCTGTACTATATGACTGCTATATAATACTATATTTTGCTATTAGGGTGCGGCACCCTTTTTGAAGCAAGATGTACTACACAGAAAGAAACAGTGGGACACCCTCCATGACTTTTGCAGGCTATACAGAAAGATACTTTTATTCCATGAACCGTCAAAAGCTACACGTTTTAGCCCCTCTGTAAACCGTTCAGTGGCCAAAATGGCTGTTGTCATAAGCATAATTGCGAGTGTGTTCTTGAGTTCAGGGATAACATGCCTGATTCTGTTAGGGGGTGAGTGTTAAATCTTGGAGCAGCATCTCCCAAATGATGCAACGTGACAGTTACTCGCTCTTGCCTGACACCCACCGAAGTCACTATTTACAGAGACTAGCGTAACAGTTTTGTTGGCAATAGCACACAATCTACTCCCACCTTATATGCCAAGGTCCTCAGACATTTGCTCTTCCTAGATGAGCAACCCCACCAAGAGGTTTTTCATCAGAAACGTTGGTTGCAAAAAGATGCTAAATGACAGCAGTCGCAAGTGACCAACAGAACCTGGTGATCAGCTGATCTTGTCTTAGTGAACTGCCCCTCTCACCACTGCAGCACGAGAACTCATTCAGCTCAGGATGTTCAGTTGTTTTGATGTAGGTCATGCCTCCTTGCTCCATGAGGCCTGCTCTTCCAGGCTGACCTTTTGGTTTTTTGCTCTCTGCCCCAAGAATTTTCTTGGCACGATTCTGCTCTGCCATTTTTGAGAGACTTAAGTGTGAAAAATGGCGTTCAGTTGTCAAAGACTTTTTGGAGGCTTACAACTTTGATATTTTTCCGAGTGCCAAAAAGGGTGGCACATGCAGGTACAGATCTAATGTTTCACAACAAAAATGCATGCAAGTAGTTTGCATTCTGCCGTTGCACATTACAACAAACGTGTGCTAAGGGCGATCCCTTGCTGAAGTGAGACTATACAGATCAAATGCACCAAGCATATTTGCAAGACGGGCAGGCATGAATAATGAGGCGCCTATAGATACAAATAGGTTTTCTAAATACGAATAGGTATCTACCTTCCCTTAAAATCAATGGGAGTCTTAAGATGCCTAAATAACTGTAAAATCTGATCCAGTGTCATTGTATACAAATTATACTGGATGTTTTCGACTTAGCCCCACTTTGCACAGGTACCATTTCTATTTATTTTTTACTTCTTACTGAACAACCCCCCTCCCTCAAACATTGCGTATGAGCTATGCTTTTTGCTTATAACGTAACAGAGTTTATGACATTGCTTTCTCAGATATATTTGTATCAAATGATGCATTTCCAAAGAATGGCCTCATTAGCAGTCTTCCACCGACTTTCATGGTTAACTACTTCACTCATGACATGATCACAAAGTGCCAAAGAACACCAAGCCAGAAATTGTTAAGGAACCCACAGCATAGTAATTAAATTGCTCTGGGAGAGAGATGCATGTCTCCAGTAGCTCACTGGGCAGATTAATGCATTGATCCTTGCAAACTGCCTCCTGCACAGAGAGTGCGCAACATCACTGATGGGCATTTGAGCTGCTCTGCACCTGTGGAAAGGGCAATACTGTTGCACTGAGTGGCTTGATGAGGAGATATCCTTATTCATGTTGCCCACTAGCTAAGGACACCTTCTACAAACCCTCCCTCCTTTTCATAGCTTACCTGTAGACTCACTTCTGATTATCTTCCCATTCCAATCATTGGGCCTTCACAGCCTTGTTGTCTTTCCTAAGTTGCAGGCTTTTCAGGACTGGGAGCTTGTGTTATGAATATGTGCATTAAAGCATTAATTATGTGCATTTTCACTCATTAAATATTCAAGATGAAACACTAGGGCATTTTCTGACTTCTCCCTGGAATACATGTATCTGCAGCTAGGAGGGGATGAGATAGGTATGTGATCTCAGGCCACTGAGGCTGCGGTATGTTTTAATGAGGTCAAGCCTTTGTGCTCTCAGTGCCTTGAAACAAGAGTCTTGCTCTGGATCGTGATTTCGCAATCTTTGTTTTGGGCCAAATTTCTACTACCGTGAAATTCAGTCACAAAGACTGGTAGACAGTACACAGAAAACCCTACTGCCATTCTGCCCTGAAAGCATTTGGCCTGCACTGTGCACAGGTGTCCATACTAAGCTAATGCAACCATGAAAGAGAGCAATGACTCAGGCCCATCATGACTAGTTGCATGAGCGAATACGATCTGGTGAGGACAAAGGCTGCAGGATCAGGCTACTGGTGATCAAACCCAAGCAGTAACCAGCTGAAAGTATTCCAAAAAATAGTGAGGATTGCTTTAATGACATTCAGCCCTTCTAATTATTTCCCACATCCTGTTCATAGGTTGCAAATTAATAGTTAAGCATATGTGAGAGTATATGTGCACCCCCCACACCCTTTTCAGCTGCAATATAGATATCAATTAAAGGACAAATTAGCTATACCTTTTGACTTCTCTGCGAAGAAGAGAACTGGTACCGTATTAAAGAGTTTTTAACTACCGGGTTGTCTGGTAATTAGGGAGCTGTCAAAGCTTGTTATGTTATCTTGTAGCAGTTGGTGTTCAAAATACTTCTTGCCACTCATGATCTGAGTGGGATGTTGTTAATATGCAGCTACAGTCTACAAAAGTTCAAAGGGTAGAATTTAATTATGACACTGTAAATTCTTAATTTTCAATTATTATGACACCAGGGAACTGCCCTTGAGAAAGGGCAGATAAAAGACATTTTGCCATTTATAAAAACTATGAATAAATAGGAAGGCAGAGGGAAATGATATTTGCAGGGTCTGTGTGTTTGGAAGCACTGTAGTATCTTTCTTTTTTTATTCTTCACTAGGTTACAAAACACAATTTGCTTCTGTCAACAGTTATAACATATCATCTGCAGATGCTATCTAACTCCAGACAGCAGTTTTGAGACAATCAAAAATAATACTTTGATCCTTTGGGGTATGGTAGCTATTCACTACCAGCGATCCTATGAGCTATGCTTTAAAGGTAACAATCAAGTCTAGGAAGAACTATTGTTTTGAACCACAGACCCAGTTTCTTTGCTATGTACTATGGACTTCCTGGGCACCTTATTGTTCAATTCACAGTACTGTACAACCCAAGGATGTGTTTCTTATTTAGCTGAGAATATATTACCAAGTAATGTTGATTGTGTTCATCTAAGGCAGTGGAGAGGCATAATGCTAAAAATGGGTGGGGTTACTTGCAGCTTGGGGGCACACATCGGCTCTTCCAATATAAGTCTTATGTCTGTCCAATGCCACAGTAATTAAAAACTGTTTGTCAAGTTTAGCATGACAGCAGTTTAACTCCACTTATACTTGTATAGGAGTGGGCAGACATAACAGTTATACTGGGACACCTTGTTCCAGTCTAATTTAACACCAAGCATCTTTCCATGAGCTAAGTGATTTTGGCATTCTGGAAGATTTTTTGCATTTAGTGTAGATTATTCATGATTTAAAGACTAGAGACTAGGCTCTAGAGAGGCTAGAGACTAAAGCTTCTTTGGAGTCAACATAAATGTGCAAAGAGGTCAAACTGAGGAAGGGTTTGATTAGACACAAAACGTAGGTTAGAAGAAACAAGCAGGCATCACATCGGTGTCATATAATTCTCCACCAAGATCAGTTTTGGAAGCTTACCTGGGGTATTGGCTTTGTGCTATTCTCTATTAGTGCTAAATCTTACCCTTACCCTGCACTAACGGTATAACCAGCTCCATATTGTTTAAGGCTATTTGCCATAAACTCCATGTGGTGAAAGCATAGGCAGCGTGTCTATAATGTACTGTGGTCACATTTCCTTCATCCAGAAAGAGATAAAATAAAGGTTATGGCCACAGAAGTTGCTGTGGCTGGTTAAAGCAGGGCTGTCCAACTTCTGGGCACCTTGGAGTTGCACATGGCTTGGGCCACAGTCATGGGGGCCTCCATGGCTCTGCATCATGCAGGCAGCCTAGCACGCCTCCCTGGCCCCCACCCTCCAACACAAGAAGGCCAGCTGCCCACTCCCCTCATGGCCATGCAACCCAGCTCCCTCCTTCCCTCCCAGCCATGTGTGCAGCTCCGCTGCCCGCTCCCCTCCCAGCCATATGGGCAGTCTGGTTGCTCACTGCCACACACGCAGTAGTGCCCCCTGCCATGTAAGCAACCCCATTTCTGCTTTTCTCATATGCAACAAGAGCAGCCCAGCTCCCTCCCCAGCTAGGTGCACAGCTTGGGCATCCCAGCCCACCCCAATGCACCACAGCTGTACCAGGAGCCCACAGGCTGCATGCTAACCATTTGACGGCCACATGTGGCTCGTGGGCCACCAGCTAGACAGCCCTGAGTTAAGGAATAATCTATCTCAGCAGGTTAACAACCAAGTCCCTAATATACAATAAGGGATGGAGCAGCATGTGACTTCTAGAAATATCTTTTGTAATCAAGGGGCACTAGGTGCTGAGTAGGTAAGACAGCAATAGGATTTCTGTTTAAACTGATGCATTGCATGAGCCTAGGCACAAAATACACCCAGGACAGATTCGGTGAAGTCACATTTCTATGTTTCTCTTTGGACCTAGCCTATCGTATTGATGGGATTCTGATCAACACACCAGAGCTCAATCCATTTTGCAAAGGGGTAGTAGGTTAGTTAATTTATATCCCAAAATTGCAAGATCAGATGATTAGAGAAAGCACTTAAAAACACATAGCAGATGACTGTGTTTTATGGATCGCTCTGTGCCAAACTTCCTGAACAGCACTATTTCAGAGGAAGGCACATTTGTAGGAGTTCCACGAGAAAGATCAAGGTTGTAGGGGCCAAGGGCCTGAAGAAATCTTTTATTCAAGCTGAATAAACAGCTCTAATTGAATCTTATGAAACAGCTTCTTTTTGGTGGGGGAAGGGATAAATAGCCATAATTGAAAGTTTACGTAGCATGAGACTCCGCAGTTGGAAATTGTGCTATTAAAGTATTTTTTCTGATGTATTTTTAAAACATTTATAATTTATATAAAAACACCGGGAGGTACCTTTAAGGTTATTTAGCATGAAAGTCCAATAAAAAGCTCCTTAGGTTTTAACAGCGTGATACGATAGCTTTCACAGTATGTATAGTTAGCCAATTCTTATATTCAAGAGTGTAAGGAACAAAGGCACAGTACTTAATGCTCTCTGTCAAATCAAGAAAAAGTCACTTTGCCACTTACTGTGATTTACATGCACGGCAAGTTCAGCTCCAAATTCAGTTCACTTATCTGAGGATGAAGGGGGAGTGAAAAAGGTCAGAGGCTACACCACAAGCATTAAATACAAAGCAGTATGATTAGGTTCTCATAGTTACCAGGTGATGAATGAAATCCTAACCTGAGCAGGTTCTTCATGTAACGAGCATATAACAATGCCCTAATTTGCACAGCTACACAACAGAGCAAGGTTTGTCAGCCTGGTAGTTGTTGGTAGCATTTCTTTTTCAGAAGGCTATAAGAAGGTTGGCATGCGAGATGCATGTTGGCCAGGCAAACATGAAAACAACTTATTAGGCTGCTTTCCAGGTATGGGCTCGCAGAAAGAGAATTCATTTTGGATTTTTGGTTTCCAATTTCTTTTTGTCTCCTAAGTTGAACATTGAAAGAGGAAGGCAAACATTGTCCCTTCAGCTGCCATCCCCCAGGAAGGTCAGCAGGATCGTGTAGCTATGGCAGGTATTGACCCTGTAGCTGTGATTCAAGACTCACTTCTCCCTACCCATCTATTGGGTTTGCCTTGTTGAGGCACACCAGTGCCTGAAGCCAGTGGACCACAGGGGAGCGATGTATCTAGCATCGTGTCCATCTCTCTTTCATTCAACAGGCACCCAGGTATGATATTTATTCCTGGATCAACTAATAGCAGTCTTTAGCATACGCCCAGTGCGAAGCACAAACTCATCCCTCTTTAGCTGTAGCACCACACTTTACATAATCACTTTGCCACTGTGCCCTGCATCTACTATTAGTGCACCTGAAGTCTGCAGAAAAAAATGTGCTGAGAGGAAAAGGAAAATGGTAACAAGATATGTTTTGGTATGACACGAGTGTGACCGCTTTCAGGACCTATCATTATGATGTTCGTGACTTTGGCATGAATCAGGCTTTAGAAATGTGCAGACTGAAATTGCGATCACGTCTATGCACTCAGGAAAGAGATTTTGCCAAATCTTGCACAAGTTGCTCTACTGTCAGTTAAGACTGCAATCAGGCAAAGTCAAATTTAAAAAACAAATCCAATGACTTGATGCAGCAGATGTATTTCTGAGCCAGTGAACCTTCCACCAACTCCCCAACAAAATGTCAAGGGGGGCTTTAACATGTGTATAAACAAAGGTACAACGTGCACCTCCCAGCATGCACATTTTGCATTAGGAACTTTATAGTTAACAGGATTAATTTGCAAACCAACAGCGATGAGCAACCCGTTTGACTACAATAGGCATCTGGTGAAACTTTCTACTTGGTAAAACCAATATAAATGCAGTTACTATATGCTAGTCAGGTCCAAGGTCCTGCGCCTGAAAAGTCATGCATAGCACGTAAGCCCCCGTGCTCCTAGCAGCATGTATAGTCCAAGAGCAAGTCTGTAAAACCACTGGAGGACCCAAGCACATTTTGCAAGTTTTTGAATGCTCTTCTGTACCAGCAACAGGAGAAACCAACAAGGAGCCCAACGCTACAAACACTTACTCGACAAACATGCATTCAGTAGGACTGTTCACATGAAGACAAAGGGAAAACCGTGAAACGGTCTGAAGCGTGTTCTCAAACACATAAGGGAAATGAATTGCAAAGCAAAACAAGAAAGCTTCCTACTTCCAATTGCTCATAGTTATAGTCATTGTAGGCGCTACTTGTAACTATCAGTTAAAAATATCAGATGGAAGTGTGATTTTTAAGTGCTCCTTTAGTAATCGGAAGTGTTATATATCAATTAATAGGGCCATACGCTAACCTAGCAATGTATGCTGTATATTGTCTGAAGAGATATTCAACAGGGCTGTCCATTAGCAAAGACACTTCCCCTCTACACAATAAACTAGGTTAATTGGCAAGTGCTTGAGGGATGTTGAAATAATGCCTTTCAGACATGACAGGGAGTTAACGAGCAGTATTTGTGCTCTTGTCTTCGGTACTAAAGTATTTAAAATAATAAAGTGTTAAAATAGGGTGCCCAAGTACAGTGATCCTGTTCCTTGATCCCAAGAGGCCAAGGAAGATTGGACAGACAGATGTTGGCTACGTACAGTGCTGTTAGCTATAGAAACCACGTTCGACCAGTAGGAATGGGTGGACCTTTGGCCTTCTAGCCTTCTTTCCAAAAGTATTTCTGATGGAATTGAATATATTATACTGTAAATACACTGGAAGAAACACAAGGTATCCACTTTCTCTGACCATTAATGATGTTTCTAAACAGATAACAACTCCCCCTCAGGGCCAAGCTCTTCATTGACTAATTCCCCATGCAACCCTATTGCGTTCACTGATTAACTGTCCTTGTAACCGTACTGGAGAATTTTGTCCTGTGATTCGAATGGATCCAGAACATTCAGAAGTCGTGATGATATCTTACTACAGCTCTTACATACATGGAGGGACTGTCAAGTAGGATTGTTAAAACAATCGATGGTATTGAAAGACTGAGATGTGGTAAACTCCAGTATTGATCACCCTGAAGAGTGATAAACAATTGTAGCTACCAGATCGGTATTAGTACTACAATGTTTTTACAGAGCTCTTTTTTATGCTCAATGATAGTACTTTTGTTGAAATTACTGGGATTTATTTAAATATATTCCAGCTCGCCTTAGCTGATGAAAGTACTATGCAATGGAGGAGAGATACACACCTTAAATCAAGGAAGTGCAGTTATGCTTTGAAAAGTGATGGTAAGAATGGCATTGTCGGGTTGCATTGTTTCTCAATAACTCCCATCAAAACTCTGTTCACTTTCCAAATCAAAGATATTTTTTTCTTCTTAACAACTAGTGTGATAAGGTCAACTCTGCTCCACATTCACACCTGGGGTAAGCGTCTTGCTCTTCAAGTAACATCAGAAATTCTGGAACTGAGTTCGTTTGTTGATGCAGGAACCAGAATTGAATCTGCCTCGCTTTCAAGATGGTTTTTGAGATGCGGTGCTAACGGAGTAAAAAGTAGGTTTAAAACCCGTTGTTACTAAAATAAGCAAGTATCATTCTGAGTATCGACAGGAAGCAAAAAATCAGTTGAATAAAGGCTGTCACACAGCCTCACACAGATGTTTTTCTGACGTTAACAAAATCCATTAATATGCAACAGCTTCAAAACGTACCAAAAGGGCAGGTGGAATGTACTGTAATATAAGGATGCGAATAAAATCAGTGTCGATTTGATCTATTGGAAGATATGTACTGACATGCATACAAAGGACAAGAGGACTTCCCCCATTTCCTCTTCTGTCACATTTATATGACATCTTCAATCTTTCCTACTGCAATGTTTGTACAGCTCCTAACACTAGGTTCCTGCCTTGATTGGCCTCTGGACTCTGCTGCAATATTAATCCTATGTAACTAAGAGAGACAGACAAAAAAGCCAACTCTTTGTAGCACTCAATAAATCCACTTTTGACTGACTCCCAGGACTTGTGGAGGCAATTCTGTTTTGTAGATGATGACTAGATAGAAAAACCCTGATTGGGATTTCACAAATACCAGGCTAATCTGAAGTAACTCGTGTAACTTCCCCAATGGGATCAGCGACACCCACTGAATTTGGCATTTCTTCCAAGTCTCTAGCCATTCAGAAGTCAGCACTTGTCCCTATAGACTCCCCCAGTGCTGCTGCTGTAGGTGGCCAGTGTACAGTCTCATGGGCCAGGTCCTCTGTGTTTAATCCTTTCTATGGAAACCTCTTGTAGCATGAACTCCTGCATCAATAATGCATGACATACATTGCATTGCCGTGTCTGGCATAGTAATCTACATCACCTAGTGATGGAGGCAGGAGGAAGAAAAGATCAGATTTTTCAAAGGGAAAGAAGATGCCTTCCTCTCTCTCCAACTTTCCCTTCAATAATAATAACAGCAATCGTAGTTGCTGCAACAATAAAGTCCCACTGACTGGATACAGGAATAGGAGTTAGGCATGTTAAGTTCCTGCATTTGAAAACGGATGTGCAGCTTGTATATCGGCACGTCAGGGGGTACATCTCCAAAGCATAGCGTGGGAGCTCTGTGCACAAGTCTTATTAACTAATCTGTGGGGTATGTGCCAAAGCCCTGCATGCTGCTTTAAATAAATGTAGTACGAACATTTATTTACCATTTCCATTTTCTGTGTCAATCAGCATCTAAAAGACTTAAATCCTCCATCTCCATTATAACACCCTAGCACATCAAAACAAAGCCACTAGATCATTGACTCCAGCATTGTCTTATGCAGCTTTAGATGACTTCTGTAAGCTTATCTAATCATGTAGGATTCAAGTTTTATCCGTGTATGAATCAAGCACTAAATTTTGAACCAAATCTACTAACGCTGCAGTGGGGGGGAAAAGCCAGATGCACAAAACTTGGCTGTTGTCTGACATGTTTAAGGGAGTGCTTTCATAATGTCATTAAAACAATTCCCAATTTGTAGAAAAACTGAGACCTCATTATGTAATATGGAATAGTCTCTCTGTCTTTGCGGGTAACTAACGCTGTAATTTGTTTCAGCTTTCAGCAGAAAGTTTCCCCTTCCCCCTCCCCTTTTAAAATATTGCTTTCCAAAGCAATCAAGAAGACCTCCTGGAAGAGGCAAATCGGACTGTATCTTGTCCTTGAGGATATTAGCTGAGAAACGATTTTTGCAAGCCATACATTGATCTGATGACAGCTTCTGAATCTTTAGACAGAGATGAACTTTGCCCTCTTTTTCATAATGCCAGGATGCCAGTCTCTCCAGCAGGGATCAGAAGTTTTTATACAGGCAGAGACAAATATATGTAGAATTTAGTGCAAGTCTGTGGTCTCAGTGCAGACTTTTTGTGCCTTCCTATAAGGAAGGAAGGGCCGATCGGAGCCAGTGGCCCATTGGGTTACTCTAGTAACTCAGTTGCTTAGTCAATGGCATGCAATGGAGTGAGGTGGTGAGTATCACATCCAACCCCGTCTGGATGCTCAGGTGCCCTCAGCTGGTTAGCTGTGGACAGTCCTTTAGTAGACTAGGGCTTGACGCCCTACCTCCAGAGCAATAGCAAGACACTTTAACAGCTCTGCCACTGCTCCATGCTGGGTGTGTCTACACAAGCTGTATTACTGCTCAGTTGCCTAATTTACTGCTCATTAAGCATGTGTCTCTACACATGTGCGCACTTACTGCACAGTAAATTCCCTTAATTGTGCAAGTGCAGGTAGCAAATTTAAGTGTGATTAGTTACTGCGCAGTAATGCATGTGTAGATGCGCCTGTTGTAAACTAAACCAAAATGTAAAGGCATATGATAAGGAAGTACAGTCACCGTTCACATTATCTTTACCTCTCACAAGTTTCTACTTGCGTGGAGATTTCCAACCTTCTTCTGCTGACAGAGAGGCCCAGGCAGGCAAACATTACACATGCTGGCTCAAACCTCTCAGGAGGAAAGGGGAAATTGAACCTTCACGCTCCCCTTAATCTCTTCAGCCTCCAGAATAACTGGGTGGCTACATTATTGCAGTCTACAGCAAGGTAAAGAAGGGAGGAAAACAGGAAAGTTTGTGTTGGCCCTTTAAGGGTTGAAAAAGGAAACTCCAGGTTCTGAAACCATGTGCTTGAAACAAAGTCTAGTTTTATGCATACTCCCATGACTTCCACAGAATTTATGCTCTAAAAGGTAAAACCTTGTCCATGCCTAAGGTATGGCTCTCTACCCAGCAGGATCAGCTCTATCCCCAGTATTCACTAGGCATGTCTAAATGACAGCGTTTACTGTGCAGTAGAGCAAATTACTGCTTAGTAAGTGTCACCATCTACCATACAGACCCCTACTGTGCAGTAATTTGCTTTACTCAGCAGTTAATCTGCTACCTGCAAATGCAAGTAGCAGATTAACTGCTGAGTAATTATTGCACAGTAAGGCATGTGCAGACAGGGAGTAAATTTGCTCCCAGTCACCTAGGCAGCAGGGAGCTAGAGATTGCTTTCTGCCCCGGGGAGCGGCCTGCTCTTGGGGTAGGCTCTGCCACCAGAGCTCCAAGTGGAGGAACAATGTCCCACTCCCTGCCCCCAAATTCATGATCGGTGAGTGGGGGCTGGGAATTTATTCCCTGCCCCAGCTCCGTGATTGCAGAGCGGGGCCTGGGAGATTGCTCTGTCAGCAGATTGGGGTAGAGGGCTGGGATTTGTCCCTCCCTCACGGCTCTTTCCAACCTCCTTGCCCCCGATTGGGGAGCTGGGGCCAGCATCTCCCTGCTGCCAGGGTAGGAGGACATTGTCCCCACGACCAGGCTCTGCCGCCAGAGCCTGCCCTGGCAACAGGTAGCTCCCAGGGGGAGGGAGCTGTCTCCCAGCCCCATGCTCCCTGCCAGCCCCTGGGCTAGCACCCAGGGGGACCCCGGAGCTCCCCCTGGCTGGTGCAGGGCAGGAGGGTGCAGGAGCAGACTGCTGCCAGGAGCTGTAAATCTGCTTCCAAATGGGTACACATGCAAATGGTTGCCCAGAGTGGGTTTACTCCAGAGTAAATTACTTTGGAGTAAACCCATCCAGCAAATGTAGACATGCCCACTGAAATATAACAAATCCTAGAGAATAATTACCACCACTAGAGTGATTTGATGCTCACATGGGACATGAGCTAAAGCAACTTTTAAATATTGAGATAATTCTCTAAAGGACAGAAATCTAAAGTGCACAAGGCCCCATCCAAAGCCCATTAAAGTCAATTAAAAGACTCCAGTTGACTTCAGTTAAGGCTGATCACCAAACAGCTTGGCCAGTGTTCAAGATAACAGATACTGTGGGGGAAGGAACTCGTGTGAGGCACTCAGTGTAAGAGATACCTGGCATCAATCTTTATCACCGCCAGTCATTTCCAAGATGCTTTTCATCGCAGAGCCTGATATCTTCTGCTCTGTCTCATTTTAATGAGCAGGGAAACTTGAAGGGGAAAACAAGCTAAGGCTGGAGTTAGGGACCCTTGTAGGATTGTCTTAGCTACAAAGCTGCGGCAATAGTATTGACTCAAGAAGTCTTTTAGATAAAAGGGCAAGTCCATATTCACTACCACTGTGGGTACTTTGTACCAGCAAAAATAAGCCATAAACCATGTGGGGTTGGACCATAAAGGATTCATGCGTCTGATAGGAATCCTCTAGTGGCCTAACATCATGCTACCCTGCTCCTCCCCACTAGGGAAAAAGGACATGATTATGATAGCATGTCCTACAGATCAATGGGCTATGGGTAGCCTTGTGTAAATTAGAGAAGGGTTAAGGGGCTGTAAAGCTTCCTGTGCTTCCGCACTCCCTCATTTTGGATCTTGAGCTGAGGCCAGCTCAGTAGGATATGAGTGTCCGGCCCATACTATCTTTTTGTGATTGTATCTGATCTCACAGGTTAACAGAGTCAAGCTAGGGCTAGACTTGGATGGGAGATCCTCCTAGGCAACACTTTTGCTATGGAGGGTGATGCTGGTGATGACGTAGATATTTTTCACTGAAGTCCACCTTGGCCCAATGGACCAATGTGATGTTCGGAGGACCTTCTACCCATGATAAAGCCCTTGATGAAGGGGAGAGATCAAGCAAAATTAATTATGTGATCTTAATGCACCCTTGGCTTTTTTCATATGAATGGGGAATTAATCCAACCGCATACATTCTTACACGGTTTAGAATATTTATAAAATGTTATATTTGTAGTGGGGTCACTTTCCCAGTTTTCCAGGACCAGCTCAGGCTTCTCCAAGTTTCTCCACCCTGACTGATAGCTTTTCATTAGCCAGTAGGGTAATTTGAACCGTTTTTGATTGACTCCCTGGTCAAAAAAATAAGTCTTCCACTCCTGGGAAAGCCAAAGGAATCCCAAACATGCTTGGTGTCTTCCTTTTCACTACCTTCACCTCTGTTGAAAAGTGACTGCTTTAATAATCTGTTATTTATTTAACGGATTTATACGCTGCCCTCCTCAAAAAGGGCTCAAGGTGGCTTACAATAAAAGCACGTAACTCTAGAACTTAACAGGTCTAACCTACCTATATTATAAGCTCTGACAAAATCAGACAGTAGGTAACATACCCTCAAAACTTATTCAAACAGATCTATGCTTTGATCTATACTGTTTACTAACATGAAAAGTGAGAGTAAAATTCCACAGCTGTAAAGAAGATTGAGCCTACTGGCAGGGTAGTGTTTATGTGGCTTCTCAGGTGCAATGCAGAAAAGAATATATTTTTAGAGATGACACAGCACTGAGCAGTTTAAATAAAAGAATATCTAAGGCACAATTCCTCTTAAACACATCTCACATCTGTCAGCAATGCATGGCAATCAATACTACTAGGACTGCAGTTGCAAGTTTCTAAAGAAACCCAGCAGACATCTTTTTAGCTCATATCAGCCAGATATAATGGGATATCGAAATTACCGTTAGCTCAGTCAAGCATGACAGCTTGGTGTAATGACTAAGTGTCAGCTACTTTGGAAGTTTACATCTTTTTTAATTAGCATGATTACCCAGCTGACTGGTTTTTCTACTAATATGCCTACAGGAATCTATGAATGAGCAGTAAGATGAAAGAAGCCCATATAGAAGTGAACTTCTGCATCATAGACAGGTGTGTGTAAATGAAGGGCTGGATTTTATCACTGATAGTGCAGGTGTGATGCCTCTGACTTGGCACACGTTCACTTAATGGTGCAATGGCATCTGTTCCCTGATCCCAACCATCACGCCTCTTGCTGTGCCGCGCGTGCATGGCAGGATCCATGATTTTGCAATCAGGGATACGATCCCAGTTGTGCCATTACTACTTGCCAGTGCAGGGGGAGTCTGCGATAGTGATCCCAGGCTTCCCCTGCATCGGCAAGTAGCAAGTTGCTTGCCCGGTGAACCAATGTGATCCCCAGGCTAGGACCGATTGGTCCATGCATCTGGAATTGGGCTTTGTGGCAGGGACCCTGTCACACGTTCGATGAAAAACAGCCACAACATTATTAGAGATTTTGTGTAATTATTTTGTAGCTTATTTCCTATTTTGTTGTGTCATTAATTGCCTAAACGTGTAGCTGGGTCACTACTTAAGTGCAACATTTTAAGTCTTAAGTGTAATGTCTCCCAGGGGCCTTAATAAGTAAACTTCAATGAGAATATAATGAAATCAGCTTGGGTGGTGTTTGATGCTATAGCAACTTTAGATTATTACATACAGCCAGAAAATCTAGTGGCCTGCTACAGTGATGTTTCTTGAACTAACCAACATCTCTTATCACACCAGACTAGGGCTGGCTGAAAGGTTTCCATCACAACGTTCTTCAGCAAATAATTCGGTTTTAGGTAGGCCAAACATTTTCTTGAAAGTTGTCCAATTTCCATGAACATCCTTGATTTTCTTCAGAACACCGGTGCCCCCAAATTTGATTTTTTGGGGGTTTTGTTTTCAGCCCGTTCTCCACCAAGTTTTATGAGCTATCAGACAAGAACCAAAGAGGACAAATTCTCAGGTGTGCGTGAGGAAACAAATGGCATTGTGTGACGTGCTCTACACTTGACCTGTTTCAGACTGCTTGGGGGGCAAGGGGTAGGGAAAAAGTTTTATTAAAGTCGAAACTTTACCAGACACATTAAAATCAGAGAGCTTGTGAACATCAGTCAATCAGAAGCTCTGGGGGGTATTTTTTGGCAGATGAAACAAAGCAAAATAGAGCTGGTTTTGATAAAGTTCCTTGGACTTGATCCACATTTGCAGCTACCCTGCTAGGGGACTGGAACAGGGGACCTCAGTGGAAGACAACAGCAGCAAAGACCAACTATTACAATTCACCTGCTAACCTGTCCTCTGAAGGTAGTGAGAAAGCTCAGGGCTATGAGCAGGGAACTGGACCCATCTCCCTTAAATAGGAAATGGTGAAAGGAGGACCAGTCTAGGCAGACTGACAGCACTGTTCCTATCTCTTAGTAGAAATAATCCTATCAGCTTCATGTTGCATTGCCTGGCCCTTGCCCTCGGTAGACTGCATCCCATGGGCACAAAAGCCTTTTCCTCACACCTTTTGGAGCCAAGTGTTCCAGACTGTCATAAATATATGCTCTCGTAATGAAGGTAATTATCATTGCATTTTAATGTACCGCAATATGGAGCCATGGTTCAGTAACTTTACTTTAGAGCAAGTGTTATAATACAGAGTTTAGAGTGATTATGAAATATGTCTGCAGCTTACCCTTGGCTCTGCGAGCCAGGCTTTCCTCACAGTACACACTACTGAAGTGTGCCCTGACCTGCCAGCAACAAATGGCTGGGGCTCTCCTGATGTGCTTAAAGGGGTGTGTGTGTGTGTGTGTGTGCGTGCGTGTGTGTGCGTGCAGGGATGGATGCGGGGGTGAATAAGATCTAGGATCAAGTCAAGTTTTGTCCATTTTTTTTCCACCACCATTTAATAACTCCGACTGTGGCAGAATGTCATCTCTCACTAGCGACGGCTATGCCCACACTCGCACCATGCTGCAGTGAAGGACAGGCAAGCTTGGAGAAAATAAGATTAACCATCAAAAAATGGTCCACTAACAGAACTGCAGTCGTGTGATAAATCCTGCTGCTTTCAAGGCACCAGAAGCAGTAATACTTCTGGAGAGCAAGTAACAACAGAACAGAGAGGATCGCTGTTTTCTTTTGCATACAGTGCTTGTTATAAAGGCTCGCTGGCTCTTCAGGGCACAAAGAAAGAAATCACTTGAGATAGGCAGACAACCCACATGCATTTCTTTCCTGAAAGAAATCACCGCTCTCAGTGCACAGAAGACCTCTCGTCCGGGGAGGCACAGCCCACCCGTGGGCCTGCTCCCAACCAGGATCAGTTACCAGGAAATTGGACAAAGCCGATCTGAAGCCCATCGGCTTAGCCAGGCTTTATAAATCCCTTTCCAACCTGTCAGGGGTGAAAGAAAGGCAGCTGAGCCTTGTTAGCAAATCAGCAGGGCAGAATAGGTAAACTCCAGTGATCCCAACTAGCCAATTAAGGGGACTTATCAAGTGAGCCTGGCTGGTTAGGGATGGAAGAGAAAGAGATTGGCAGCTTTGGCTGGAGATGCAAGAGCCAAGATAGCCTGCTGGATAATTATAGAGGCTGTGCGAGTGCATGATGCTGTCTGGGCCTCAGTTAAGATCAGGCAAGCAGGACACAATGCAGCTGGAGATGTTGGATTGTAACACTGTTAATCCGAGCCACCAGAGACTGCAAATACATCCAAGCCGTGAATAGGGGCTTTCCTTCGCTTTGCCCAAACCCAGCGTGGAGCGTGTCCATGCTGCTGTTCTGGCCCTGACCCTCCCAGCAATCCCGCTATTAGAAGGTGGAAGTGTTAGCTGTGTTGCCCTGCTCCATGCTCGATGAAGCAGCCTCTACCAATAAATAACTGCGGAAACCTACAGGGTCCGGGGCCTGGGGCTGGCCAGAGTGAAATGATAATTCAAAGCAAAGCTGATGAAAGCTGAAAACAAATGAATGCAAATGACTGTGCAGGAGTAGTGAAAGGCAAGACTGATTGCAGCCCATAGAGCTAGCCGGAGAAAGGAGCATAATCCAGAAATAGCTAGGACCCAAGGGGCAGCGTGGGCAGAGGTGGGGGAGACCAGTTCCCTCTTCCCTCTTTCACTAGCTGCTGCTTCCTCTGCCCCCATGCAGTCATCACCGGTGTGCAGTCCCTGCAGCGCTGCCCACTGCTCCCGGTTCCAGCTCCTCCTACAAGGCGAGTGCCCCTGCCTTCCCCCTCCCAAATCTTCCTCGTCCAGAAAAAAAAATTAAACTAGAATTCTTGATTAATTGACTCTGGTTCGAAAGACAATGTTGTTTATGGACTGTGATTCCACCCCTACGTTTCAGGACTGTCTCATTAAAACAAATCTCCTCCGACTCGTGCAGAAAACTAAAGGTATAAACCAGTACAAGCACTCTCCAGCAGAGAGAAAAATTTTGGAACCTATCTTGCAGCTTTCTCATAGCAATAACTAACTCTAACTAAGACATTAAGAAAGGCGCTGATGTTAAAATCCAGTCTGCTACCACAAAGGTTTATAGGGTCTCGCTGAAAAGCATCTCGTGTACGTCAATAATGTAGCACAGGGTGCAGGTTGAAGAAGAACGAGGCCCTCATATGCAACTAATCTTCCACTAGAGATATTTTTCTTCTTACAGATACCTCCGACTTAGAGCAAAGCAATCTATTTCCAAGACTGTGCTCCTTGGAGTGTCCCTTTTCTAACCCTTACGTATAAGGCATCTGTGGCTGGGAAGATCTATCGGTATCAGGGAAGGGTTGAGCATTAGGGACAGAGCCAACCCAACCTCCCCAATTTGTTGTGGAACTGGGAAACTTTCCCCGATAGCCGTGCTTTCAATTAGAATAAACTGTTTGTTTGCAAGTCTCAATGCAAGAATTACAAACAGCTTATTGGTACCAACTGGGGGTGTTTGCCACAGTTATAACAGGGAAGGATGCCTTGCCACGTCCATGGTGCATCTATTTTAACTATTTTGTTGGTCTGTTCCTAGCTCACAGTAAGCGAAGCTAAACTACAATTTACCCCTTACTGAAACATGGTAAATTATTCTGGTTTAGCGTCCGCTTACTATGGAAGAGGGTGGACAGATGAAACAGTTACAGCAGATGCAGGTTAATCATGCTAATTCTCGCCTGCCCTCCTCCTTTTGAATGGATAGGATTATTCTGTGTGTCCACGCTCAGCTGTTGTACTTACAGATGTGGACAGAGATGCCTGAACACCCACTGCTGCAAAGCTGTAGCTCCTCTTCCCCTCTTTCAAGTACTCCTATTTCCTGAAACAGATGAAAGCCTTAAATCTCCATGGAGGTCCTACAGATATAAGCACGTTCAGGACAGGCAGCGCACAAATGGCCAGGATACAGGACGGTCCAAGCAGTGTCAGGTACCAAGCTCTGCGTTCAGGAGTATCATTTTGAAAGACTCTGATTCAATTCCCTTTAACTTCAGGCTTCTCCTCGATTCCTACAGCAGGAAAATTGTCTTTGAGTAATTTTACAATTTCACATCCTCAGTATAGTCTGCAGAGCTGTTAAGAAAAAAATGCCTCTCTGGGCTCGAGTTCTTCTGGCCAAGTTGCATTTAACCCATACTCTTAGGGGTTTAGAGATGACTCCCATTTCATTTCACCAGCTAGTGAAGAATTTTGTAGGGCATCCTGATTTCATTTAATTGGGCAAAAATATTCTATCATAAATTTTAAAGCAGGCGTGATCTTTAAAGGCATCAGCATTATTTAGCACCGGTTTTAGGATTTTTTTTTTAATAAGCATTTAATCAAAAAGTAAATCATCCTGCAACTTTCCTGCAGCACCATTTGAACTGCACAAATTATGTTTGTCCATGTTAGCACCTCTCTACACTGCCTGCCAAGACTGAGTTGTGTTTTAAATTGGAGGTGAGGCGCTGTCAGATAAAATGTACGCCAGCTTTGGTTGTAAATACAGACATTTCTGCTATGCTCTTTGACCACCTGAGGAAGACAGAAGCAATGTCACTCATGCAAATGCTAGCACCATGTCTGCAATATTCACTTTACAGTCCGTGCTATTCCCATAGCATTTTACAACCATCTAAACTGCTGTGCCTCAAGCACTTAAGGAAACTTAATTACTTCTTATGACCACATTTGATGACTATTTTTGGCAGAATAAAGTAAGAAAAATTCAAACATCTGAGCGAACTATTTTGACTTGCTGCTTCAAAATGAAACCATAAATTAAACTATATACTATAATTTTTGAAAGCGTAAAAAGAAAAACATGTAAAAACAGAACAAAACTTGATGCTGGGCTAAGAAAAATCTTCCATTTGGCTGAAAACAGTTCTTTTAAATTTTGGCAAGAAAATATTTTAGGAATTCCCAGTTTCCACTACTTTCATAGTTTGCCACAGCCCTAATCACTAGGCTTTCAATTCACTTCTTTCATTTGACTTAATTTATTTTGCAGGATGTTATTTTCCAGCTTTTGTTATAAAGATTAGGGGTCATAATCTTTACCGTGCAAGTGCCAGTGGAAGTTTTTCCATGTACTTTCATATGGCCAGGGTCTGGCCCTATAAGATAAGATTGGAGAAGTATCCAGTCTATCCAAGAATTGCTGCTTTTCAGCAAAGACAAACTCCTTAAACAGCTACTGCTGCAGACTTTGGTGGGATTTCATCTTTGCTCTTGGTATTTGACTATGGACATAGATGTATTTTTCTCCGGACACAGATTATGGCCACATGCAATATGTTAAAGTACAGATAATGATGTTTGTCCATGTTAGCACCTCTTGTCTGCCAAGACTCAGTTGTGCTTTAAATTGGAGGTGAGACACTGTCAGATAAAATATATGCCAGCTTTGGTTGTAAATGCAGAAATTTTTGGTATGCCCTCTGACCACCTGAGGAAGGCAGAAGCAATGTCACTCATGCAAATACTAGCACCGTGTCTGCAATATTCACTTTACAGTCCGTGCTATTCCCGTACAATTTTACAACCAACTCGACTGCTGTGCCTCAAGCACTTTACATTAAACAGGGCTAGTGAAACAGCAATGAAGCGGGGAAAACCCCCCACATATAAATATGATTCAGTTTGGGTTCAATAAAGTTCCCAACGCTTTGTTAATACACTGAACGAATTCCTTAAGGAGTGTATTTTAAGGTGAACTTTCTTGGTGCTATTGCTGGATTTTTATCTATCCATTATTATTATTTCTTTGCGAGCACAGACTAGTGAGACATGGGATCAAGACTATTTTAAGTAACTACCAAAGGGACCAACAAATATTGATTGCGTAGGCGAGATGGCCATCTAATAATGGGGAGTGGAATGATACACCAAAGTCCAAACTGTCTCCGCACTAATCCCCCCGCTCTGCCATCTCTGGGGGTGGAATAGAGCCCCACTTGGGGAAGATTATAGATGGTATAAAGCTGACAACCCAACCCCAGTGCCATGTAGTATGCACCAAGATGATGCAGGGGTGAGCACTGGAAAGGAGTAAGGTTGCATTTCAAATTCTCTGCTGCTATCAAGTCTCCCTGGCAATACAGCTACATGGGACACTTTAGAGCAGCCCCCTCAGGTGCTGTACCTGTGAATCAAGCAGCTATAATTGGTTCCCTTACACCCCAGTCCTTTCTGCACTGATTTCAATGCAGCTGTGCATCCGGGCCAATATCTTGGGGGTTATTTCAGACCAGTGTCTTAATGTTACCTAAAGAGGAGGGCATATTTCAGCACATGCAACTATGATGTTGTTTTTTTTACGAATATATCTAAACCTTCACATTTCAATGCATCTTATCTCTTCATGCTGTAGAATTAAGACAGGCCTCCTATGACTGCTTAAAAACTGAACCTTGAGGTGCACTTTCAAGAGGGTACCCTCAAAAACTAAGCAATTAAAAGAGCCTATATCATAGCCATACTTTGCATGGTATATGTTCCCCAACTGTTCATGCTGCATGGATGTAGTTATTACAAAATGCAAAACGGAGCGAGAGTCGTGGTCCTACATTACATGACACCACCTCAACATTGACTCTGCGCAGTCACCTCAATCTTCTCATGCTGGCCAGCTCCAAGGCTGGCCCCTTTTTTAATGTAATCCTTATCTGTAATGATGACCCTTTCCCTCCTTGAAAAAAACTTTCTGCCCAAAAAGGTTGTGGTGAAACATTTTAAGGAGAAGAAAAAAGTGTCTTGCTATCTCCTCTAATATCCAAGTGTCAGTGTAGAAACCAAAGATGACAGAAGTCTTGAGAAAATTCTCGTATTCCCTGTTTAAAACATTCCCTCCCAAAACAGGAACTTCTTGAGATGACTACATCTGGTACAAGCGTTCTGCGAGTCAAAGCTCGCTGCTGTTGCCTTGTCCTTTCATTAGCAATGAGGTCAATGAAGAATATAGATCTCTAAATATAAAGAGGTAAGTGAACAACTCAGCGGCTGGGCTGATGGCACAGGAGGCTTCCCAAAAGCCAGTCAATCAGTAGTGTTAACTGAAGTCTCACTGCAGGGGCGTTGTGTGAGCCACAGCAAAGGCCTGCTTTCCTTTGGGGAAAAGCAAACACATTTCCTTTGCTCTAACGTTAATGACAATTGTGTTGGAAACATCAATACAAAACTTACAGAAATGCAGCAATGTTTGAGAGAGCTGGCCTTTTTTGGAAGGATATTCAGACATGTTAAATAATCTTTAATCAATGAAATACTTTGCACTTGATTTTTTCCTGAATTCCTTCAAGATAAAAGAGCCTTTCTAAACCGAGTTTATGTTGATGTCGGTCCTATAGTCACCCTTTTAAGGTTCAGAGCCATGGCTGACTGTGCAATTGGGTACTGAGAAAAGTACAGCAGGGAGAAAACCAAAATGTTGTCCTATAGACATAAGGACATTTTTAGCATGTTTTGTGCTTAGATCTCAATTTCTAATGCCACGAGAAGATTTTATCTATCTATCTATCTATCTATGCGTGTGTGTGTGTGTGTGTATACATACATATATATATATATATATATATATATATATATATGTATATATGTATATAACATGAATCTTAGAGTTAAACAGTGCTATTATATTGGAGATCTTAATAATCTACAAAACTATGGGGAGACTTCTCAAAGCTAACTTTGCCAACGCTGAATGGTAGTTTTCCATAGAGTTGGGCCACCCACAGGCACTTTTGAAAATCTTACCTTATGAGTTAAAAGGACAAGAAGTGCTTAGGGATCATTTTGAAGATTGGGCTCTGACTGCAAAATTGTGTCAGCCCCCGGCTATGCACAGAACCAACATTTAAAAAGAGAAAATGCCATTTCAGTGCACAAATACAGTGAAATGAGATTTCTGCAATTTCCATGCATAAATACAGGTTTTACTTGTGAGAGTGGATGTAGGTACAGAACCAATTCTGCAATGATAGGCCTTACTATCCTGAGGGGGTTATACCATGCTCAAGGTGTGAACTGAACTCCAATAATGTAAATAGTTTTATAAAGCATCAAGGACAATAGATGCTCAAACAACTAGACAGTGCTTTGATAGACTTATAACTGCTGGAAAAGAACAAGTTCAGAACCTAACAGTGATTGTATAATTATGCAGAATGGAGTGAGAAACTGTGGTTCTAGCAGGATGACTAATTGGACTGCTGTATATGACTAATTTCCATGCAAAGGCAAAAAACCCCCCAAAAAGCGAAGATTTTCCACAGAAGCATAGGAAAACATTAAAGCCTTGTAGTGTGAGAGGGTTTGAAATGTACCTAACATACAATGGCAAGGGTATTTCAGGTCTCTTTAACATGTCACATCAAGTCATGAATTTCTGTATGGATGCATTAAATCTCTGGCATTGGGATAGGAGAAGTCACACAAAGGTCTCCTAGGTGCAGCTCTGGGTAACTCAGTGCATCAGGTTATAAGATATTTATCAAGTGATAATGCGAACTGCCGAAAAAAGAGATGAGGTGGGGACACATGCTTCTCAGGCTGGGAAGTTATTGAACAGTTGGAGCCCAGGAACAGATAGCTTAGAGGCAGCTGGATGTCCCTGGCTCCCTAAAAAATTAATCAGTGTAGATAATGAATAACAAGATGACATCTTAGGCTTGATCTTTTTCCCACTGAAGTCAGCATCAAAACTCCCATGTCTCTTTTTCTAGACACCGTCCAATCTGTGGAGCGAAGGCTCAGACGTGCTCTCAGCTGCACTGGTGCAATGTTAGAGCAAGCGTGTTGGCACCAGCATGCTTACACAGTGATACCTGCGAAAAGAAATCCGCGGGATCTGATCCCGACACCCTCCGGCCTCATTCACTGCGCATGGTTCAAAACGCGCGCTGGTTTGCAAGCATCGTGGCCCAGCCCAACAGAACAAATGAGCATGACTATTAAGTATGAGTAGGCCAATGGGTAGCACACGGCATGGCTGAGGCTTCAAGGAATTAGGGATGCTGCCAGAGTAATGAGAATTGAAGCTCGCTTCAGCCCAGGACCTTCACTGAATACAAAGGTGGCAGTGTTCAGCCTTGGTGCTCCACGACTCCTGGGGCCAGATCTTTCCTTGGTACAACACAAAGCAGCCCCAGGCTCCTTCCAAATTACACGTAGCTGGACTGGCTGCCACGGGCCTCCCTCTAGGACTCTCCCAAGATGCAGGACACTTCAGCCGGGCCAGCTTTAGGGTACTTTTGTGCTGCTAGGAAGGGGACAGGATTGGCAGAAAGACCATGGCTGTTTCCAGACGTGACATTTTTCTAGGTTTCGTCCAGACTACAGCCGTTGCTATAGACAGGAGTCCAAATTAAAATTGGCTCTGGTCCAAATTAATTAATCCTCGCTGAATGAACAATAAAGTTAAGGCAGGCTAGGGCAGTCTGGATTAGGCAATTTGAACTATATTAATGAGCATGTATGTATGACACTGCTTTTCGGAAAAATAGTGCTTAGGAACTCAGATAGCATTCCTTAGGGATGTAGATAAGCATTGCAAATTGGGTTTTTGCAACACAACAGAGGCTGTCCCCTCCCCACAGTTTTCACAAAGTCAAATGTGCCAACAACACCTCACCGTGACTAAGTATCGGTGTCCTGACTCAGCCCCTTGCTCAGCCCAAGCGCAGGGGCTACTGGTCTGTGAAGAATGGAGCAAACCCCCTTAATCATCTATTAACCCTTAATTCAAATTGAAATTTGATTTGAACTGTGTGAAGCAGATCAGTTAACATGGCTTAGAAAATGGTGAGCATGTCTACAAACAACCCATGTTATGCTACCTACGCACAAGAGGATAGAGTTAAAGCAATAGCCTTCAATTTGCAGCTTTAGTTGTCTTTTAACATTGAGTTTAAAGTGCAGTATCCTAGGCATTGTCACCAACAGCCCTTGAGCCCTCTGTCATCTAGAACAAGGCTCCATGAATTCTTTTTGTGCACCTTAAAATATTGCATCGAGTCTGCCGGGATGACGTACATTTGTATATAAGGTCTGTACCTAGGAACTCCTGGGGCTCCTATATATAGACGTGCAGCGGGGCTGCTCTGATGTACTGTAAATCCAGTGCATTGGAACAGGCTTGATTAATCAAGTCTGCTGGAGCGCAGAAATGCATGTGCTCCAGCAGCCTCCAGCATCATGTGTATCAGCATCCCTGCACTGAAAATTGGCGGTGGTGTGCTTTAAACTAAAGCTTGTTCGATAAGGTTTAGTTCAAAGCACCCCACCGCTACTTTTCAGCATGAAGACACTGATACATGTGACTTTTGGGTGCTTTACTTAGTGTGGCTTGCTAATTAAAGTGCCCCCCCCTCCTCCCAGAGTATGTCTATAAACACCCCTGCTCTTCCTTGAACTGCAGCAAGAGTCCGAGATGCACAAAACCCTTGCGCACCTATCTGGGGATGGACCCTGAATGAGACAGATTTTCCCCTTTTTAACTGACTACGGCAGCCCCTCCATTTCCAAATTTACCTTGCAGGTTATCCAGCAACCTTTTTTTTATCTGTTTCAAAGAGGAAATTCAGGGATCACGCACAGTTTTCTCCTAATAGTTGCTATTTGCATTATGTTGGTTCATGGGGATGGCCAATTACCTGGCGCTCTTTATCTTTCTTGACCAGCTCTGTGCTCAAGCACCAAAGCAAATAGTTGCACTAGTCACTGTGAAATGTATTTCTACAGATACAGCTGAGAAAAAAAATCTATTTTTATGCTGGAAAACCTATGTTGCAGCAATGTTCATGGAAAAGGAACACAAGTGGAGATGGCCAAAAGGAAACTAATTTGCAAGTGTGATGGGCTGCGTATTCTCAGAAGATTTTGGGGCTACTTATCTAGCTCTAATAACCATGGCTCTTCCCAAAACTCCAGCATCAATATTATACTCTGGGTCCAAAAGAAAGCACTGAATTGCTTTCTGTCTCCAGCAGTGGTAGAATGTCACACTTACATGGATGTGATAAATAAACCACTGATACACCACTAAGTCTTGCAATTGTAGCCAAGAACTTGGCCCCAAGTGAATCAATGGCAGCATTCCCATCAGAACCAGAATTTAGCTATTAATTCACCTTCCTAAGCTGATAGAGACATCTCTGGAAGCATTCCTTGCCTAAATGAGACAGATGCACCTTTTTAATGAGTAAGAGAACATGTATTAACATCCAGCTATGTAATCCTGGCAGAGGCTGGTCTAACTTGTGCTTTGGCATTTATCTGATACGGAATTTTGCTTGAAAATACTCACGGAAAAACACTCCCGGTCTGTGGTCTCTATGTTTCCTTCTCATCGTGTTTCAACTATCTTCTGCGCTACCTTTGTTTTCCACGGTCCACTTATAGCAAAGCATAGAAGAAGAGTGTCAACTGTCTCTAATGATCAAAAACAACTGAAGCCTGTGGGTGGGGAGAGACTGGGTGTTGTGGATGGTCATCAAATATAAGTTTTTGAAGCAAAGTACCATAAATAGAAATAGTGCCACATTTGGTTATGCATCAAATCCAGACCATAGATTTGGTTTTTCCCAATGAAGCCGACATCACTTTTACATACAAGCAGTGAAATACTGTCTTCTTTGAAGCCAATGGAAAGACTGCAATTGACTTCAGTGGATGTTTTAGAAATGTACATTATGAACATTCCCATCCATTTCAACAATAATTGATCAATTAAATTGCTTTTGAAGACGAGATGCGAGAGGACATCATCTTGTAGATTAAATCACTGACAAAGCAAAATACTATTTGATAAGATAACAAATAGGATTTTTCCCCTTCATGTTTCAAGCCACTGAACTGTCTAGATAGGTGCCTTTGATTTTAGTCCAAGAGGCTGAATCTGTAGGTTACCAAAAGATAAATGAATATTCTTTACCGGTCCTACTAACACTTCTCTTATATATTGTTTCCCTTTCAGCAAAACTACTTAAACGTAGTTTTTATCTTGTGCAGTGAAACCAAATTTGTTTTGAGTGACAAGTAATTCATTACAGAATTCATTTTTACCTTTCCACGCCAGGCCATCCTTTCACTGGTATCAGGGCATTGTTCTAGCCAAACTATCAAATCCACTATTCTAGTTATTGCACCATGTAGTTTTGTATTTTCCTTTGGCAAGCTTCCAGCTGAATTAATTTGACATTCACTGATCAATCAAACTGTCTCATTACTACCTTCTGCCTGCCTTGTCATCCTGGGCCAGTGTTGACAAGAGTAAGAAATGAGCATCCACAAGGTCACCTTCAGAAAATCTTTTACTTAATTGTGGTAGACCTGCTGCTAAGCCCAAGGGTGAGCTGCAATCTTCCTATATGTCTCTCTCTTTTTTTTTTACCACGGATAGTGAATTATTTTACGTAGGACTCAAGCAGTTCACAGATGGAGTCACTCCAGCAGAGTTATTTGAGAAGTGGCCCTAGTCATTACACCGAATGTTCACATAAGGAGGGAGGACTGTTTGATTTTGAAAGCCACAAGAATGACAGTACAAGAGGATCCCTCAGAAATAAATATTCAGATGGGGTACAGGGAGAATGGACAAAACCCCTAAGTTTGTATTATGGATGAATTCTCCAGAAACCAATTTCTCACATTCTGCAGTAAATTACTTCTATTATTTATCTTTTACATAGAGCACCAATTGCTTAGGTGAAACGTGCCAAATGTATGATAGCATTCCTGACCAGCAGAGTTTATACTCCAGGGGGACTTCTTATTTCTATGCAGATGCAAGTCCTTTAATAAACTGATTTTTATAGGAAGTCTTAAGGAATACTGCAGTAATGAAACCAACTGGTTTCCACAGAAATTCCCCCAGAGACCTAAGTATTTTAACAGCAAGTGTGTTTCCTTAGAATCTTATAGCATTTGTCTACGTTTTCTATACAAAAGATATAATTTTCTATTCAATTTTATAGGATTTTTCTTCAAGGGATCTTTCCCATTGACTTTTTAAATGAATGTTCAGCATTCACAAAAGTTCATACTATTGGAAAGCTACCTCTATATTCTTGGGGCAGATGTAGCATCATTGGAAACCTTCTTACATTTAGTCAGTCACCCAGATGATACAACTGAGACCCGTAGGGCCCCCTTTTTGGACAGAAGGTACGGTTCAGTCTCCATACTCATCAACTTAAATTAACTTTGCTGAGACACCCATAGGGGATAGCTTTTGGAGTTTGGAAACCTGCTCAATCAAGACCTGGATTCAGACCTGCTCATCAAGATCTGGATTAAGACCTGCTCATCAAGACCTGGGTTAATAATGATGTCCTAAGGAGGACAGAACAGCTGCCAAAGAGTAATGGCCGGTGGGCACTATCTATTTTGCTTGCTTTTGAATCATCCCTCTGGAGATGACGTGTCACATCACAGTCGTGGGATCAGTAGCACTGGTCTACAGAACAAGGTGGCTGCGTGTGGGTAATGTTATCGTACATATGCAGTCTGGCCACCTGTAAAACCAATGGAGAGAGCTAGTGTTGCAGAAGGCAAGGAGAATGGTTGCTACTAAGGTGGCTCTGGACATCATTATTCAGGCAGCGCTACTTAGTACTTAAGAAACAGAAGATGCCAAGTCCTTCCTCTCAAGGGACTCTCTTGTTTCATTTTTTTTTAACTTTTAGGGTTGAAGTTAATGCAGTCTGTACAACTCAGACTGCGCACATTAGCTGCAAATGAACCACGCCGTAGCAGGATATGTAATTACAGCACTGTTATGGATATGCAAAAATGTATGGCAATGCATAATAAACAGGTTCTGAAGCAACGACTGCAACACGTCAATGGCTTATTCCTCGCATACCTTAAGAAGTACCTCTGTCAGTATTACTGTTGCTTGCAAATTGGATAAAATAATCAGTAGGAAACTAGAGCAAGGGATGTTATTATGACTGGAACAAATGGGGGGAAAAAATATACTGGGAACATGAAGCCGTTCGTGCCCCCTATGTTCACAAGAACATCAACGAGTCGTTGGCTCGCTGAAGCAAAGGTGTTTGCTAGAGTGTTTAGATTGAATGGTTAGCAAACAAAGGGGATACCTTGGACTTCTTTGTTTGACTGAAACATAGTCAATAAATATTTGAAGGGAAGAGAAAACTGCTTGTCGATCAACACGGGAGAAGAAAAATGACACGCTGCTGTTCGTTTCTCAGCCTGACATGACAGTTTTCTGTGTGCGCCGTAAGAGAATGTGCATTTTTCTTGCAAATAGGACTATTATATGTAAAGAGAACAAGCTGGGAAGGTAAAGTGATGACAGAGGGAAAAGTGAGAGAGACAACAATGGATCACCTGTTTACTGGGGAGCGCTCCCTATCTGGCATCAGGCAGGTCGAGCATGTTAACTCTTTCCAGGATATAAAGGAAGATAATGAACACGAGAGATTTGTTAATGAGCGTGGGTTGAGCGACCTGGAAAAGCCTGTCCGGGGACTATAAAGAGAGCATGCTACCCGAGGAGAGAAGTTATAACCTAGCTTCTTCCAGACAGCGGGGCTAAGGGGAACAACCAAAAGCTGGCAAGGAGAGATTAAGGCATCAGACAGACCCGTGGGTGAAGGCCTTTTGCTACTTTTACCCTTTACTCTCTGTATTATGGACCTTTGGCAGAAGGAACAACTAATGCTGTTGTGGAGTCACTTGAATCAATTTACTGGCCACGGGTCCTCCAATGAAGGGACTTGCCAGTGCTGAATAAGGCCAGGCCTGTTGCATTAGTATAGCTGGAAACCGTGGGGGCTGCTACCTGGCAATCCAGTCCTAGTGATTTGGATTGCATGGCTCTCCCCAGAGTGCGGTGCAGAAAAGCAGACCTGTGACCCCCGGGGTGCACGTGAGAGAGGAGCAGAGGCACAATGTGGTTTGTAATAGTGCCGCTATGATAACGTGACCAGCAATCAGCAGGACGCTGTGTGGTAGACAAGAGACCAGAATTTGCCTTTGCATTTATGCACACGGCTATGAGACAAAGTTCTTTGGGTAAATCTGATACCTTTTATTAGATCAACTCAAATAGCTGGAAAAATTATTCGTTGCAAGCTTTTGGGTAGAATAATTCTCAGCTGCCATAAATGGGTATAGCTCCGATTAGTTCAATGGAGCACATCAACGTATATCAGCAGCTAAGGATCTCTCCCGTGACATAAAATAACGCTGTGGCAGGTGATGCTTTTACAGTTTTCCAAGTTCCTGTCTGGAGTGTGCGAGCAAGTCTGAAAATCTTGGAACAACAAGCTGCGTTGTTGCAAGCGATGGGTCTGCAATGCCGAGGGGTGCTGCAGCAGGGTTGAGGTGGAAAGGTGCCTGCATTGGGCAGCTCTGCCTTGAGCTTCACTCAAGTCACTTCTTTAGGTAGACTTCTTCCCGTGGGAAACTGGTTATTGGGCTGAGGCTGCTGTAAGAAAGGACTCAACCGTCTCATTTCTGGACTCTAACTAAAGTGAAACATGCTTAAAGCAAACCTAGACTGTGTCACTGGCTTTCTCCTCTATTGGGATGCCTGTCAGCAAGGCCCTGAATATCCTCTGCTGCTGAGCGGATATGCAATGATGATGTCAAAGTGGGATGCTGGGACAAGAGTAAGATCAACAATACAAAAAAGCCAAATAATATAAATCACAAGGTGTGATTATTGCTTATCCAGTGAAGGAGCTTTTGTGCAAAGATCCTTTTTATCTTCAGAGGAACTAGGTAGGAATATTCTTAGTAGTCCCTTGAGCTTATTTATTTTGGAGAAGGTAAGGACAGAGTTTCTGCTCAGTCCCTTTATATAGCCAACCCCCTGGACTCTTAGTAGATCTGTGTGACTGCTATTATGCAATATTCCACAAAGATTCATTTGAATTTTAAATCAAAATTTGCCTGGGTCAGGTTCTCACCCTGTTTCTATTTGCATTCTTGAGGAAATCATCGGGTAACATCAGTGGCATACACCTGCTTAGCACAGAGGTCATACTCCAGCGTGGGTTGTTTCAAAGGTCAGGGCAAAGATATTAGCTCCTGCAACCTCAGCTCTGCGCCTTCAAGAATGTATTGTAGATACATGATTTCTCTAGCCTTTCTGGAAGCACCACCACATTTCATTCGGAGCCCAGATAGCGCAATGCAACCAGTAAATCTGCCCTTGGCAGTCTGCATGGTAGATGCAATGTGGGCTTTATGCTTTATGCAACGAAATAATTCAGCAACCGAAATCCCTCACTCTGCTGCACGCTGTTTAATTACAAAACCATGTGCCCGTTGCTGCTTCTTGAACTGAAGTGCCTCGGCACAGACAAAAGATGATACATCGCCATAACTACTGCTCTCGTGTGTGTCTGTGTCTAATTAGTTTGGAGAGACAGCTGTGCAAATAAGCAGTTTGTGACCTACTAGAGAGGGGGAGCATTGTCTGGAACCTGGTTAACCTGCTATTTTAATCTCTGCCACTCCTCGGAAATTTTCCCTTTGTTTAATAAATGTTCAGTGTTTGGTTATGGAAATCCAGGTGCACGCCTTGTGGTTTTTCAAGAAGCATCAGTTACTGTGGTTCCCATTAGCGTGAGCCATGCAAGTAGGTACGGCTTGAACTCTTCAAGCATCTGCCTCTTGAGGGAACTCTTCCTTGGAGGCAGCATCTTGCAGCAGGGAATTCTTGAGCATGCTGCCCAGCCCCGGTTTGTACCCTCCAAATCCAGAAATACACCAGGGAAGCTGTTTCAGGGTGTCCCTAACCAGCTGCTCTCCAGGACACTTAGATCAGTCACTAGGCATGCACCTACAGCAGCTGCACCGCTGCTTTTCTGGGTCTGGAGCATGCAGGTGGGAGTGGGTGGGATGTGCTGGGGAACAACCCAGCTGGGGCACCTGCCTCCGGGATGTAGACATGTCCTTAGTCAGTACTTTACAGTCTCAAGCTTTTCATCCTGTTCCTCTCTGCCAGTCCCTGAAGAACCATTACTGTAAAAGGCGAGCAGGTATTCCCCCTCCATGCTGCTTTTTTACGCTACTGCGCAGTGATGCTGGTTACTGCACAGTCAATTGGTCATGTATGTACTAAATGACTGTGCCGTACCAATTGTGCAGTGGGCGGCTTGTGTAGATGCACCTGCTATGGATAGTATTAAATCCAAGTTAAAGCTATCCAGGCCTGTAAATGCTGGGACCTGTAAGGGAAGAGGGACAGGAGACATCCGTGTGGATAGACCCCGCATCAATCCTCTTCTGTACTGCATCCGCTCTGTGCAACTGTGAGATACAGAACATGGGGCTAGATGGGCCTGTGGTCCAACACAATATGGCAGGGGTGGCCAACCTATAGCGTGAGTGCCTCCCGTGGCATGGCATGTGGCATGGCATCTGTGTGTGGCACACAGTAGATCAGAGAAGGGGGCAGGCAGCAGGACAGCAGGAAGGGCAGGGAGCAGACAGCAGAGTTGCAGATCGGGCAGGGAGCCCAGGGCAGGGAGCAGACAGCAGAGCAGCAGATTGGGCAGGGAGCAGACAGCAGAGCAGCAAGGGGAAAAGAGCAGAGTGGCACTCATGGAGGTTGCAGGGCTCATTTGTGGCAGGGCTGCCGTAAAGTTTGCCAGTATGGCATCTCTCCCGTTCTTATGGAAACATTGATCCTGACTGGCCTGCAGCCTGGAAGACATGCTACTCTTAATTGGTTTCCATATAAGCCAATCTATGTGACAAAGAAAACAAAACACCCTGGGAGATCTTTCTATCTATAAGGTCTGCTAGCCTTTTCCTTCTGGACAGAGCGCTGGCCCTAGCCCAGAAACTTAATGCATGCCCCAAACAAGAAGAAACAAAATGTGCAAGATGAACAGATATCTGCTGAGCAGCGTCCAGCACAGGGCGAGAGGGAGCTGCAGCCAGCATGGTGAGGCTACTCATGAAAATACCGGTTAGGCAAGCAGCTTTCTATCTTTTCATCAGACTACACCACTTCCAGGCTGGCAGCAGTCTGAACCCAACCGCTGTAATTGAATTTTCATGGGGTTCAAGACTCCGCTCATGAGTGCTGAGACCTCAGCCCCAGTTTGGGAATTCTGCTTTAAGCCTGTTGCTCGTTACTTAATCTCCCCTGCAGCTTCCTCTAGTGTCAACAGGTCATTGAGCTCTGCACATTTCATCTCTCATTATTAATGTTTTCTTGGGTACTATCCGAGAAACATCATCACACGCACCAGCTAAGACCACATACAGTATTGATCCACATACTCCATCAGTTTCCCAGGACAGTGCAATTAAACCTGAACATGGATCTGATATTTCAGACAAGCTTTACTAAATACAGGTGACATTTCCAAAGCTTATAATATGATTTTGGGCACTTGGTAGAAAGCCCAGAGTGATCTAATAAATATGGCTTATATTATTTTCAATGTGCCCTGACTCTGACATTGAATAATTCACTTTACTTTCCAGGAGTTGACTTTTTTCCCTCTTCCTTGGAATTTTTAGGTGCAAGAAAAATAAAGCATTTAACAGATGCAAGTAACAAATCTTATACTGTGTGAAAGGTCTTTCCCATTAGCAAAACTCCCATCTGTGTGAAGCATTAATGTTAGAGGGACTGTGTGCCTTTCAACACAACATACCAGAATAGCCATAGTG
The DNA here is from genome assembly GCF_000455745.1 of Alligator sinensis. Lineage (NCBI taxonomy): Eukaryota > Metazoa > Chordata > Crocodylia > Alligatoridae > Alligator > Alligator sinensis. The sequence continues at coordinate 1,241,026 of NW_005842257.1, read as the reverse complement.
CTGCAGTTATATAGATTTCATAGATTCATAGAGTCGGAAGGGACCTCAGTGGGCCATTTTATATGCACTATTGCTACCACAGAAAGCAAAAAACAAAAACCCTCAAAAAGATGGACTATATGGCATTGCGGCAAACTTGGTAAAGCTCTTGTTATAAGAGAAAAGTTGTATAGGGCATAAGGAGGATCCTCTAACAAACCAAAACCATAAGACAGACACTGTGGGATCAATTTACTAGGTTCTTAGAAGCTAAGGGGAATCGTTATATTTAAGAGGAAGACTCACTTTGCAATAAAACCCATGCCATCAAATCAGTGATGGGGGAGTTAAAGGTCTTATTAGAAAGATAAACATGTGGGCTTGTACCTCTTAAATGTAATGCTGGTAGTGTAAAAGAAAATTGAGACATTAGCACGCCAGCTCAGAAGGAGCTTACCTAAAGAAATCCTGGAAACTTGTGGCTAAGTTTAGATAAGGGCTTGTGGAACAGAATTAATAAAGGAGTGCTTGGAGTTAGAAGAAGTGGAAGAAAAACAAGATTAACAGAAAGAAGTGGGTATGCTATAAAAACACCTCACCCAGATTCACCCACCCTGCAGAAGACAGTGGGAAATATCCTGGATGGGCATAGCCTTTAAGAGACCATCACAGGACACACGCACACAAAAGGCACGGCTACCTAATGTGTGGCATGTTGTAACACTGAATGATATTTCACTTTGCAACCCTAGCAAAGTTTTTTGCACGGCTTGCACGCACGCACAACATCGTCTGTCAGTCCTCCCCTTCCACTCCCCTCCGAGTAGGCCGTATAGTGCTAGCTGCTACCACAACGCATGCCTTTCAGTCAAAACCTAGGAAAAGTCTAGTAGTCACAGAACGTCTTGTAATCCATTAGACACAACCTGACCTTGGTCATTAAATGGACAAAAGGAGAGGATAATCAAATTAGAACATGTTCCTTGCTGCATGGGAGGGAAATGTCTCCAGTTTTCCCTCTCCTTCATTCCCCTCTGGTTTTATTTTCCAAACAGTGAGAGACAAGCAGAGATAACGGCTGGGCTACAATTTCACAGCATTGCGAATCCTGCCCTCCTTTAGGAAGAAAACTCTTAACTGTTACTACCTGACAAGAGGAGTGGAGTAGGACAACCCTTTGGGGGGTGTATGGAGGAGAAGACACGATAGTGCCCTGAACCCACCACACTCCGGTCTGCTGTCATGGCCTGGGGCTCCTTGTGTGGCTCTCTCCAAGGTGGTAACCTTCATGCCTAATCCATTGAGGATGTGATTCTGCTTTGGTCTGGGAATTTGGTGCTAAAAAAAAAAAAGGAAGTTGCTAAGGCCCAAACTCTTTTAAAAATCTGGATTTTTTACTTTTAGGTCAGCTCTAGAGGCTCAGGCCACAGACAAGGCATTCATTTCTAGCAGTAGAAATGTCTGAGAAATCTCCACCCCTAGAAAGGTTTCAGAGAGAGGGGCAGTACGGGCGCTCAGCCTGCAACCACCCCTCTCCCTTCCTCTTCGGGCATCCCCGACACCGGGGTGGTCCCTGCCTGGGGAAGGCGCAGGGAGCAGTGGCTGCTCCACCTCCCCTCTTCTGGGGTAGGGGAAGGAGGGTGAAGGGAGTGGAGCAGTGGGGAAAGCTCCTCATACTGACCCAGACCCGGGACACCCAGGTCCGGGGAACAGGTGGGGAGTCTTTCCTTGCTGCTCCCACCTCCACCTGTAGACTGGTCCGAGAGGGGCAGGGAGCCCATTCCTCAGACCAGGCTGTTCCTTGCCAGGGGTAAGTGTGAGGAGCATTGCCCTGCACTCCTGGGGATAGCTTTCATGGCCCCATGGGCCTTTAAATTGCTGTGTGCGCCATCCAGCCGGGTGGCATGCATAGCACTGAAGCTGACTCGGGGCAGAAAAAACCTCCTTAACCCCCTTTCCGGCCCTGCTAGCTTTTAAATTGCTGACCTGCTGCTCAGCTGGGTGGTGGGAACAGCAAGGGGAAGCCAGAGGACCAGGGCCCAGGATGCCTCCAGTCTAGAGAAGGCACAGGAGCCTTTCCCCGCCAGTCAACTCCTTGTGGGCCCAGCACGAGATGTGGTGTGGGAAGCAGCTCCCCGTTGCTCCACTCCTACCAGTCAAACGGAGGGGAAGGGTGCCTTTCTGCAGCAGAGTTTCTCCTTGAAAGAGGAAATTCTCCTTCAGGGGGTATTTTTCGTACAGGAGGAACTTGATGAACACTTGTACGTTGTGGTTTCTATCAGGCCTGTATTTGGCCTCAAACTTTTGGTCCAGGTGCCACGAGTCCACTCCTCAGTGGTCATTCCTCGAGTTGCTCTAAAGACGAGCATCCCCATCGCCGGTGCTAGTCAAAGCAGCAAGGCATGCTGCACCGTACCGTCTCTGTGCTCCCGGCCCTCGGTAATCAGAAAGGTATTTTACCCTACTGAACGTTAACAGTGAAATGAGAACAATTAATACTGTAGCTGCTAAGTACTAAGAAGGTCTCGGCTGAGTTTTAAATGAGGATAATGTTCCCTACCAGTGTAATTATCACACTTTACCAGCACGCTGTAGGCATTGTCAGCTGGAATCTACTCCCATCCAAATCAATGGCAGGTTTGAACGTTTCATTAACAGGTAGCAAATGTCAGTCAAGGATATGTCAGTCATGTAATTGGCTCCAGGAAACTATTAGTCCCCAAGGGTGACTGAGCCTACCCTCTGCCATTGCTCATGCTGTTCTGCAGAGTCAGGGAAAGGGTAAAATCTCGCTTACCAAAATGTCTGGCATTGTACTTCCTCCACCACATCTCTGCCGTCTGCAGGCATGGGGGTATTAACTGGGGGGGAAGGGGAAGATACTTTGGACTCATTAATCTCTAGCAATCTCCAGCTGGTAGAACGGCTCTCTGAGATGCTGGGCATGCAGAGTAAATTAGAGCCACCGTCAACCTGTCCTAATCCATGTCCTGCTCTATGACGACCCAGGAAGATGACGAGCACAAAGGTGGCTTGCAGCCAGCTTGCGAGCGATCTCCCAAGCGGACTGGCTGCAAGTCCTCGCTGCCACCCAAGGTCCTCAGGCTAAAGTAGCTGCGGTTCGGGTGCCCAGATCGCACAAAGCATGCTTAGAATGGGATTTGGCTGGGAAGATGCTTCGCTGAGTTGCACAGACACGTCCAGCTTGTGTGGGCCTGGGCACGTGACCAAGCCCCAAAATAAAAGAAATGGCATAAAGGCCACTCTTAAAGAGCTGGCCTCAAACAGGCAGCTGGGCTTGTAATGTCACAGCAGATCCAAAAGGATAAATTTAACAATAATAATATCAATGTCACAGCTTGGGCAACTGCTACCTCTTATCCCCCTTCCATCTGCTCCTTCAGAACGTGGCTGCAGCTTTATAGTCACACCTAAGACGATTTTCTAATTGAATTGTGCCCAAGCAGTGTTACCACAAACTGCCGTTCACAGAGTGCAGGCGCGTCCCTGCCAGACAACGAGGACATTTATGATAAACAACATTAACATCAGAACAGAGAAAAGCAAATCTTTGGACCCCAAACGGCATTTTTTGTGTGACATTTTTCCTAGCCATCGGAGGCTTGCCCAAATCGGAGGGTTTGCAGCTTCTCTGTGCACACAGCTTTCTTTTGGCCCAGCTTATTAGTTCGATGCCAGGGTAAAAAAAAAAGAAAAGAAAAGAAAGAAAGAGCTTGCAGTGATATCAGTCGTGCTGGGTATGGAAATAAACATGTGAATCAGTTAGTGGAAATGAAGCTAAGGAGATTCAACACGCCCACTGCACAAAGAGAAAAGGGTGTGATAATCTCTGCAAAAAACAGCCCAAGGAAGTGGTGTAATGCTTTGGTAGTGCTGCAGTGAAAAACATCTGGTAGCCAGATGAGACAGTCACACATGACACATTTAATCTGTCTGCTACCTGTTTTAGGTGGACTGAGTGGCACGAGTCATTTTCCCATTTGCAAATAATTGCAAATGGAAAAGAAATTCCCACTTGCAGATAGGAAGGCACGGTGCTCAGCAGGTTGATACAACCATGTTCTCTCTTCCAGGTGTACTGGGCCTCGGGAGTTGCAATAGGGGTGGCGTAGGGGTGCCGAGACGATTAATCGAGTCTGCCGGAGTGTTTCAATGGGAACGCTCCAGCGTGCTGCAGCGTCTTGTGTATTCAGCATCCCACACTTCAAAATGGTGGTAGGAGCGCTTTAACTAAAGCTCGTTTGATGAGCTTTAGTTAAAGCACCCCTGTTGCCATTTTGAAACGCGGGATGCTGAATACACAAGACAATATGAGCATTTTAATTCAAATGGCTCCTGAGTTGCTCTAATTAAAATGCGCCCCCACCCCACCATACCCCGGAGCACATGTATAGGCACCCAATGAGTTGGAATAGTGCTGCTTAATACTTACATCCAGATCTGCCCATTTTTAATCTTCTCGGAGTATCCTTCCCTCTGGGGTAAGCCTGGGGTTTTCTGTAGGGCTAGCCGAAAATGTTTATGTTGAAACTAATTTTGGAGGGGAAATAGTGTTTTCAACAAAACACAAGTGCACTATGGGAGATGGAGTTTGAAGAGAGAGCTTAGCCTGTGCAGCAGTGTGGGGGCACAAGGTATCTCTTTACAGCTCTCATAAGGCACTGCAGCGGGCTTTTGTTTCCAATCTAAAATATTTCATATTTCAGCTGAAATAATCCTTTTATTTTTATTTTATACCAACAAATCCCAATTTTCCGTGGAAAAATCCTTGGATAATCCGGCCTCATTATCATTCCCATTTTACTCTGGATTGAGGGAGGCAGAGACATTGAGATCTGTATCCAGGATAGCAGGCAGGACTTCTTGTCAGAGCACTGATTAGAAACCGCAAGGATCTGGCCCCTGGGCCTACACCCAGACCACTGAGCCGTGCCTTTCTAACTCATTAATTCAGACGGCGCTGCAAGAATGGATTAAGTTTTCATAGGGTACCAGGAGAGAGATTTGTTGACACTAGAGGAAGACGCCAAATCTTTTTCCATAGTTAAAGCAACAATAAACTGAGACTCCTTTTCTTCTCGCTCTTATTTACGGTATTAAGTTGCAAGACAGATGGCAAGGATTCATTTACTGCAAAATAGGATACTTTTAATTGGCATTTTGGTTTAAAGGATTAATGATTGTTAAAAGCTTATGTTTTCCTCATATAATTTTGATCTTTGATGGAGATTTAGGATTGCTACTAAAGAAAGTACACATTTGAGTTTTGGGATGTAAGGTTTCTTTACGAGCGATTATACCCTAATTGGCATGTTTATCAATTACTTCCCAAAATGTATTTTACCTATTTGGAGACGGGCTGTTTATTTTTAGTCTCTGCAATGATAAGTTTCAACACTTCTCGTTCTTTCCAACTGAATAACTTTTTTTTAACAAAAGTATCAATTTTCTCATAGTTGTGCTGCACTCAGCATTCAGAAGCAAAAGACGTTTTGAGCAGAAAGTTTTTCTTCAGCTCATAATTGATATAAGTATTTCCATTGGATTACTATTGTACTGTACAAGGGTGACAAGAAGATTGGGTTATTTTAGTTTGCGTGGAAAGGCTCCTGTTCTATATATTTGCCAAACTGATATAGTTACACGCAAAGTCTTAACTGAGATTTGAAATCCACTTGGTTGTCTCTCTCTCTCTTTTTTTTCCCTTGGAAAAGAGAGGGAGGGGGTTAGAATTCACATGTCCAAAGCCAGATTTGCTTTGTTGTACCAGGTCAGATAAAAAAGACCAAAAAAAGACCAATTCTCTATTTCAGCTGCACAGAAATACTAAGCCAAAAAACTAAAAAATCTCACACAAACTGCCGACCTTACAGTAGCGTCTCAGTTTTGACTGACCTCCCTCAAACAATCAGAAGTTTTGGAAGTGTCAGATCTGACCATGACCCACTTTACGTGGCTGAACCTATTCCCCAAGCCCTAATTCCAAACCGTTCCAATCTGGAAACAGGTCTCTTTCCACTCTATATTAATATACATGATTTAATTAATATATTTTATTAGATGGCAATGTTCAAACAAGATGTGCTTTAAAGGCTGAATGATCTCCCTTCTCTTCATCCTGGGCCGGATCCAGACATGCAGGCATGTATGATCTGTGGCACCGCAAACCTCTTTGTGGCACCACAGTCCGCACAGGTTGCACGTTAGGCTGTGCCCCACACTGCTAATTTGAAGCACTGGGGCAAAATTTGCTATCGTGATCAGAAAGCTGCAAGGGTGGCGACCATGTTAACAACTTTTTGGCTCCAATCGGCTGTGTAGTATCACTTTGAAAATCATTCTACACTGCCTTCCCTAAACTGTTATATATTGCCCAGGAGCTGATACATTAAGTCCTTATCTGGCAGAGAACTTAAGCATGTGGCTAATATTGAAACTGCTTCTGTCAGCAGTTTCAAAGTTAATTTTATAACGGGACTACTAATTTAATGTTAAGTCTGAAATATGTGCTTTGCTTGTTACAAGCCCTGTTCACTATGTCGTGTCTATATTACAGCTCTAAGTTTCATTCCCCCAATCTATAAAAGACCTTGTTCTCTCTTTTTTGAGATGAAAATCACTGTGCAAATAAATAGCAGTGTCTGGAACATAAATGCCAACTTGGAATAATTGGGGGGGGGGGGAGCAATGTTATACCTAACATGCTTATATTTGATTTAGGCAACCCAGAATTCAGGACATTCTGCTTATGTTGCTGCATTTTCTTCTATCTTGTTAATTTTCAGGTCTCACAAACATCAATTGCCTGACAACTCGCAAAATAAAGCAAGTCAAGGTGTCAAGGATATCATTTGTCCTGCCATTAAAACATGTCTCATGCATCGTGTTATCTGAAAAACAGTCCATAATTTATTTTGTTCTATTTTTTTTTTTTGAGAGAGAGCAAGGTAAGAAAGCTCTCAAGCAAGCACAGTCTAGCATGATTACAAACTTGCTTTGTACTTATTGAAGCATGTCAGCTGTACATTAAAAACCAAAAGACAGAGAAAATACGTGTATGTTGATATGGTCTTCAAAACCTTATTGTAAGGGACAAAGAAATAGCTTTAGTTAAGTGGCATAAAATCATTCCATTTGGAGAAGAAACCTGACCTCTTGTTTTTAATTGTGTCAGATCTGAGAGCTCAGAGGGACAATGGGAAAAGATGGCACCCTCGAGACTGATAGATCACACATTTTTTCTATCAATCAAATAGCCTTTCTTTGTGCTCAAGTGGATTGAACTTGCCGACGTGATTAGCATCAGCATGGCTACATATAAATGCATCTTCAGCAGTTGATCCTGCAAGTGTGTTTTCATGAGATTTAAGAAGGTATCCGCAATGCTCAGAGTCGGACAGCTTTGTGGACAAGCTGTTCTGTGACCCTACATGAACTGCCTTTGATCAGAATAAAATGAAAGAGGGAAATCTGACTGAGGAGTTGTAAACCGGTGAGCGATTTAAAGGACATTTTGAAATTGCCACGGCCACTTCATGTAGCCTTCTGTATAATGAAAGCCTTGATAGTACGGAGAGAAATGTCTGAGCAGACTCCTACCCCCACATCCGGCGTCCATGAATTCTGCGCTCCAGGGGGCTCTGTGCGGGCAGCGAGGATCACCTGCGCCGTTTTCTTGGAAGGGTTGAGCTATTTCACGGTCACAATACTGCATCTGCAAATGCTTTAAGTTTAACTTCCATTTGGTGCCATGTCATAATCAATTACATTGACCTAGTTTCCCGATTTGACAATTCGAGGGAAACTGTCAAATTATTTATTATCTGTAGCTCGACGAATTGGATGGAACAGGTGGAATAAGGAAAGACAAATGTTCCCCAAGTTTACGCAAAAGGAAATGCCAAAAACAGCAGAAGAAATTAACAGTTGTACTACTGAGGATCATGGATATAAGGTGCTTGACACCTTCTGAGGCTTCGACTGAAGTTAAGAAGAGCTCAGCACCTCTCAAAGGCACTTAGCACTTTGCAGCACTGGCCTCACAGGAAGAGAAGGCATGCCTATATCGATATTTCGGGTCAACCCTGAGTTGACTTATTCTCCAAATCAAATAAGCTATCCTTCCCAGTCTATATTACACTGGGGAGACTGCAAATGAAGAATGAGTATGACAGGCTGTGGTCAGGGTGATTCCCAGAAGGTCTCTGCTCAAGGAACAGAAGCGTTTCTTTTCTCTCCTTCTGTGCTTGGCAATAGAGACAGTAAGTGGGATACAAAAGGGTCAGAAGTGAGGCAGAGGAAGCTGCGGGGTTTGCTCAAAGTCAACTTTGTAAGATCCTGCCTTGCCACGCGGGGGGACACTGAACAGACCGACTGAACGGGTGAGTTTGGGGAAGGCTCGGATTCAGGCTGTGAACATCTGGAGGCAGACTGCCACTAGCAATAGAGCTCAGGATCACAGGAAAGCAGGGCTGAAAGGGACCTCACAAGGTCATCTAGTCCAGCCCTCAGCTCAGGGCAGGATCGTCCCCAGCCAAACCATCCCAGGCAAGTGGCTGTCTAACCTGCTCTTAAAAACTTCCAAGGATGAGAAGAGTCCACTATTTCTCTAGGCAGCCTTTTCCAATGCTCGACCACCCTCACAGTCAGGAAGTTCCTCCTAATCTCCAACCTAATTTTTTATGCTTCATTTTGAGGCCATTGCTCCTAGTCCTATCCCTACAGCCACAGAGAAATGCTCATCTCCAATCTCTCTATAAATCTCCCTACAGGTATTTGAAGATATATCTTCAGATGCTGAAGAGGTTATCATTACAGAAGGGTTTATGTAAGCGGTCAATAGATAAGGGCTAGAGAATGACCCTGAGAGCCGCCCTAAGCAGTTATATAGAGGTATCCTAAGTCTAAACTAGTGGGTTTGACATCCGCTGTCTGGCTTTCTCAAGCATCTGGAGAACATCCGAGAGCTATCCGATAGCCCCTTCCTAGGTAATCTCTGGGTTGAGTCAGACCCAGAAAAGGCTCAACCACACCATTGAATCAGTGGTCCTGGCTATTTATAGTGCCTTGCCTTATGGGCATTCTTTCCAATTCCTCCAAATTGTGCAGGTAGGGTTTATTGGCAGGTGGTGAAGTTTTGCAATATCCTCTGTGCTTAGATTCCTTATTCAGAATCCACTTAGAGCACTATGGCCACACCATCAAAGCAGGTTCAAGTGCCTCATGATGAACTAGAACCAGTTTGACCCCAACTCCCAGAGCACCATACAGAATGGGATGATGTCATTGCCATGCTAGCATTTAAAAAGGGAAGATAGATGGGAGAGAAATTAAGGGTAACAGGCAAGGAAAGGAGGGTATTTATGAATGAGATCTGAGAAGAGATGGAGAGTTATTAACGTGGGGATGTGCAGGAAGGCTCTTCCAGATGGCTGCAGTCATGGAGAGGAAGACGACCTAAAACCAGCAGCTGCAGGACAGAGCGTAGCTGTTAGAGGGAAAGCAGAAGGGTAAGTCCCTGACACAGGTATAAATACAATAATCCTCGGGGCAATTGTGTGTGCAAATACATAACATGATTTGGTCTTTGGGGTTGCAAAGTCTGCCCTCTTTCTCTGAACACCAAACTAACAATAGCTAACATGGAATAAAGCCTACGCTATACATTGCTATTTACTAAGCACTGTGACACGCCTGTTGCATGGTGGGAGTGAATTTGTCACTAATTTCCCATTTAAATCCTTTATATAGAGAGATATAAAAGCCTTGCACCTGGTTTGTGGGAGCACTGCAAACTTGTAAATATCATTTAGTGATATTTAATAAACCAGCCTGAATTAGACAAAAATAAACAGCATTAGCGTGACAGCAAGTGAACACTTGCATTAAGTAACATCATCTGAAACGATTTCATATTTAGCTTTGTGGGGAAAAAAATGTTGGCTAAGGAACATGAACTGTGTGGTATCATATTTGGCAGTAGCTGAAGATAATTTTTTTGTTGAAAGTGAGAATAACTTTATCTTTTTATAATTCTGGGATGAAGACACTCATAAGTCGTATTTGAAACTATCTTTTCTACACAAGCCTGACTTTTAAGACTGCTTCTTAACTCTCATCAAAGAAATGGATCCTTCAGAAATTCAAATGCCTCACCCCAGAGTAGACATATATGCACATAAAACTGGGTTGGTGGGGGTGTGGAAATATATATACGAATAAGAATTTTGGGAAGCTGGAAAAACAAAGTTTTGGAGCAACACCTACGTTTTTCACCTGGTGTAAATCAGCTAGTCATGCTGGTAAAATTATACTGATTCACACCCAGGCTAAGTACAGATAGTCAAAAAGTGCAAGGCTGAATTTATTCAGTCTTTGCAAGTTGGTCTAAGCTGTGTAGATTGAACCTGGAAACAAGTGAACAGACATTCACTGTTGATTCTGGAAATGCAGCCACGTGCCTGCAGTGGCCCAGGCCAGAAGCTGAGGGGCGCTAGAGCACCTCCCTGCTCAGCTGGGGCAGACAGCTTGGGCCAAGGCTAGCCCACCCACACTATGGAGTTAGGGAGAGGTGCAAAGCATCCTGGGATGCTGGGGGACTGTAAGTTAACTTGAATCTGGAGGGGTATGGGACAGAAGTTCAATAAACCAATTAAACCTGGATGGATTGTAGTGTCAGACTTAACTGCTTTAGGTTAATCTTAAACCAGTTTCAGCCATTTTGAAAGCGGTTGATGTGCACTGAACTTCTGTTGTGTTACAGATTTGAACCAATCTCCGATCACTTATACAAGTCTGTGTCATTTCTGTCCTCAGCCCCATGGAGAATCTGGTGTTTAAAATATCATCATAGAAATATAGGGCTAGTAGGGGCCTCAGGAGGTCATCCGGTCAACCCCCCTTCTCAAGACAGGACCGTCCCTACCTGAACCATCCTAGACAAGTAGTTGTCTACCTTGCACTTAGAAACTTCCAGGGGCAGAGATGCTGAAACCCCTTCAGGCAGGCTGCTCCAGCATTTACTCCCAGTGTTACAGAGCATTATAACATTATATGTTTTTACATACACACATAATGGGTGAAATCCTGGCTTTGATGAAGTCCCCAACCCCCCCTGACTTGAACAGGGCCAGGATTTAACCCAGTGTTACTGTTATTTGCATCACATTAGTGTGTAGGGACCCCTGTGCTAGGTAGGCACTGTTCAAACACATAACAAAAGCTGATCACTACCAAGAGCAGTTTAGGACATAAGATCACTGTAATGCACTACAGGGATTTTAGGAAAAGGTTTGTGTTGGGAAGGTGAAGAAAGTCTGCTGTAGATTTTTTTTAAGAGAAAGTACTGCACTTGCTGAGCATTAGCTGAACTCCACCGAAATGCACATTTCTCCCAAACTCTGTTTAAGGAGAGTTTTGCAAGTATCCATTACACTGTCGAATGTTCTCTGCAGGGAGCTCCGTTGCTTGAAATATTTAAAATTGGATTGGAAAAGTGCTAGAAATATAGAGCAGGAAGCAATCTTCACTGGCAGGCCCACTGCACTGTTATAAGCTTTTTTTCTGGAGCCAGGTGATAATTTGCAATGAATAAATCAACAGAGTTTGCCTCTTTGTGAATTATCCACAAACAGCTTAAGATTTAAGCAAATATATTTGTTGTGCATAGTTATTTGACCAACAATTTCTGTAAATAATTTTATGTCTATAGCTTTTTTTATGAGTAATTAGTGGGAAGAAGTCAATATTGGAAATTGGAACTACATTTGTCAGTGCACACTAACAACTAAAGGCATCCATCCATCCAATCTGAGAAAATGAGGGTTGGGAGGGACCTCAGGGAGTCACATCTAGTCCAACCCCTTGCTCAAAGCAGGACCAGCCCCACCTACATCATCCCAGCCAAGGCTTTGTCTAGCCAAGGCCTTAAAAACCTCCAAGGATGGAGCTTTCACTCTGTGTAACCTGTTCTTGTGCTTTACTACCCTCCTAGCAAGAAAATTCTTCCTAATATCTAAACCTAAACTTCCCTCGCTGCAACTTGAGCCCATTGCTCCTTGTTCTGTCATCTGCCCCCACTGAGAACAGTCTAGCTCCATCCTCTTTGCAGCCCCCCTGCAGGGAGTTGAAGGCTGCTATTAAATCCCCCCTCAGTCTTCTCTTCTCTAGACTAAATAAGACTAATTCCCTCAGCTTCTCCTCAAAATACATGTCCTCCAGCCCCCAAACCATTTTCGTTGCCCTCCACTGGACTCTCTCCAATGTGTCCACACCCTTCCTGTAGTGGGGGCCCAAAACTGGACACAGGACTCCAGAGTTGGCCTCCCCAGTGCTGAATAGAGGGGAAGAATCACTTCCCTTGACCTGCTGGCAGCGCTCCTACAAATGCAGCCCAGGTGCCATTAGTCTTCTTGGCAACAAGGGCACACTGCTGGTTCATATTCAGCTTCTGGTCCACTGTTACTCCCAGGTCCCTTCCTGCAAGCTGCTGCCCAGCCAGTCACCCCCAGGATGTACTGGTGCATGTTTTGTTCCATCCTAAGTGCAGGACTTGGCACTTGTCCTTGTTGAACCTCATAAGATTTATTCTGGCCCAATCCTCCAATTTGTCTAGGACACTCTGAATCCTAGCCCTAACCTGCCAGCATATCTACTGCTCCTCATTCATCTATCCATCCATCCGTCCCTGTTTTTGGCATGAAAACTCAGATTTCTATAATAAGAATGTCATGTGTCCTGAAATCCTGCATCCTAGTATGTGTTTGAAAATGGAAGAATGGGCCAGTGGTCAGGGTGCTAACCTGAGGCCTAGGTCCAGTTCTCTGCTGCAAATGTCCTGTGGGCAAATATACACTGAAAAATTACTGTACTCGACAGTGCGTTCTTCATATAGGCTACACAGCTCTACACGGCCAGTACGTACTGTAGTACTTATCTAAACAGGAATCTTTCCTTCCTTTAGGGAAATCTCCTCACCTGGTAAAAAGAAGACATTGATCCACTGATATCAAGGCAGCAGCATTGTTTTACCCCCACTCGGGACCTAGCCAATGATTTCTGGGTCCATCTTTTCTCCAAATTGACAGCAGTGACCTAGCCAGCAGCTTGACAATGGATAGGAAAGGATCTTAAAAAGAAAAAAACTCCCAGAAGTCCTGGCACCTTGCCAAAACGCTGACTGGCGTTGGTGTGCGGTTAGAAAGATCCTTTCTGTGCTTTAAAGATGTAATTCTTATTAGCTGCATTTCAGCTATTCAAAGAATGGATTCAAGTTAATTTAAATAAATATATCTAATAACGTGACATTAAAGGCAGAGTTGGAAATGTATCCTTGGCATAAAATATTAAATAAACTGAAAGAGAGAGAAGGAGAGACGTGGGTGCCTGCCTTATTCTTCTGCCCAATGGAAGGGCAAATCAGGTCCGTTCAGCCTGAGTATCAGACCCCGGGAGCTGTTGTGGTTTATCATGAACGTTACCCAGGGTCCTTTATACACCGCACTTATGATCTTGTGTACAAAATATCAGTGACGTGAGAGCCTTATCCCACATGGCATTTTCAGGGGAAACTCCCCCTGAAATCTGGAGCCCAGTCCCCAGGCAAGGAGGATGCAAGGGGAAGGCCCCTAGCACCACACCTGTGACCTTGGTGTCTGGCTGCTTAAATGCTGTGGCTTGGGGAGCCCTCACCGTCTCCTTTCTGAGCTGGTCAGCAGGGTTTGTTGCCTCGGCAGCAAACCCTGAGCTCTCTGCTGCCCTGGTGTCCTGAAGGATGTGGGTCTGTTCAAAAGGATTTAGGAACCAACAGAGGCAGAGAGGTGCCTACCAGCCTTTGCAGTTTTGAAAATGCAAGTCACAAGCACTCTAACAGCTCACACCCCAAAAGATGAATGCAAATAACCTGGTATTTATTACTTTTTCCGAAATCTTTTAACCCCATCTAGTGATTCCTTTGCAGTGTCTAACATTAGCAAATACAAAAAGAAAGTGCACCGTTAGCCCTGCTGTGGTGGTCCAGCCTTGTGGCCTGGTCCCCAGTCTGCTAGTGGAGGAAGCTGGGTTTAATCAGTCCCTGTCCACCTCTGCAAGAAGGCACTACCATGGAAAAAGCATTTTGAGCCATCAGCATCCCCCCCGCCACCTCTGTGCCCCAACCACCCCTCACAATCTGGCCCCTTCTAAATGCCTACCGAGGCACATCATCTACATTGTAAACACCATGCAAAGACCAGCTGTGAGGATTTCCCTAATCAGTTCCCAAATTAACCCCAATACGTTTTCATTATATTTTTGCAAGCCCTCTTCATACTCTTCAACCTAACGAGAATGTGCCAAAAATCAGCTGGACTAAATCCCAAGCAGCGCGGTTAATAAGAGCTGCACATGTTGATGACAGAACGAGCATGGCCAGAGCTCAACAAGGTGCTCAGAGTTTGGGCCTAGATGGATCCAGCTAATTACTGCTAAGGGTTTTGTACCCTTTTACAGACTTTCCATCTCTTACACTTCTTGACAGCAGTGATCTAGAAAAGGCTCAGAAAACTGATAAGAAAGAATCCAAAGAAGAGAAAACTCCCTAAAGCAATGGTGAATTGCCAAGCAGAAAATGGTTAGTGGCTAGAAAGGCTGAGCTCATAAGATTTAATTCTTATTAGCTGCATTTCAGACTTTCTAAGAAATAATAGATTAAAGTTCATTTAAATAATTCTATTTGATGTAGCATTAAGGCAGCCTTGGCAGCCTGTCCCCCAACAGACCATTTTAAACCAACTTTTTAAAACAAAAAGCAGATGATGGCTCCAAGAAATTTGATGCGACCCATTAACCTCTGCGGTGTCGTGCACTTTATCCAATTAAATCAACATCAGGCGGGGAGCAGGATGGCTAACCCTTCCTTACTGCTGAAAGTTGCATTAGCCTGATCAGAAATGAGCTCCTTTATTCCTGATTGTTCAGTGAACAAAACAAAGCAACCACTAAAACAAAAGCCTGGACTTTTATTAATGACAGTGCTTTTTGACGGGCTGATGAACATAGCAAGCAGAGTCTATAAGACGTTAGAACAGTGATCCAGCGACACAGCCAACCCTCCAGACAAAATGAATACATGGGGGGGTGCAGATTTGTTGCAACCAAATGTTATCCTAGCACAAACACCTCCTGTTCCAAGGAGTCTACCACAGCCCTGACGTGAAGCCATTATCTTATGTGATAACACTGTAGTCCACATTCTCACATATGTATTTTCACATGGACTGTAAAGGAATTGGAAAGGACTTATGCAAATACATTTGGATCCAGCAGCTTTCCTTTGAAAGCAATGGGGATTTTCTAGAGGGGGAGAGGAAAGGAGGAAGGGTTTTTGCTTTCTTCTTTTTTTTTTAAAGCATGCATTTGAAAAAAAACCCCAACCCTTTCTGCAGCTTGCATCTGCAATCAAGTATGTTCCCTGTCAAGGTTCAATCTAATTTGCCTATATTCTTTATGCAATGTTCCCTAGGATATAATTGAGGGTTATAGAGAGGGTCTGTGGAAATGACGCCTAGTCTACAGGGTGTGTTCGTTGTCTACAGTGGATAAGTTAAAAGACAGAATCACAGAGAAAGGATCTCAAGAGATTATCTCATCCCTCCTCCTATCCCAAGGCAGGATTAATTATTCCTAAATCATTCCTGACAGATGTTTGTCTAACCTTAAGACTCCAAAGATGGGGATGCTACAGCCTCCCTAGCTAATCTATTCCGGTGCTTAGCTACCCATACAGTGAGAGAGGGTTTTTTTATGAATGCCTACCCTAAATCTCCCTTTTTGCAGTTGAAACCCAGGACTTTGTGTCCAATCCCCAGTGGCCATGGAGAACGATGTAATAGTACTTGCTTCTTTGCAGCAACATTTTATGTATTTGAAGTGTTATCTTGTCTCCCCTCAGTCCCCTCTTATCTAAACAACCCCAATTCTTTCAATCTTTCCTCTCCGATCATGTTGCTTTCTTCTGGGATCTTTCCAGTTGCTCTGCATCTTTCTCAAAGCGTGGTGCCCAAAACTGGACACTGGACTGCCGCTGAGGTTTTTAATCGGTGCCAAATAAAGTGACAAGACTACTTAAAGCGACTTGCAAGCAACGTTCCTATTTATACATCCCAGACTGACGTTGGTTTTTCCTACAAAATGATGGCATGGTTGACTGCTTTACTTTGGGGTGCACCATAAACCCAGGTCCTTTTCTGTAGAACTGCTGCCTAGCAGTTATTGCCCATTTGTATCTGGGAAGTTGGTTATTCCTGCCCAAAAGTGGTACTTGCAATTGTCTTTATTGAACCACACCCTGTTTATTTCTGACCA
The DNA here is from genome assembly GCF_000455745.1 of Alligator sinensis. NCBI lineage: Eukaryota > Metazoa > Chordata > Crocodylia > Alligatoridae > Alligator > Alligator sinensis. The sequence continues at coordinate 1,224,685 of NW_005842257.1, read as the reverse complement.
TTTGTCAAGACCATTTTGAATTCTTGTCCTGTCCTCCAATGTGCCTGTAACCCAGGGGTGGGCAAAATGTGGCCTGGGGGCCAGATGCGGCCTGCCAGACCATTCTATCCGGCCCGCGGGTTCCCTAAAAAATTTCGAAAATTAATATTTATCTGCCCCTGGCTGCCTATCGTGTGGCCCTCGATGGCTTGCCAAAACTCAGTAAGCAGCTCTCTGCCCAAAATAATTGCCCACCCCTGCTGTAACCCTTATTCAGCTTGGCACTGCCTGCAAGTTTAATACATGAACCTTCTCTTTTTTTAATCATCGAAGTCAGTAGTATCAGGAGACACCCCAGTTGGACCCCACTTAATACATCCTTCTAGTTTGACTAATGACTCTTTGACTATGGTTTTCCAATCAGCTGAGCACTGATCTGACAGTAGACTCATCTGGACATGAAAGACTATGACTATATTGATCTTTTGACCATTTCCTTTTCACCTGGGGGAGGAAGAACACCAAAAACAAGATTCACACTAGGTCTAAACCTATGATGGCCATTACAGAGAAGACAGTGGGTGAAATGCACCACGCAACTCATTGCTCCACAAATCATGCTTGCCTAAGGCCACATCATTTGTTACTGGATGGACTGATTTTCCTTTGGCTCACTTGCTCATAAAGGATCATGCAAAAAAGTCAGAAACCACCTTGTTCCCTGGCCTGGGGTCACCAGACCCTTGGTCTGTGCATTGAGGAAAATATAGGAACAATATGCCCGAATCTTCTGATCCTGACTCCTACAGCATGCAAGCCTAGAGGCTCTAATGCAGCAGACTATTTAAGTAAATGTTTGTTTAATTTTAGGCACATGTTTAAGACTCAGTGCTTTGTTGAACAGAGATGGACTTAGCATACTTAGCCTGCCTGATGTGAGGCCAGAGTGGGGAAGCACAAAGCTGTAACGTGCCCTGTAGTGACTATCAGCCCTTAGAAGATAATCATTACAACAAAACCTTTTAAACCCTTATAGCAGATGCACATT
>NW_005842257.1:1215228-1223627 GCF_000455745.1 Alligator sinensis | reverse complement strand
GGTTCAGCAATCTTGCACAGAACAATAACGTATTTTGTACATGCAGACAGATTTCCTTGGGCAGAATTTTGTTTTACTCTGACACGTAGAAAATTAAAGCACCTCACTAAAATGTCTTCTGTCTTACAAGGAAGCTATTCTGGAAGGGGATATAAATATGCTGCTTCCTTCATTGACATGGGGATGCTTAAGATGTATTTTTTAAGATCTAATGGCTAAAGCCATATTTCCCTAGTGATAACAATCCCCTTCATAATCCCTACAAAATCCTAAAGGGCTAAAAAGCAATGAAGAGGATTTTGAATGGTAAGTTATAAATCCTTTTAGAGAACATCTTGCTTTAAAATAATTCACAAAAAGTGGGGGGAGGGATGCTTAGGAATGAAGTAGTACTGTTTAGAAATCCTTCAGCAAGATCAAGGGCATTCAGAAGGGTTGCTACAGTCTAGGTCAAGGTGTTGAATATGAACCACTGTTTTCAGTAGCCACTGGGATAATATGGAACGAAGTTTCTAAAGCCACGGTAAGAAAAAGAGGGATTGTTTTTTATCACTGTAGTCCCAGGTGCGAGAAGATGTATTGAGTTCTGTACGTTAGGTCAATAAGAAGATGAGTCAAGATCATGAGAAAAAATGATGTCTCCCATTGCAGGATATGGGGGCTTCAAAGCAAACAGTGGTGCTGAAATAGAAACAAATAGCAGAGTGCGTATTTGGCCAAAATTTTCCTGTGCTATACGCAGAACCCCTTAAGACAATCTTTCTTGTACTACAGAGGATTTCCCCTGGCTGCTTTATAACCCTACCCATTTAGGACCCTATTTTTCAGGTTATTTGTTAGCCATATGGATATATACTTCAGAAATTTTAATGATGGCTTTAGGACACTTCTGATTTTGACTCTTCTAATTTGTCTCTTTTTAATAGTCTAGAAATGCATAGGAGCCGGGATGTTTGGATCCTTCTTTTTCATTCTCCTTTTCTTTTTTTTTCTTGTGCATGACCATCCTCTAATAGATGTTTGTGTGATGCAATAATCTCTGCTGGGCAGGGGAAGAGGTTTATGTAAAACAAAAACTGAATTATGTTATTAAGCCTCCTCAGGCTGTGTAGACACATTATGTTATGCAGACACAATGGACCAAATACATGCCTGATGTCACCCCATTACTAGATTTATAATGGGGGATTAAGGTGAAAACCCTGCACTTTCTGGCTTCGTAGTCAAGTCCTGGTTTAAATTTCAATCAGGTGAGCAAGAGGCTAATGCTAGGCACCAGCACTTTTAATGGCCCAATTGCTTTAGTCTGCAGAATCAGAGGTGCAGAAATATAAGGATGTATAAAATAAAGGATTTTTGTCTACAAAGAATGTGCCATTTATCATGATTGTAACTGTGTCAACTTGTTGTGATCACATTTCTCAAACTGCAACATGTGGCGTGATAGTATTTTAGAAACTGATTTCAGTCGTACCTTCGCTGATTCAATATGAGAATGTAATGGCACGATGCATTAATAGCGTTTCTCCACTGTGTCGCATTAAATGTGCTTCATACTCACATAATAGCTTATTAATGATATGATAAAATATTATGGACACTGCAAAAACATTCATTTTAGAAGCGCTGTGAATATTATACTTTACAATTGCTACATTAACTACTAAAACATACAGCCATATTAATAAAATTGTGCATGGGGCACTGCAATCAATTGCAGAATAAACTGGGTATTAAAAAATAATGCTTGTTGAAATAAATGTATTTGTGCTGAAATGGAAATGTTGTACAATCTAAGAAAATCCTTCCAAATGGGTAATAAAAAGCTAGCCATTAAATAAAATGTATCTGTATTTAATCAAATATGGCATCCACTTAAAAAAAAAAAGAAGAGTATTTTAGGAATCAGACATTTCTCAAACACCAAAAAGGATGTAATTAAGTATATCAGCCATTTACCATCATTGTCATGCATCTAGGTGTGCTGAGACTGTATGGTATCTCATCAGTGATGCTCAACCTCCAGCCCGTGGGCCAGATTGCACCAGCAGAAATGTGGTCATCCAGCCCACAGGACTCCCCACAGGTCTGGGAATCTCATGATGTGGTGACAGCATTCATTGCTGCTCTTCTGCTGCCAAATTTCCCGGCCTGTGGGGACTCCCACGAGCCTGATGATGTTGGATGAGTGGCATGGGGCCGGCAGGTTGAGCACTGCCGATATGAATGGACAGTATATATGCAGATCTCTGCTGTTGTTTTTAGCCATCTGCTTGTGCTGGGAACTGCAGAGAACTACATCTCCTTCATAGAGTATGGGTGAGCATGGTGTTACCCACAGCTCAGAGATGTGCAGGAAAAGCACACTTATTGCTAACACGCTATGGGTGCACAGTATGTGCTGCCATCTAAGTTTCCTTGTGCAGGTGTGCAGAGGGGACAAGGCTGAACTGAATCCTGTCCTCTACATTGCACCAGCAACCTCTTGTATTGCTGCAAGGACTAGCAAGAAGCAGTCCCTCTGTCCAGCAGAGCCCAGGGATATCTATTCTGGGTGGCCAGAGCCTGCTTACACTTCCCCATCATCCTCTGGGTCAGGTCTCTATGGCAGGTCCAGGAACAGTGGCCATAGCATGTAGTTTGCCAGTGTGCTGCAGATAGCAATAGGGACCATCACTACTACCTCGAGCAGACAGACACAGCTAACATAAATTTAGAAAGTGTTCCTTACTGTAAGACGTATCCACTCAGTAGACCAACTTCAATTTTGATAAAAATCCACTTGGTAGTGCTAATGAAACCTGGGCCCGTTGAAGTCAATTGACTATAAAGCCACTAACAGCAGGAAAACTAAGATTTCATCCAGTGGCTTTCCTCCACTGTAATGGAATTGCATCTTGGGGATTTAAGCAAACCAGCATCTCTCTACAGCATGTCCTCAGTTTTCCCTATGAGAAAGGCTAAAAGATGTAGGGCCCCTTTAAAAAAAAAATAAAAAAATTCCAAATTTCTCTTATTCAATAATGCAGTAAGGGTTGTGTGTATTTACAGGAACACAAGTAATATAACTATAATAATAGAAATATTATTCTGAAAGTACAACCTCAGAAACATTATCCTTGTGCGTAAAGGGTTCGCTTTCCATTGTAAAATTTGCATATTCCCTTGTTCACCGGCATTCGTATCGTCTTAATCGCTCGGCAGGACTTACTAACCAAGGCGGAAAATGTTTACAAAACATGACTAATGTAGTCAGACATGAGCCTTCAGTCAAGATCAAAGTCAAGAGTTATACTTCTCTCCCCCCGTCCTCCAGTCTCCCAACTGGGAACGGAGAGAGGAGCCCATAGTCAGTGCTCAACTGGTGAAGGTCAAGAAGCTGTTCATAAAGCTTCAGTATATCTGAAGGGCAGATCTACCAGCAGAGCCCATAAGTCTTGTGGTTTGGAAGTTATCACTAGCCCATTTACAACACTTTCAGACTTACCTAACTACTTTAATCACTCACAAGAAAGGACTACCACTATTTATACTTGAAATCTAACCTCAGGTGAGGTGGCTAATCACTCAGCTGGAAAGCTCCTACATGGGTATAGATGATATTCTCTAGTAAAACCTTGAAACATTATACAGCCAACACAGCTACTCTATGAAACACAGATTCCTTGAAAGGGCAAATATTTATTAATGCTGATTTTAGAGGAAGTAATGTTGTTCTTTTTTTCAGTGAAATGTTGATGGGCCATGACAAATCATCCCAGAATAAATACAGAATGTGTAAATCTTCTTAGTAAACCTCCAGAAACTAAATTATAAAAATTAGAAAACCTCAAATTATGAAACATATCGTTCTAAGTCGAGTCATTAGGGAAAGGAAACTACCTTTTATCTCACCTAAAATGAGGGAGAAGTGAATTGAAATCATGATAGAAATCATTCACATCTGGGAAAAAGATGATGATTATCTCCTACAAAGCAGTTTTACTTTGTGTCAAGGTTTGCTTTATCTTCCCTGTGTCTTAAGCTGCAGCATGTTTCAGTTGCAGTAATTTTTTATCATGGTATTTGTTAAAGCATACTTAATAGGCCAGTACCAGCATCTATTCTAGCTACTGTAACTTAGCAAATGTCTTTTATATTTTAAACCAAAAACCTACAATTCAGCAGGGAACGTCTTTCTATTATTATAGATTTCAGATTAGCAATAAGAATAAGGCTGTACAATCACTGGGGGTTGAATCCTATTTCCTTTTCCCCAGGAGAAACCCTTTTGTCCTGGGATCCTACAGACTCAAGTCCATTGTCTCCCACTTCAAGTACCTATAAAGCAGATGAAAGGAAATGAGCTAACCCTTTTTCCCAGGACAATGCTGTGTCCTGGGAACTTTCAAGTTAATTGCCGGAGAGGCGACGTGCGCAAAGCACAGATACGCTCTTCTTTTATCCCAGGTTTTGACTGCGCCCATCAGAAATGACTCAAATGCAACTTCTGTTTATACCCCTAGCAGACAATCAAAGTGCAGATTGCAACCAGCTCTGAGTTACTCAACTACCGACTACTCGGAGCGATCCTGTTACCCTTCTGGGCATGTACATGGCCCTGTTCTAGGAAAACGAAAGCTCTCCAGAGATGTATAAAATCCTATAATGTGCCCGGAGCAGCTAAGAGAACTGCTCCTACACGTCAAGCAAGTAACACAGAGCTAGTTGCAAGCTGCACTTTGGCTGTCTGCTGGAGATGAAACAGGAGTCTGCCCTATGCCGTTCAGCGGTTGAAGCCCTCCTGTCACTAGGTCTAATTATGCATTCCTTACGCTGGTAAAACTCTGTCTGGCTGCCGGGCCTGGAGCTATAATTTAACACCGCAACAGAACTGGGCTTTGCTGTTCATAAAGAAACCTTTATCATTTTTGCACATGTAGAAGTGAAGGACAAGAAGGGTTTGAACCCTTAAGATGACGTTGTACCTGGACTGCCCCTTCCGCCCCAAGATCTATGGGGGAGTCTTGCAGTATTTGGGTTGCCTGTAATCTTTACAGAGAGGGAGGATCCTAGGAACCGCTACACTGTGCAGGGTTTACAATGAAAGCCTGTAATTTAAGATAATCCTCCCTAGTAGAAGGCACAAGCTAGTCAAGTCAAAAGCCTAACTTTGATAGTACATACCAAAACCACATTGTACGGCGGTCTAGTGCTGGCTTCACAAGTCTATTACGCAGAAGACCCTAACCCCAAGTCAACCAATCTCCTTTTCACACTTGATCAAATCTCATAGTGTAGCTGGTTCCTAAATCTTTCTTCCTCCTACTCTGTGGCCTCTGCAAATGTCCTGGATGTACAACTAAATCCAGGATTGCAGCAACCTTCCAGTCGCAGATGGATGTGAGCAAAAGGAAACCATTGCTTACACTGACACAGTGAAATGACATGATCTGTTACACCAGGGCCAAGAAAAGGGTATAGCCATGGAGAGCAGAGAGTAAGAACCCAGTGGTAGTTCAAGGGCATTGGCTCTGGATGATTTGACCAATTTAAATTTTCATTACCACATTAGGTACTACGTCGCTCCCTGCATTCAAAATGCCACTACCTGCAGTGGGGATCTGCTTGCAAAATATTAGTTACAGGATCAGAGCAGGAGGAGAGGCAGATTAATTCCAGCTCGTGGGTAATGTTTGCACAGTTCCTCCGAATCGCCCAAGTTATAGAGCTCCCATGTGTAGTGCTGTGTGCTGATGCGCAACGAATGATACAGAGGTGCCCAGTTTCTAGCTGCATGAGTAAATGGGGAAAGAGGAGAGGCAGGCAAGCAGATGCAAACATTTGCTTGATGAAAATCTTCAAAGTGGTTCAGTTGGACTTTGCATCATGGTCTTACTTCCTTTTTGATCACAGCTGTTTTTCTTTTTTGCAGAGAGAGAAAGTGGCATGGATTCTCTTGCAAATGCATATTTGCTGTTGTCTGAATCATCTAGCTGGGCTGGAGCAGGTCCTCTGAGAACACCCTGCTTGTAGCAGAGGCATACAGATTGCACCATGCTTTATATGGATGCACATGCTCTCTCCTCTCTCCACCAAGCTGCTTCTGCCAGCTGATTTCTGAAAGGGGACATGGTCCCAGCTCCTCTGCCCCCACTTTGGGTGACTTGTGCTCTTGGGGAAGAAGCCCCTGCACTCGCCAGGTTGCAACTGTCCCTAAATTCATGTTCAGGTGGGGAAGGTGCTCAGAGTGGACACTCTTCAAACCAGCACCTGAAAGCCTTTGCAACAGCACCTCTTCCTTGCCATCATCAGAACAGTCTCCTGATGAGATTGCTCATTAGCTTGTTATGGAGCATGGGAAAAGATCCCAATCCTAGGAATTAGGGATGAGGAGTCACAGCGCATACTTTTCAGCCCTGGATTTCTGGTGGCTCTGGTCTGGGACAGAAGTTTCATAAACTGGTTTGACCTAAACCAGTTATGTCTGATACTACATTCAGCTAGGTTTATCTTAAACCAGTTTCAAAATGGCTAAAACAGGTTATGTACACAGAACTTTTATTCTGTTACAGGCTGAAACCAGTTTCTGATCACTTAAACCAGTTTAGGTGCAACTTTTGTCTCTAGCCTGTAAGAAACCAGCAGTGAGGGAGGAAACCTCCTAAGAAAATTACTGAAGGAAGAGACTGGCGGGGCAGAAACGAACAACTGGCATTGCCAGGACGTAGGAGCTGCGATGGGAGGGGTGGGGGAAGATAGCTACACAAGCCTCTGCCTTGTTAATACAATGTGAAAATTGTGTAATCTGAATGGGATGGCTGCCTTTCTGTGATAATCATCTGCTTTGAATGAAAGCACCACAGAGTCAGCTCCTGCGAAAGCCGTGGAGGATCACAGCAACTCCAATTTCATGGCAGCCTGTAGGTCTGTCTATCAGGGTTAGGTCAGCAGCGGTTAACAGATAGAAACAGCTGAAGCAGCAGGCAGGCAGGCAAGCAGACATTTGCAATTCCCTTCCCAGGGGACTTCAGTGGCTGTTTTCTTAATTAATTCCCATGCTTGTTATAGGGGATCTTTAAGTGTATGCCCAGTCCTTAAAAAGTCAGCAAACATTTCAGTACATTGCAGTGTGTATTTTTAGGTGGTGGCCAGGGACAAGCAGTGGGGTTTATAAGGTGCATTGATTTCCAGATATTTTGATCCTGAACCAAATTATCTGTCTTTGCTTTCTTTTTGTGCCATTGTCTTCTGTGCACTCTGTCTTTAATAAAACCAGTTGTCTGACTTATGCCTTATAAACTAACATATTCAGGAATGCATACACTTTCACAGTCCAGTCACCATATCTGATGAAGTAGGCTCTTGCTTATGAAAGCTTATGCACTTTGGAAAGAAGTTAGACTCGAGGTGCCATCCTCCAGAGTTACACAATCAACCATAACACCTGGAGTAATAAAAAAAAAAAGCAAATCCATCACCTGTGTATGGAAGAATTGAATTGGGATTCTTCTCTAGACAATTTTAGAGAACAGGAGCCTGATGTGGTATAAATTCAATCATACTGTACGTTTTACCACTGTAACAGGCAACTCGGAAGAACTCATCAAGTTGAGCTAATCTAAGCTTTTCTAAAGAAAGCTCAAATAAGCTTGAATTCTCAGATTAGTCAATGTTTGCAGCCACTTGAATTACATTTCATAGATACATAATGTGAACATATGAATCTGAGCAGTTAAGCATTCTGCTGTCAATTTTCATTTTTTTCCCCTTAAGAAAAGAGTAAAAAATATTTAACTCATCACTCCAAGTAGTCGTATCCGGCTGTGATCTCACACAATCACACTAAAGAAAAGAAATAGCCATATTTGCATCCATAATCTGGTTTTATCGTGACACTATAAAGGCTAATTGTTATATCAGTAAATGTAGAATGAAATATGCTATATGCCCCTGAAGGTACTATATTTGTGAAATTGCTTAACATCAGCCACTGCTTGCTGTTTTGACAAAGATATATTTTTCTCGCTGTCTGATAGCACATTTCTGTAGGAGATAATTTTGAGTAGTCACTGTCAAATAAAGTTAGATTTAATGCAGACACAGTGCTAGTAATAAAAGGAAAGCATTGACATTTTCTTCTTTATAATTAGATGTTGCCACTGATATCTGGAGTGAAGACACTGTTGTCCTGAATAGTGAGGTTTGCCTGGGATGCTCATTGCATTTCCTGAAATGTGTATGGTCCCTGTGGGTATAAACCATACACTAGAGAGTCTTGTACTACTGATTGAACTGTCATAAATCTATCAGCTAAAAATGTGATAGAACTCCATTAGATGAACCCTACCTGAACATACAACGAATATATCCCTTGCTGCCACTGGTTATTTGTATTGCATTTCACAATTTAAGAAGAG
>NW_005842257.1:1213835-1215197 GCF_000455745.1 Alligator sinensis | reverse complement strand
AAGAGCGGTAATGTGTTATGCTCGAGGAAATCATTTTTTTTTTAATAGTCTAGAAATACATAGGAGCCGGGATGTTCTTTATGCACCGTATAAGCCTACTGTCATATCTGAAACAAGCTATCTGACAATATAATGGTAATTAGTAGCTGTATCACAACAGCGCCCTGAAGGCCCAATCAGCATCAAGGCCCTATTGTGTTGATTGCTGTAAGGAGGTAGAGGAAAACAGCATTCCTGCCCTGAAAAGCTTATGACCCAATTTAAAAGGTGGTGCCACCAATGGATGTACCGAACAATGGGAAGGCACGGGGCAGGAGGAATACAGGGACGACGCTATCCAGCAATACAGAGGAGCTACTTGTGAAACACCATCGGTCTGACTCGTGCAATGTGCATACTGTTTTAACAATGCAGGGCTCAATCGTCCCACGTGGTCAAAGGAGAGATTTCAAATGCCTGTAGTGAACGGTCAGAGGTATCATCAGCCCCCCTGGACCATCTCCCACCAACTACTATTAAAGAACAAAAAATGACTCCAAGCATATCTGATTTAGTAAGTCTTCTCACCTCTCCATTTGGGACTGTAGAGCTCCAGGGCTCTCCTGGGCAAGGTAGAGCAGCCTTGCCCCACTGGGATGGCACTGTAATGAACCACTGAACCTATAGCTGCTTATGCTCTGACCCTATAGCTGCTTACTGGATGGCACTGTAATGAACCACTGAACCTATAACTGCTTATGCTCCCTTATAGGGCTGCCTAGTGTCAAGCTCTGCTCTCTTGAGCTTGATAGAGCCAGGCTTCAAATTACACTTTGACTCTTGGGGGGGTCTGCAAAAAAAATTGGGCTGCCCATCAAAATGCTATAATAAAATCAGAGACCCCCCCAGGTTATGATTCTCAAATCTTAGAGGGGGCCTCTTGTCTCTTATGGGCAGGGGGTGGGCTCAGCCCTCCTGAGCTCCCCCATGATTCAAATCCTGGATATAGCTTTGTCTCATTCCACTTTCATCAAGTTGGATGGTGTCCAGGTGGTTCTGGCTGGAAGCAGCCCCTGTGGTCACTAGATAGTAGCATTGCATTTATGGCCAGATCCAACCCATGGGCATAAAAGAAGTAGTAATGCTTCATGTGCTCCATTGTTCACCTCGCAAGCAGTGGTAAGTTGTGAAGTTGTTCCCAGAGTATTTTGGCTTTGTCTGCAGTATAATGACTTGACTGATAAAGGCTCTTCATTGGGTCTAAATCTAATGGCTCCCTCGAGCTCTCCACCTATTCCCAGAAGATCCCTTCTATGGGTCGTATAAACTGAGAATAAGAAAAGCAGAGGTTCCTGGCTTTGTTTTAATTGATGAAACAGCTTG
>NW_005842257.1:1170711-1213804 GCF_000455745.1 Alligator sinensis | reverse complement strand
TGCCCTCCACATTCTCCAGCTGATTGCTTGAATCAATTCCCAGCATTACGCTCAGCTTATGGATATACTATATAAACACAGAGGATGAGGCAGAGCGAAACAGAAAGACGGAATATAAAATACAAGTCTAAATATTGTAAATCCCGTAGCAAGGAGGCAGCCACACTTTATCCCAAAAGCTATAGAGATGGAACTGATTATTTCTTGCAGAGGAGGATATTGATGTTTATATCCTTTTGAGGCTGTTGAACTCCATTTCTGGATTCAAACCATGGCATATACCAAAGTATATAACTCGGTTGTCTGAGAAAGCCCTCAAGCTCCTTTTGTAGTAAATGAAAGTCCAGGCAAAAGTATGAGCACTGGCCTGAAGAGGAAGGTGTGTTTTTACCATCTTAAAACCATTTTACTCATGACACGTTTGAAATGAGCTCCATTTGGAGCATAAAGAGAAGCCATCACATTTTAGATGGGAGCCACATTAGACTCGATGAATCCTAACATAGTTTGAGCTGTCCCATTGTTCGTATTCTTTCATTTTTAACAAGTGATCAGATGCAAATTGTTTCTTGCATGGGGTGAACTCACATCATTAAACGGCACTGAACTCTCGGGGCCCAGGCAAGACCTACAGAAATCCATGTCCGATGTCCGAGAGGGAAGCAAAGCTGGTTGGGACTTTTCTTTGTTGGCAGGAAGTATGGAGAAAAATGCATCATAGGGGGAACTGATTTTCATTTAGAAATCAACTAAAAATGACCAAAAATATATGTCCCTCCCAATGAAAAAAACCCCTCAGATTTTTTTGAGGATTTTCCACAGAAAATTTCATTTAATTTAACACCCAACAACTTGTTTGAAGACTTTAACAGCCTTCGGATCAGTTCATCCACGGAAGGTGGTTAGGTTTGCTTGGTTTACTTTGTCCGAAATTTCCAAACTTTAGGTACTTTGAGAAAAAAAATATGGAAAAGAAACAAAGTTTTGCTTCAACATTTTCAAATGGAATCACTTTCATATCCCATTTCAAAATGATGATTTTGATGTTCTAAAACTAAAGAAAAAGTTCAGAAAAAACCTCTGAATAACCCAAAATTAATAATTTTGTAAACTGGTTGTGTGTTTTCTTGAAAATACTGAATTAATTTCATTTCAGATTGGTCCAAAATGATTTTTTCCCCATTTCTCTGCTCAAAGGACAGATGTATCAGTGATTCATGCAGCCCCATGAGCAGGTGTTTCCCAGCTGCTCGTCACAATTATTGTTCACAAGTGATGGTATTGGTCCTATTTATTGCTACTTTTGGTCTCTAATTATTCCTCCTATTGGACGGTTTCAGTCAAAGAAAAATCATGGGGGAAAAATGCTAATAAATAATGATGAAGTGTCTGGTACAAATTCATGAAACTTTGAGGAGGCACAAATATTTTTCTGTACGATGGTCATTCTCAAGATATTCTCACAAATTTAATAATGACAGTCACAAATGATGGCAGCAAGTGGAAAATAAATTATTTCTCTGCTGGAACACTAATCTTTTTTCCCTTTATTTAAGGGGCCTACAATATACAATGCAAAGAGACTTCTGAAAGGACCAATGAAATGCAGACTTTAACTAGAAAACATGCTACTTATTATATCAGCCAAATATAAAAATAACACATTGCATATATCTTTGAAAATGTATTGTAATGCTACTATTGGGAAAGGCTGTTTCACTTTATTAATTCTGAGTTGCAATTAAATTAAATTTTCACTGGAATGTAATGTCTTTTTAAATGTATTTATTTTGCATTATACGACTTCCTGAAAACCTCCTTGCTATCTCATATGCACATGGTGTTAAACAAAAGGATTTGTGCATATTTTTTTTGACATAAAAAATACCGTTACTATTCTTTTATATGCATGGCCTCCTACCTTCTGAATGAAAACTGAAAATAATATAAACCCAATTACATCTCTGAATAGAATGGCTTTATTAGCAAATGCAATATCTTAATTCTTTGTATACTTTCAAACGGTGCTGAAAACCATCTTGTGGAAAATGCAGGCCATAAAATTCAAAAGTGATGCATGATCAAAAGATTTTTTTCAGCTTTGACTTTCACTACCCCAAATGAAAGGATAATACCATTCTGATGTTATGTAGAACAGGCAGAGAACCGCGTGTTACAATCCACTAAGATAAAAGTTAGACAGCAACAACCTTTCCTTACAATAAATCCAATCAATCAAAAGCCATTTATCACATTAAAAAAAAGTGTTTTAAGACTTCTCAAAACTGAAACTTGACTCTATTAATATGCATCACACTTTATACCTCACTAGAGACAACATAGAGAACCATAACAAGCCATGAAGTGCTAAAGTGCATGACAATGCATGACTTCTACTTCATTATATTCTAATGTTATGACATTGCTCTTCAATACTTGGGCATAATTAGGGACTCAAGGTGCTATATTATGACATAATGAAGTCCAATTAAGCACCATTAACCTTTGACCTTCTCCACACATTTGATAGACAGTAAGCAGTTTGGGGAAAACATTAAAAGGTGATCTTGAATGAGCTTAGTGAAGAGATGATATTTTAAGGAGTTAAAGGCATCTCAGACAATAATTTACATTTGATGCATCCAGGCATGCTGACATGTTGATTGATAAATGGAAACAGTGAAGGATCTGGTCATGAGGGTTGAATATTTGGAACGATTTGCACGGTAGCATTTGTTTCGTGTATATTCTCCCATTGTTTTATGCTATCAACAGAACAGTCATGTAATTATGACACTGTTAAACAAAATAGGTATTAAACATATTTATTGGTTTTGCTTTCTGTAGGATGATGTATAAACATACCAGCAAGCAAGGAAAAAAAAAACCCTGGAAATAATAAATCTAAGCTAGACATGAAGACAACCTTTAATTGCATTACACTGAAATTAGGGTTGTAAAACACCCAAGGCTAGTTTATCTGAACCACTATTCATACAGAAAAAAATATGTCAACCTCCTCTGCTTATAAAGAACGGTACCCAAAAAGAGGATGTGCCAGACTTGTGAGAAAGGCAGCAGAGAAGAGACGGATAGGCTTAGAGGATCTAGGGACATAGTCAGAATATGCTCAACTCCATCACATTTCTCACCCCTTAAAGTGCAGACCTTTGATGTTCTACTGATATGAATAAAACCATCTCTATATATTATATGCACACGCGCAGACAGAAACGCTGCTAGATGGAAGGCACAGTGAATTACTGCTTCATATAAGTTTTAAGTTGAAGCAGAGGGATAATGAAATGAACACTGTTTGCATGAAAATCCAGACAACGGACCTTTATCTCCCCTGGGAAGTGTTTGTTGAGGGTGGAAGATGTTAATCGCAAACCCTTCGTTTAGTAAATTACTCTTTAGTCCAGGGGTGGGCAAAATGCGGCCCACGGGCCGGATGTGGCCCGCCAGGCCTTTCTATCGGGCCCGTGGGACCCCTAAAACATTTAGAAAATTAATATTTATCAGCCCCTGGCTGCCTGTCATGCAGCCCTCGATGGCTTGCCAAAACTCAGAAAGCAGCCCTCCACCCGAAATAATTGCCTGCCCCTGCTTTAGTATGGGGTAGGCAACATTTTTGGGCAGAGCGCCAAAAACACCTGCAACTTGGACTTGTAAGGTGTTGGCGAGCCAGGAGCAGACAGCAGGGGAGCCATGAGGGGCCCAATCCTTGTGTTGTGGCAGCACAGCCCTGGCGCCTTCTCTGCAGCCTGCCCCAAGATGCACGTGCCAAGCAAAATGTCTTCATGTGCCATGCTCTGGCACCTGTGCCGGGGGTTGCCTACTCCTGCTTTAATATGCGTCCTTCTTGTGATGGACATGTTCACTTTAACTCCACATGGCAGAAGAGTTTGTTTTAAAATGCATCTACATCTTCTTTTAAGATTGTTGGTGGATTTATATCCTGAAGGCCCAGTTTGAGATATGGGATGATGCAGAGATGCTTCCACACTGCAGATGCTGTAACGGAGGCATAGCTGTTATTCTGCATGCTTCCCCCACCCTGCATATAGAGTTCAACTCTGTTAGCCTGTTCTGAAGGGCAGACATGGGTTTTCCTAAAGACTGCAGAGTTTGGTTTGCAGGGCTGAGATATCCAGTGACATTTAGATATATCATAAAATCAGCAGTCCCAAATTACATCCAAACACTACTGTTCCTGACAGCCCACATAGGAAAAGCTGTTTTAGCACCTGTGGATTAGGTGGCTCAGCCATGGCTTGATGCTAATAGTTTTTCTGAGCTAGGTAAAGAATCTGGATTCAAGGAATGAGAAAAGCAGCACGAAAGGAGAGCTGCTATACAGTTGTTCGGGAATGTTAGGCTCTTAATACACTGAGCATAAAGCTCCAGACTGAATGCAGCTTATCAACAGAATGGATATTATCCCAGCATCAAGCAGTTGGGAGATACTGTGTCTTACCAAAATTCAGCTGAAAACGACTATTAAGAAGCTTGTTATACTGGAAAATCACTGGTAGCTCCAGAACTTACTTGAATGGACACAACAGGTCAGATCAGCAGCTGGTGCAAATTGGCATAGGTACATTGCCCTCAGCAGGATATATTAATATAACCCAGTTGAGAACCTGGTTTGTCATTTTAACTCAACTTCTACCATCCATCGCACCTGTGACATGTAAGTACAGAAAGCACCAAAAGCATTAGTCATCCCTGATCGCAGATCTCAGTACCCGCAGAGCAGAGAATAAAAACCGCAGGGGTAGCTCACCCACACTCAATGTGTTGAGGGCTCACCTCCGAGAAGGACTGGCCTGTAGCAGGATGACGCAGCCCTGTGTGCCGGCATCTTCTTGGCTACCCTCTTTTGCCTCCCACTGATCCACGCCTCACAGTAAACAGGAAGCCACGCAACCAGAGAAGCAGCAGCAGCCTGCTTCACTCTGCCTCGTTGCCAGATTGCAACGCCTGCTCCTATCTGACACTTGACTTGTTTACGATGCTGGATCTTGCCTCTTATCTGATCCTCAGATTTGACACCCTAAATGAATGACTACCCCTCTGACTACCACTCTAATACTCAGCTTGGGTTGCTTCTTCAACCTAGCAAAGAGCAACCAAGTAACCATGAGGGAGAAGATGGGAAGAGGGAGATTAAGAGAAAGACCATCAAAATATCTTAGCCGTCACAGGAGTAGAAGATCTTAGATCACATCCTTAATTGATATAATTTGGCTTGCTTAAATAAAAAGGAGGGTCTGGCCCTGTGCGTACTTGTATTTATACCGTGACAATGATATTTCTTAGGCATGCGGATATTATGGTATTATGGTGCCATAAATATACATTCAAGGGTATCATAAAACTCTTACAAACAGTCATTTAAATTATATATACATATGCACGTACATGTGTGTATACACGTATTGAGACGCACAAGTCCTCCAATGAATCTAATGTGCTCTACATATCCAATTTGTTTCTATTTGATTTTTTGATACGCTGGGAGATCTGGGAAAGCTCATTGCTGCTATGGTAAATTCCCCAATAGTGCATGTTTTTTCAGTGCTAACAGGATTCAGAATGCCATTTTAGTTCTAATTTTCCACTCTACCATTTGCCAAACTCCATTTAACTTTGTTCAGAAAGTTAAAGCTTTTGTAGACAGAGCTCCATCTTTTTCATTCAATCTCTGAGCAGTAGCATAAATCCCAGATGTTCTCTATTCTGTTTGAAGTAAATATTGAAGTTGTGTTAGGAGATATTCAAATAGAGTTAAGTGAGTGACTAGCCTGAAATCCAAACTCTACTAAAGTTTAAACAGTTCTATCAGCAATTGCTGACTTTGATAGGGTTGCATATCTACTCTTTGCAAACCATAAATATAGGGCACCATATATCATCCTAAAGACTGTTTTTTTCCTGTGACAAATATGAACAAGTCAAAAGCAAAGGTCAAAAAGTATATACCATTCATCATGAAGGGAATACTTACCCAAGATATGAAACCTAATATCTATGAAGTTTATATGATACAAAGTATGCTGAATCAAATGCTTCTCAAAATAATAGTTTGCAAGTAGGATGGATGCTAAATATTTTTTCTCCAGTGACTATCCTAGGATATTTCAGTTTGATAGCCCAAAGATTGCACTGTTAGCAAGTGCAATAATCAACACCTTGAACTTTGTAAAAATATCTCAGTAGAATCCTTAGGGGAGGGAGGTATTTTGTGTGCTATCGTGGAAATATCTGAATTGGACTTTTTAAAAAAGCAGTTCTCTGCAAATCATTTCCAAGCACTGCCTCATTGAAATGAGCAATGGTAAAGATGGT
Source organism: Alligator sinensis (assembly GCF_000455745.1). Taxonomy (NCBI): domain Eukaryota; kingdom Metazoa; phylum Chordata; order Crocodylia; family Alligatoridae; genus Alligator; species Alligator sinensis. The sequence continues at coordinate 1,207,450 of NW_005842257.1, read as the reverse complement.
GTTATAGGGCCTTTGTACACGTCCAATTTGTTTCCCTTTCTTGCACTGAAACTGCGTGACTGTTTGCATGAGTGGGATTTCTGGACACTTTAAAAGTCTTTCTGGCACATTAAAGTAAAACTCCTTAGATGTAGTTTAGTTTGGCTCGCCAGGAATCGAAGTGTTGCATCCATGGATTCACTGTGTGCAAACACAAAGGCACACAAAGATATGTAATGAGCCTCATTGTCCACCAGATGGCTGCGACTTTTTTGTAGTTCACCCCTTCAAATTGCTTTTGCTTTTGAAGTGCTTCAGCTTTTTTTTTCCCCTTCTACAGTTTGCCAGCTCCCTGTGGCACAGACACGGGGCATGGGGTACAGGGTGGAAGGCCCTGGGCCGGGTGGGCAGAGGGAAGCAGCACTGGACTGTCCCACTGTCCTGCGGTGCCAGTCAGAGACCGGGCTTAATTCATCCAAAAACCTAGTGCGTGCAAACAACGACGTGACGCTCCAAAGTTTAATTAGCTCAAAAGCCTAGTGCATGCATACACTGACATGCCACTCCATAATAAACAAGTTTTAAATTTTATAACCTATTTAATTTAATGAGGATTAAAACCTGTGGTGTATACTGGTGCCCATACATGTCATTGGCGGTAGATGGAGGGACTGGGAAAGACTGCTATAACACTGTCTTGCAAGAACCCCTTTGCAAGCCCTGACTTAGTGAGCAGGACTGAGACTGGGGATCAGAAGGACATGGTAGGGGGCTGTGACCACAGCACGCAGCTCTACAGAGATTCTGATAAGGTCTTTGGCTCAACATGAGGATACTGCCATAACTTGAGGAGGCTTTCAGGCCATCCTAAATTAAAAGCACACAAGATCTAGGCAGGGAGATACGTGAAAACAATCGAAAGCACACTTTTGTACTAATGACGATGAGTACTCAGTAATTTATTAATAGATAAAGGGCAGTGCCTCCAGAAGATAAGAAAAGCAAAGTTACCTTTCACCAAGAGAGAGGCACTGGGAATATTTCAGGAAGTTATTGCAAGGATGCCTTCAGAGTGGTCAGGACTCAGGGTAGGAAGTCGTCCTATACATTAGGAATGACAATGTTTTATTCTTAAACTCTGGACTGTTCCGTTTCACCCATCGTGGAAGTTGCCAATCAGTTGTCTGAGTTATACCTTGAATCCTGAGCACTGCCTGTATCCAAATGCAAGAATTTAACTCAGAAATGATTTTTTTGTCGTTGTTGATAGGAAGAAAGTCAAAGGAAATGTAAGTTAAAAATGAACCTAGCCCAGCACCCCTGGATCTGAGCACTCCCAAAGTTTGGTCTAGGCCTGATGGCTTTGGGCAAAGCCCTTCAATCAGCAGGGATTAGCTGATGAGATAGGTAGGTGTCAGAAGCCATGAGTTCTTAACCAGCAGGATGTGCCATGGGCTGGCTGTGTGAGCTGGGGCAATCCTGTTTCCCCTTCCACATTTTGTCTGTCTTGTCTATTTAGAGTATGGGATCTCCAAGGCAGGGACCATCTTTCTTCATTTATCTGTAGGTAGCCTACAGCAGTCGAGTTTCCTTTTCTTGCCTGGGGCTCAATAGACATCAGTACAGTACAAATAATACAGACAATGACAAACTTCCATATGCAGATTTTCTCAATGAATTATCTTTTTCCCCAGGTGCAAACAGCACGGAAAGTCCATTCCTGTGTTACTTGGTAAACATTGGTTCTGAATGTTGGAATTCGAGTGCACGTTTTCCCAAGTATACAAGGCTCTGTCATTCACAGGAGAAATCCTTGTTGACTAATTGGCAAAAATATATACACAGCACAAGGTGTCCTACTTTGATGAAATGTGCTACCATTCCATCCTAATTAGAAATACTCATTTGCTCTTTTAATTGCATACCTTTGCATACTGACAGCAATTAATATATTGTGAAAGTGGAACAGAGTAAGCCAGTCTAATATTTGCATTTCTGCTAGCTAAATATGTTAAGGCATCACCTACACATTAGGTTTTAATTATTAGAGGAATATCAAACACCTGACACCCCTGTGCCTCTTAAAATAGCTTTCTTCAGTTTCTCCTATGTGATCATTAACAAAAATGATATTTCCCCCCAAAAACCTGGCTAAAAATTTGCTTCCTATGGCACTAATACTGCAAATCAGAGAACAGCTTCAGAACTGGATAAAATGTTCCTGAATTGCTGATACAACCTTAATTACAGAAATCTGAACAATATCACTGTAATGAACTGCTTTCTACCGTAAGCAATTATACAACCAGTAAACTGCGTTCTATCAAAAAAAAAAAACCCTTTTTAATGTGGCTCAGGACTTCTCGGCACTTTTTGGCATGTTTGGGAGTTGCTTGTTCATGATTTTTAAACGTATTTTACTATTTTAGCAGCAAAAATTAGACACCCTGATAATTAGAGAATTTATGAGACTTGAGTATTGCACAGCTGATATCAGTGAATGTCAGTTGGTGTCAACGGGGCTATGTTGATTTACAAGACTGGAGATTGGGCTCAGGGAAAATGTTCCTGAAAACTGAGAATGGTCTTTCACTAATCACTAGTAAATGCTTCATTAATTGCTAAGGTCATTCATTACCTTATAGCACACAAACATTTGTGTCCTGCTATAACCATGGATCTTGTTTTCAAACATACAGAAGAAATGGCAGTATTACCTTCAACAAAATAAACTGAATTTGTAAAGGGATATGTAAGAATGATAGTGTTTCTAAAACCATCCTCATGAAGGTAGGCAGCATTCCCATTTTTCAGAAACTTGAAGATAGTGGGCACGTCTACACGTCGCCCTACAGTGATGTAGCGATCACATGAGTCTGCATATGATTGCTAGCTACGTCACCATAGTGGTGCTTACCCAGTGATAGCATGCCACTATGGTGATGTAGCGGGGAAATCTAAGCATGCACTGCACACACGATGCAGTTATTGCCCGTACTATGTCCTTTCGGAAGTACTAAAGCATGGCGCCATAGCAATGTTGCCACATGGCAATGTGTAGATGTGCCCAATAACTAGGAACAAAGCCACATCTTGCTATAAAATTTTCTGGGATTATGGTCTTGCTTTGACAGACTTAGGAGGGTAGGTCTACAAAGAGCTTTGACCTCTAAGTTAAAAGCTCTTTCTCTGATGCAGTCTTTTATTCTGCTCAACTTCTGTTGCCTTTTTTAGAGGCAGGGAGAGGCATAAGGAGAAGGGATATTCTCCATTTAGCAGTGCAAAGTCCTCCACTTCACTTCAGGCTATCAGCAAGCACATGGACAATCCAAGAGATGGACTGGTTCAAATGAATGAATCCTGACATGGAAGCAAAAAGTGAAATGCAGTCCATTTGCAAATTCCCATTCTGCTGCCTCTAAGTACTCTCCATTTAACCCTGAATGCATCCCATGGGGAGGACTACCTACCTATATGTATGTGCCTCTATATTTGTTATATAGGAACCTTATGGGGATGGCATCATCTTAGTAGCTATAGGGGCATTGAACTCAGGCTTTAGAAGCATGAAGAGCTTCGACTTCTGTGCTAGAGCACCTGAAAGAGTCAAGGCACCATGCCAAGAGCCAAGGCCAAGGTGGACCAGCATCAGGCTTATACACAGACCAGGCCAGAGAAGGACAATGCAATTTCAAGATAACTTTCAAGGTGTCCTCCCCTGTTGGAAAACAAAACCTTTCCAAGATTTCCACAGTAACATGGGCACTTTCTGCAGCTTCCTGGGCTGGCCATTGGCTCTGGAAGTCAGATTCAAGGCCCTGCCCAGAGTGACTCAGGCAGGAATGTGAAGCCCCCGTGTCTCAGGCCGTGGCTGAATCTACCAAGACTATATTAAGTGAATCTCCCTCTCAAAATTGTATTTCTCACCCACTTTTCTCTCTCGATTTCTTTTAGAGCTGTTCAAACCAGATCTAAATCAGTAGTTTGGGCACAGAAGGGGTCTTGATCACACACTCACCAGGGGGTTACAGTTACCCATACAGCTCAGTTTTCTAAAAATACCTGTTTTCGATGGGATGAAAGGCATTGGAGAAGAGAAGCACCCTTCGCACATGCCGAAAATGATAAGGTAAATTATGTGTGCCAAGATGCTTCTCTGCCAACAAATCCAAATGCATAGTTCTATATAACATGCACTAATTCAAAAGTACACGCCCCGCATTTGTGAAAACACATACAGCAGAGAGCCAAAGAACTGTTTGCTTTGTATTTTCCAAGTAGGTATCATGGATTTTTATATTTTAGGATTAAAAAAGAAAAGGTGTTTCTCTTTTCTTCTTGTTTCTGCTACAAGAAGAATTAAAAAGGTGATCTGCAATTTCAAACTCAACAAGCAAATTGTGTTTGCACTGCTGCTTTCCTCCTTACTGTTTTCAAATGCGCTCAACGAAAAAGAGGAGGGGAAGGCTACGTGAAGATGAAAGAGACGTTTACCCTAATGGTGAGTTTTCAAAAGACTCCATGAAGTACAGAGAAAACTTGATCAAAACTTGTTACCAGGAACTGGGATGTCTCTAGGAAGAAAAAAAGAAATTGCATTACTCAAAAGCTAGGAAATTTCAAGGACAATAGAAAATGCTGCGGCGTCTCCTCCGGGAGACGGAATGATGTCCTCTAAGCTTATAAGACATTACTGTATGGATATCTGACAGAACAACAGAGCAAGCCTTACATTGAAACCTAGCAACTTTTATTGAATTATATGCACATACAGAGAAGGTTTGGTTTGTAAATAAATATCAGCAAATTAAATGACAGTTGTACTGCTGAGGACATGAGTTAAAAAAACCCCAAAACCCACAACCACCCAGGTATTTTTCCTTGTGTGTTTTTATAATGTGAAAATACTCTGACAGAAAGTCTAAGGCCCGTTCAAATGCAAAATTTAATTTAAAACGATGCCCTACAGGAATGAATATATTGAACATTCGATTCTCTTGCTGTCTCATAAATTCCTAAATGTATAAAAAATATAGTATTTTCATTCCCCGGCAGTGAGACAATATGGATTTATGCTGTGACACGTCTCAGTATTTTTCAAGGAGCCCAAAAACATGAGAGAAGTCTTACTAGGAGCAAAGGGTCACAACTGACATTTCCATTTCCTGCATGATATAGAGGGATGGATGATCTACCATGGGGGGAGATCTGCATGATATAGAGGGATGGATCTACTATGGGGGGAGATAGGGAGGCACAACTTTTTTGACAGGCATGCTACAAACTGGACTTGTACCATTCCTAAGTGCCATGCTGATCCCCTTCCCCTTCCCAATATGCTGCTCTGCTTTCTGCTCCCTCCCTCGTCTGCCACACACAGAGGTGGCCTGTGGCACTTGTCCTGCAGGTTGGCCACCCCGATCTAGCACAAGCCATAGGGCTTTATTCGATGTACAAGAAGCAAAAAGTCTGTACTCCGAATCAGGCCCTATTATGAAGTGTTACCTGTTCCTCTTAAAAGTAGAGAGGCCAATCTCGCTAATTAGTTATGGAAATGAAGGGCCATGATCTTCAGAGACCCCTGCCTTTTTGGAAGAGGGGCTTCACTCAACTACAAAGATTGGGCTCAGTACAGAACTGGGCAAGATGTCATGAATAGTCCCTTCCATTCTTGTGTGAGAAAACATACAAAATGTTGAGTTTTTACCTAAATCATGTGATGGTAGAATTGGGGTGAATGGGTAGAAGTGTAATGGACTATTCAGAACTTAAAAAAAAAAAAAATTTGGGTTAAGTTTGTAATGAACATGGGAATCCCCCAAAACCGGAAAGAGGAATGTTTTATTTCATTCAAATACTATCATGTATCCACAACTAAGGTCCGGGGCCTTATACCATTACTTTAAGTAATATCTCACATTGCAAGTAGGCCCAAGGATGAATGGGACTCTTGTGGAATCAAGTGCAACTAAACTAGACTCAGGGTATGATAATCTAACCCTCAAACAAGAGTATTTGTGTTTTTTTAAGTGACAAAGGACACTCTTGTGTGTAACACACTAGACTAAGATTTCATTTAGAGTGGTCAGGTGGGTTTTTTTACCTCAAATTATTGCCACAGACTTAAAAAAAACAAAAGCAAACAAAAAAAATGCTGGGTTTTGAGGTTTCACTCTTTCTCTAAAACAACATTTCCATGAAAATGGAATTTTTGTCATTAAAATAATAAATAATTGTTCTATTTTGCCAAAAAAAAAAAAGGACTAAAAAAGATTTTGTTCAGTCCAATCTGAGCAAAGACTCCCCTTGTAACCTCAGGTCAAATTTTCTGTGCACCAGTTTCCCTGTCTGTAAAAATAAGGATAACACCTCAGTGGGGTTTTGAGTGGTATAGATTGCGTACAACGTGCACTAAGATGATGGCAGAGGAAGCAAGAGATGTGCAAATTAATATTATTTTATAGATTGGCCCCTTTGGTTTTGCAGTGAGAGATGGACAGAGCTCTGTCATTCTGAGAACACCAAAGTAAATGTTCTGAAGACCGTGAGATGCATTTCTTTGGGGATCTATAATAAACCTATCATAATGCATTATTGGAGATTTGGATTTATTCTTTTTTCATCTGTATTCACCGGGTGGGAAAGCGTACTCGGCACCATGGAAAGAACTTCTCATGCAGTGAGAAGCTGGCTTGAGATTGACTGCCTGCAGTTAGATGAACTGTGCCATGATTTAGGACCTTCGAGTTGAAAGGACACAAAAAGGCCAGAATTTGTCTGAATTTCTGGTGGGGTTACCCAACTTAAAAGCGTTTAACAGCATGTTTCAATCAACAGCAGGAGAGTGCACCTATCTCGAGTCGGAAGGAGTTTAATCTATGGCTAGGATCCAAAAAGACCAAGTGTCCTCTGAATTCAAAGGCAGCCAGTCTTCATAGACTTGAGAAGAGATTATGTTAGTAATTAATGGAGGAAATGGAAAGTTGGTCTAAACCCCATGGATCTGTCTCAAAGTGACATTGCTCTTTTCATTCCAGAAAAGCTGCTTGTTGGAAGTTATAGGCGCGCTTTAGGGACGAGTACAAGGGAAGCATGGGGAAAACAAATGTGATCACAAGTGCGGCCTTCTTTCCTTATCTCCCCCCTTTTCCAATGTTAGTGCTGTATAATTACTGAATGGCAACAGACATAGTTTTCATTTGTGAAATTCAAACTAACACCACTAAATGAGACTTCATATAGACACCTTTGAATGTCAACAACAAAAGTACCACTCATTACTAGCAAGAGGTTTTGGTGACCTGGGGAAGGTGCTTTGTCCCCAAAAGCTCATCTAACAACTTTGTTGGTTGGTCCAATAAAGGATATCACCCAAACCCACCGTTTCTCTCATATTTCCTAAACTATCATAGCTACAACAACACTCCATCTCTGCTGCTCTCATTGCTAGACAGTAAAGTATTTCCAATTAAGTTGGACACTATTCTAAATCAGAAGATACTGAAAGCTAACCGTGCTTTCTGCACCCAGTGGGATTCCCATCTGGGCATAGACTTATTCCAGACAGCAAAGGGGCATTTTTCCAAACTGTAAGTAGAAGCCCACCCTGTAATAAAACAACATCTTGTTAAATAAGGAGATCTGATGATGGTGTTACTAAATAATGCACTGTACAACCAAAACTCACTTGTAACGATTCTCAGTTTTGTTTCTGATATTTACATGGCAGTGAAGTGTAAAATCTTCTTAAGATATAAACAGGTATTTAAAAAGTTGCCCTTTCTTTCTGGTAATTACACTGAAGTCTAATCAATGGATATAGTACAGCGAAAGACCAATGAATGCAACACACTTCCGTACCACAAATATACAGTATAGAGTGTATAAATACCATGGATCAATGCCACATTTTAAATCACACTTCTTCTGAATTTTTTGAATATCTGGAACACATCACGCCTCCACAAAACTGCACCATGATGCCAGCTGTGACCAGACCAAATATGTATAAATACCAACATATAATAAGGTCTTCTCTGCACAGACCTATAGCCCAGTCACATTATCGCTGATACAGCCTGGGGGTCTTAACCAAGGACGAACAGTGATCCTGGGAATTTTTAGGGTCGGTATCAGAAGGTCCTCTCTTTAAATTATCCTTTGGACCCATTCCCTATACAAATATACTGTTATTCATGTAAGCAAGTGCAACCTAAGTCAAATTTCCCAGCACTATCTTTTCCAGCTAGACCTATGCAGCTTTACATTTGTGTAATGGATATGAAGAGATATCCAAAGTGCTTGTGCAAATTGCCCATTTGCATGCGCATGTGATCAGGAAGGTGCCTAATTGGCCGTGCATACACGCTGATGTAGATATCAGTTCTTTCAGGGAAGGAATGACGGATAAGGGCATAATTTTGGAGCCAATGCATGCGTACACCTAGCTATAAATCTCTAGTCATCTGATTCAGGTTGTTAACTGCAGGTCATTCGAAACAGAATGATGAAAAGAGAGCCAGTGACTTGCAGAGGCATCCAATCTTTAAGAGAAAAGAGCTTTTCCATTATTTGCTTCCTAACAGAGGAATATAAGAGGACGTTCCTGCTTACTGTGACGTGCTAATTTTTTAAGAGGAAAAAGTAGTAGTCACTCCCTGCTTTCCTTCACCCATGGAACAGCCAGCATTGCACACTGCCTATTACTCCAGAACAGCAGGTTCAGACAGGTGTCTTTACAGCCTGGAGCATTCTTGAGGGCCAAAAGATGTCAAGCAGCTAAATACCAATGAAATGGAGAAGATACAATGCTCAGATGTGTTAGGCAAAAAAGGAAAGGAATACAGTGAGCATTATTGTGGACGTAAACTTTGCATGTTAGATCACTGTGCAGCTCCTGCTGACTGAAATGGAGAGAAGCCACCACCCTGTACTGCAAAAGGTACAATTAAAAAGGCGATACAAACCTACAAAGGCAAAGCACTTTGCCGTGAAGGAAGTAATAAACATTTCTGAGCCTAGGCTACACAAAAAATGATGTTGTAGTGCTGGAGTTTTCATTTCCTCTTACTCATATTGACTGTCTTTATGAAGCATCTGCTAATGAAAAGCACCATCTAAAAACTAGGTATTATCATCATTATTACTGTATAAGTAGTGTTATTATTTTAATTATGCATTTCTTGTTCTTGAGCGGAGCAGGTTCCACACGACTGTAGTTTTTTTAGAGGCAAACCATTTTTTTGTTTATTTTGTAGACATCACTCCAATTTCCTTCTCAAATCACCACAGCCAGTCATCATTTATCAGATAAGGTAAAACATGGGCTGTAAGGTACTTAAATTAAACAATCTGTTTATCTTAATTGTACTGGTGTCAAGATAGATGCTCTAAAGATATAAATAAGTGAATACATAATTGAGCAATTAGTTCCTAGTGGAAACTGTTTGCAGTCTAAAATGTTTCCCTGCAATCAATGTGGGTTCACATCCCTGGTGTGCAATGGTACTCTCTGCACAATGGACTCGAAGAAAAAAATCAGAGTAGGGTAGAGGTGAATTATCAAAGCAGTGTGGACAATTCATGCTGTTGCTACAATCACTCTATCTGTGTTCCTCAGGCCATTTACATCTCTATGTGCCAGTACAGGAAGGTATAGCAGCCCCCTCTGAATACTATTTGAAGAGTCATCACTGGGCATGTCTACATGTGCATTTACTGCGCAGTATCTTACTGTGCTGTAAGCAGTTTTTAAGCTGGCATCTATGCAGGCATTACAGTGCAGCAACACCAGGCGTGGACTGACTTGGGAGTAAAGTTATTCCCAAGTCAGTCCACACACACAGTGTTACTGCACAGTAACATGTCTACACATGTGTTACTATGCAGTAACTACTGGGGTGTAAATTTACGCCCAAGTTGGAATATGTCACCATAGTTACTGAGCTGTGCAGGCTTGCACAGGTAGACATGCATCTGTACTGATGCATCTGTACTGTGCAGTTATTTTCAGTTACTGCACAGTAACCTAAATTACTGCACAGTAAGTGTGTACATGTAGACGTGCCCATAGTGCAGGACCAAATCCTCAGATTGTGCTTCTGTTCCTGGCACGGCCCCCTCTGATGCCAGTTCCCTTCTGTTTGGGGCAGCCCCCCCAGACATTTAAACCCAAAGGAACAGTGTCCATCTCCAGCTGCACACACAGCAAATATTCTTTGGTAGGGCACTGAAGAGAAAAGAACATGAAACAACCGAATGAAAATGAAACTACTGAAATTTTAGACACAAAGGATGTGTCTTCTGTTGGATTTAGCCTTTAGTGCGCCTGTATCTTATGTCTCATCCTTAAACACAGAGATTTGATAAAGATCCTGGTCTGAAGGTTTGAAGCAACCTGAGTAGTTTTGCACAATGTGGTACAGTACAGTTAAAAGGGACCTGTGCTATTCATGCTTAGACGGGTAGATTAGCTCACACAGAGCTCCAGAAATTCTGCTTCGAGTATCTTAGCTAGCTCATGTATCTCAACCCAGCAATGCGGTGTGCTGAACAGAGCTATCCTCAGACAGTAGTCAGGTTGGCCATTTAAGTATCCTAGATGTATAAGTAAATGCAAACGCTTGTATACAATGTGCATATGAGATTCATATATTATGCAAAAAGGATACATAAAAGTAAATACACAATTCAAAAAGAAGATCACTTTGGCAGCAAAAAAAAGAGAAAACATCAATTTAAAGTATAATGATCCCAATCCATGGATGAAGTAGCAGTTATTTCAGCTGATAATGTACATGTTATTGCTTTATATCTCTCCTTTTTAAATACGCAGCAATGCTTTTGCAGATTATCCAATATGCTCTGCAGCAAAGCTAGGTGTTTATGTACACTTAAACCATAATCATGGTGGGGTTTTTTCCCCTGTGCACTTTTAAAAATCATTTCTGGATTGAGCTCTCATAGGCCAAGTTGCAAGGATGCAGGAATGTTTATGGCCAAATTAGAAATCCCTGAAAAAAGAGGTTAAAATGGAGGCGTTGAACAGCCTTAACTGCTGCACAACTATAACATTTCCCTTTAATGGTTTGGAGAGAAACACATCTCCACTGAGATTAACCTACCTGCAAGTACGTTTGATAGCAGGGTAGTTTTACTGCATTCTGCTAGTGGTCAGCAAAAAATAATTCAAATACACTGGAAGAACCTCTGCTCCCCAGCACCATATAGCTCTCCAGAGCAGTGGCAGCTCTGTCATTATGGCAGTCAGAAATGTGATAAAATGCAAGCAAAGTCAAATAAATTTCCCTTCAGCCCATTCATATGCAACATTCCCGGCAGTAATTTTACAGTGCAGTGCCTCCATACTTCAGAGGAGTGCTCTACATGGAGACACCTGCTCTTAAGTCATGAACAGCCCACTAGAGGGCTTCAAATCAGCAGGTGACCATCGAAGAGCCACTATGGCAGAAGCTGCAGAAGCACTCTTGAAAGTGCTCTTAACAATGATACGATGATCACTATGGGGATGTGTACAGGATCTGCCTGCCGGGGTCAGACGGCAAGATCAAGGCAACTATGGAGTGAGGAAAGAGGGCATACAGTCTCCTATTCCACGTGCTGACCTGGAGCGAACACTTGAGTGAGCTCTGAGTAGAGTGGGAGGGAAGGAGAGGCTAATCCTTGACAGATTTAGTTTAATATCAATTTTTAAAAGTCTGGTAGTTTGATCAATCGATGCTGAAATGATGCAAAGTCGTGCAATCATGCTCTTTCTGGTGCACAACAATGATCTCACCCATCAGAATGGCTTGCCTTGACTTTATTTATGAGTGTCTTTAATCTGCCCTTTTTCCCCCTCTAATGTATTACAATGTAGATTCATTTTCTAGTTACTGTAAGGCACTCCAGAGTATGTACTCTAACCCGCTGGCACACTTCGTTGCTCTTAAAGGCAAGCAGCTGCAGAGCGTGTCTCAGTGTCCAAAATAACTACAACAGCTCCAGTATGCAGGATCTGGATGTCAGAAAAGGGGAATAGTCCACACAAACCCTCCTCTGCGTAAAGCAGGTATATACAGCATACACGACAATACAACGGATCACCTGCCAACGATTCTGTACTGGAAAACTGAAAAAGAAGGGCCACCATTTTCAGCTACTCAGGGGTGGGGTTTTACCTTTCGGGACCCCAGGCAAGGGTTTGGTATCTGGCTCCTATTTACCAGACAACCCTGTTAGTTGCAACTGTGAAACTGATGATTGTTCGTCAGTTTCATACCTACAAATATAAGGAGGACCCAGCTGGGAGCTCGGGGCACTTCTGTGGTTTGCATTACTGTTACGCTGTCCCTGCAGCTACTTAGAAGCTAACGCTATGACTGAGGATCCTATTATGATATGCTCAACAGTTACTTGAATATGGACTAATGCATTTCCACACCTGTGCAGGTCTGGTAAGCTCCTATCATAGCAATGAAACAACCCAGCCTATTTCAGCTTGCTAGACTCTGGTGCTATGGTCTGGTTCAACATTTGTTACCGTGCTCATTAGCAAGTTAGCATACTTTTCTATTTCACTTGTAGCCTACCCAAATCGGGGCGGTGTTTTCACAGTTCTGGAGAAGGGCTATGCTCATTTCTGAGAAAGCATTTCACTGCTTTGGTCTTTTTTAAGCTTTAGGCCACTAGCGAATTAAAAGGTATATGCTGACAGCAGTGTGATATACTAGATATCACATCTTCAGCCAAAGCTGCTTAATGGAAATGGCGAGTATTATTGACTTCGTAAACATCGAGGTTGTGCCCTTCACCTCTATGGCAGATTAGTTAGTGAAGACCTGAGACTCCTGGGAAACCTTTTGGTATGTAAACATCAGCTTGCGGTTTGTTGTAACATAGACTACAGAAATATTCCTGTAGTCAAGTCTGGGAAAGTATAAAGGAAATCTAGGGGTTACACACAGTACATATGGGGAGAATTAAATAAAACTGCAGGTATTAATTGAACTACATTCTATAGGAAAAAGGAGCATTTTTTCCAAAATAAAAGCAGAATACCAGCGGTTGACATGTTTAATTAATGGAATTTAAAATACATTTGAAATAAAAATGAAGGAAAGCAGATGGGTTTTAATCATGCAACATCTGATGATAATGAAAAAAATAACTCTTTATATCACCTTTGGATAGCTGTGTAGTGCATTTAGTTTAATTAAAATTATAGCAAGATCTTCCAATGACAATGATAAATGTCTTTATCATTAACATCTGGTATGGTAGAGGATGTGAACAATATTTCAGTATTTCCTAAAGCAAGAAAGTGAATGAAACATGATCTGATTCCTCACTATTTTGGCAATATTTTTGATAGTTAAGATGCAAGGTTATAGTTAAATGCAAATAGTTCCATTTTGCCACCAACACTTATTGTCTAATAAACTCATTAATACCTGAATGGTTTCATTAGCAATACATCAGATGAAGGAGTCAGAGATGATGTACAAAAAAGCATACTTAACAACTACTCTACCGATTCCTGGGACGGACAGACAAGCAGAAAGATGGGACAAATACATTAGATGAAGAGCGCTGAAACCAACATAACTTATTTTGTCCTTGAAACAAAAGCAACTTCTCCATCCCTTAAGTTAATAACACTTTATTTTGTCCCCAGCTGTTAAGTTTATAGAAATTAAAAGTCATGACTATTTGTCTTTTGCCAACATGAATTTAAAAGTGCCTTTAAAAAATCTCATTAACATTGTTTTCTTTTTTTTTCTTTTGAACAGATTCAATACAAAACAGATTACATCCTGCCTGCTCTGGTAAAGTGCACATAAATTTTTCACAAACCAATTTATCTTAAAAATTTGTCTTTCCTCATTTTGATTCTGGGGACAGAGCTCACCAGAAAAGCATTTCAGGTTTTTTGGGTTTTTTTTTCCCAAGATAACATAATTCTAGAGATGGTAATATATTATTGTTTATGTTCTTCCCTTTGCACGAACATATTCCAGATAGTAAAAATCACCCTCCAGTTTGTTCCTGTAGAATTGTATAATTTCATACAAAAAATTTATCAGGAACTTTTGACATCAATTGAACCAGAAATTTTAAGAATACAAAATCCACCGACATGGAAAATAAGGGTGAAATTCATTCACCCGAAGAGAACCTGAAAAAGACTAGCTGGACTGCTGAAGCATCAGGTAAACCATGGAAGGATACAGGGCGTGTAAATCTCTGGATGCAGAGGGTAGGTGAATCTGCAGGGAGGAGTCTCCAGGGACAACCAAAGACCAGGGGCTAAATTACATCCTTCCCAACTCTCTAGGGATGAGTCGCTCTCTGTGAGAGCAGCTCCTGCTTCGAAACAGACCCGCATCAGCAGAGGTTAAAAGTAGCCACGTTACATCCTGAACTGTTTGAAACGGGCTTGGGGGCAGGAACCGAGATGAAACCCATCTGAAGGCCTTATTCCTATGGGAGATAGGGCTGGAGAGTCTTGTGGAACGAATGTCTGTATCACAAGAGCACAGCATCGCTGCCATGCCATGCCATGCTGGCAGGCAGTATCGTTTCAGTGGCCATCCGGAGAATGGGCATAATGACTGAGCTACTATTTCTCTTGGAGGTTTTTAAGACCAGGCCACACAAAGCCTTGGCTGGGATGATGTAGTTGGGGCTGGTCCTGCTTGGAGCAGAGGGTTGGACTAGATGTGACCTCCTGGGGTCCCTTCAACCCTCATTTTCTGTGATCCTGTGATTCTTCTCTGCTAATGGTTCCTAAAACGTCAGGGCAAGGATACTTTGGTATCATTGGGAAGTTTCTGCTGCTACTTCTTATGCTGTACTTCAACCTCTCCAGCACTGACAACTGAATCTTTTTGAAAGCATCACGTTTGGTTTATAAATAGAAAAGACATAAGTGGGGTTGTGCATCACTATGCATAGAGAATTGGAATAAAAAGTAAATTATAATCATCTCAGCCAGATATTGTTAGAACATGCCAGCACCTTATCACTCTCATTTCCTTTAATTTGTTTTCATTTTTGCCTAAGGAAGCTTTTCTCAATGAGCTTTCATGCCTGCTAATAAAATGCTTCACTAGCAATGTATTTGCAAGAAACAATTTTGTGTCCCCTCCTTTCTTCTGATACCCCTCTTCCAAAGGTTAGTAGGTATTTGGGATCTTGTAGGTCTGCTCTCAGTGGGAAAGAAGTCAATAATGCAAAGCGTTGGGTGTCTTCTAAGGGTAGATTGCTATTTTTCCACAGACACCCACACCCCAGACCTGGAACAGAGGTGCTCACAAATAACATGCAGGACAAACCGTCTTTCAGGAAATTTAGTCCAATACCAGTCCCCAGTTATCAGAAATGAGCTGTCTCAAAAAATCAAACAAATCAGAGACCAAGATAGGCAGAAAACTCTGTAACTGCTTGCTCATCTCTCAGGCCAGAAATTGCTACAACACAGACCCCAAGCAAATTTCAACACAACACATTTTCTCTGTTCTCCAGCCTAAATGTTTGCTCATCCACCAAAAAATATAATTTGGAAAACACCTAAATAATTTGTAATAACACATCACTTGGTAAGACGTAGCGGATCATTTTACTCTTTAGCCAGTATGCTAGAAGCGTGCTTGGCTATGAGAGAGGGGTTGATAATGGAAATCACTTTCCATGAAAAAAATTCATTAAAAAAAACCAAACAAAAAAGCAAAAAAAACCCCTTTTTATTTGAGAAAAAACAGTCAAAACACTTCTTTTTCTTAGAGAAGGGCACTACCAAAAGGAAAAGAAAAGTCTGTTTCAAGACTATCACAGTCGAATTTAACATCTTCCCACTGCCCACCTGAAAAATTCTTGCCAATCTCACTCACTTTCAGTAGACAGAAAACAAAATGGACAAGTGTTTTCCAGGTAGGCAGACAAAGCCTGGCAGCCCTGGCTCACTCCTTTCCAGCTGCTCATTTTATGTCTCCTCTGCAGCAAGTAGAAAATTACATTCAAAAGGCCCTTCGAGGTAGGGTCTCTAGGAGCACGAATTTTTACTTTCCCAATGGAAAACTGAAATTTTTGAGCAGAAAACATTGATTTTTTTCCAAAATAGAATTTTCTGTTGGAAAATCATTCCTAGCCACCAATAGGAGGGATACCTGTCCAAATATTCTCTCATCTTCATTAGTGCTCCCTGCTTGAAATCATTAGGGTTTCATGGATTTATGTCATAGCGAACTTTGGACAACTCTGGTTAGATACCCACACACAGTGGTTTCACTTTCATCATACTGCTGGTTACTTTACATTTGCAATGTATATGACACCATGTGTCTCAGGGTGCAAAGCAGGTTATGTAAGGTTGATAAGATATTACTGGGGGATGGATTACCTCATCTCTGCCCACCATAGTGTTCTTTGCACTGCCTTCCAAGATGGGTGGTGGTGGCTCATGATAGAGAAAATATTGGATGGACCCCTGCTTTGTCTAATATAAATGGTTCTTTATTCCTATGCCCAACACAGCCTGTACAGAGGAGTGGAGCACCCCACACATTGCCAAAGACAGCAGTCCGGCTCAGAGGCACATTTCTGAATCACAGACTTGCCTACTTCTAGGTGGCTGTGGGTGGAAGAGGGTAATGATTTACTGGTGACCTTCAGTAGGATTGAATGAATACCTTGACACGCACTGGAGCTGGCTCAGCCTCCCTGGCACAGTGAGGAGGAGGATGGAGTCAAGATTTTTGCCTATCCACTCTTCCTCACCAACTCGCTGCCCACCTGCCCAGGGGAAGAACTGAGCTGCAGATGGGGAGATGGCTTTTATTTTCTCTTCCTGCCTTGTGCAGATCTGCAATCCAAGCCACAAACTAACCCACATCTATTCTACAATTAAAATAGAGATTAATGCAAAGGCCATCATTATGAACATTTCACATTGCGATTCTTTGGCGACACTTCAGAAAATATGAGAGAACTTCAAGAGGTTGAAAGTTAGCAAGAAGTACGTGTTGCGGTACCCTGTAGTTAACCGGTATTGTTAGAGAAGAGGAGCTAATTCTGCCTCCTTGCATCCTCCCTCCTATTGATGCCAAAAGCAGCTTACTGTCCTGAGCAATAATAGCTGTGTCCTTATTTAAGATAAACTGAGTTTAGGATAACTGCCATTGATATGTACTGCAGGAAGCCGACACTGAATCACCTATAGTGTGCAATGAACTATTTTGTGTCTCGCAAAAGTCCCCATCATTAAAGCATTCAAGGGGCTTGAGACATAAGAGCAAATGCTTGATGCAGTGAATTAGCTGGTGAAATCCAATTCTACAAATGGGCATTAAGATTTTAAATCAAAGTTCATTCGTTTGCTGCATTTGGGAACCCTCTAATGTCAAGCAAATGATGCCACCAGGCAGCTACATTAACAGTAGGCATGAACATGGGAGTTAGAAAGGCTAACCCACTCCAGAAATAGATACCGTTTTTCTGAGCCAAGAAAACTCAATTTTCACTCCCTGCAAAAGAATCAATTATATATGGCATTTCCTGGTCAATAGAAAGTTGCAGACGCCTCTCCTTTCTGGATTCCCTGCTATCTAGCTAGCACTTTGTCTGGGGCACTGATCAATGAGCATAGTACAAGCCCAACCATGTTGCTTTGGTGCAGCCTGTGATGTCGTTATTACCACCTCTAGTTTGGTGCAGAACGTGGATGTAATCGTGGAAGTCAGGAGGTGGGTGCCACCGGCCCCAGCCTCTGCCACTGGCCCGTCACAGCAAAAGGCAGGAAAACATTTCCCATGGGGGTGCAAAGGCCCTTGCAGTGCCATCACATAAGTGGTATCAGTTTGTGCTGCTTTATTGCAGCCCATGTCTGTTAGGTCTATGGCAAGAGATGCCTGTGTTCTCCAGCCACCCTAGGCAGAAACTCCCTTGGCTTCAGGGACCCGACTCTGCACACACCAAGAGTCCCAGTTCCCAGGGCACGCAGGATTGAGACGCTGAATCTCTGAGAGTCTCCTGTTTGGGATTTGCCAGGCACTTGTTGATGCTCCTGTGCAGTCCTGGGCCTGGGACTGCACCAGAATACCAAACACGCTTCAATTGGCAACATCTAGTTCTAACTGAGGATAAATGGGAACATCACCCGACATTGTGCAGACGCCAGATCTGATGTCTGCTTCTTAGGGCAAGGGCTCTGTGTCCTCATTTAAGTCAAGAAGTCTCTGAGGGCGTGCATGCCTGATCCAAAGCTCCGAGAAAGCAAAGTTTTGGATCAGGCCGTAACCGTAGGCAGGGGTTGGCTCTAAATACTCCCTATATGCAAATACTTGCTGATGAGCATTTAGTAGGAGTGAGTGAAGCTAAATACCTTTAAACATCTGGTCTTCTCTCTTCAGTATAAAAACGTGCTGTTAAATGACTTCCTGGGAAAATAAACGTGATCTTCTTCTGTATCGGTTTAATAGGATTCCCTTTACTCTCTCCTATCTTTCCCCCAAAAGTTATATTTTTGAAGAATTCACTGAGTGACCCAAATAAAGAGATTTCAAAGTATAACCTAATATTGCCTTTTTTCTTCATTACACTTCTTTATTGATGTTTAATATCTCATAGCTGTACAATCAGCAATACAGAGGCACAAGAACCAGATCCTCACATTAACACTGACATGTGAACAAGAAGCTCTGAGTAAATGGTATTAAGGGAAAAATTCTCTAAACCTAAAGGAAAAAAAAATCCCCGTTCTTTATTCTTTCCTCCACCTTTTAATAACTTGCACATTCTCTGAGAACATCAGGAAGAAACGCGCAATTCACTGTTTCATCTGTTTTTAGAAGTTGATGCGCACTGAGAAAATAAGGGCTTTGATGATTTCTACAGTACACAAGCTGTTCTGCACCCAGTATTTAAGAGTGAATGCACTGCTTTATATAAAATAATGAGGCATATGGAATATTATTGGAGAAGGGCAAAGAGTCAGAGTTCATACTTAAGATGCTATTCTGGGCTTTGCTGGTTGTCCCCTCTCCTTCTTTCCGTTACATGTGTCAGGCTGTTTTAAAGCCTTCCTTAGCGGCATTGCCTGTTGGCTGCAGCCCAGGCTGGGGACTGTGCCTAGGCTGTGCCAGTGCTGCTGCTGGGACTTAAACCTGGAGGATCATGGCTAGAGGTCTTGCCCCTCTGCTCACGGTCAGACCGTTTGCAGTGTTTGGGGTCGGGAAGGAATTTTACCCGGTGGTCAGATTGGTATGGACTGTGGGGGTTTTTGCGATCCTCTGCTGTGGGAGGGTATGGTCCTCTACTTGGGATCTCTTGAGCTTATATTAACAACCTTTTATAGCAGCAAGGTGTTGCCTGCCATGGCTCCCCTGCTTTGTGTGGAAGGTCCAGGTGTTATGTCTTGTGTTGTGTCAGGGTTGATGGTAGTTTTACAAACACCCCCTCTCCACGTTACATCTCTTGCACAATTACCTGGTTAACTGCGCTATTAATTTAGACCAGCAACATGTGCAAATAAACTACTGCACCTGAAAAGAGTCCAACCAGCCATAAAGTTACTGCTTGAAAATGCATAATGACTTTATAGCTGATTTCTATCCAGCTTTAATTTGCATGCATTGCCTGTGCCCCATGGCTGGGAGACCCCAGCTCCTACCCTATGGCTGGAAGGCCCTGGCTGCTGCAATCTCTCAGCTGTGGGGGTGCCTCACGTGTAGCCAGGGCTGAGAGTCCTGCAGCTGATAGGAATCAGCCCCAGATGCACCCCACACTGACAGGACACAGTGTGGGGCGCAGTCTGGACTGAGTCCCATAAGCTGCAGGACTTGCACCTGTGGGAGCTTGCCATTTGCTGGTGTACGGGGTGCCCAAGATGGTGATCGCGGACTCCCCTATACCAGCAATAAGGCATGATAGGATCTTATGCTGGATCGCACAATCACGTCTCCTGCCTTGCAAGTGTGGCATGGTAGAAAGCATGACTGTGTGGATCACACGTTAGATCCCATCGCGTCTTCACCTGCACGTGCAGCTGAGCCCGAAGAGTTTAGATTATGGATTTGTTTGGGATGGTTTGGATAGGGATGATCCTGCCTCAGGCAGGGGGTTGGACTAGACGACATTTGGAGGTCCCTTCCAGCCTGACTTCTCTATGAGTCTAGGCCGCTGAGGCCGCTGGGGCCAACGAAACTGCAATAAGGACAGGATTTGGCCCTCAATGAATATATAAGCCTACATCTTCAGGAGCAACAAAAGGTAGTGCCTTCAATGACGCTGTATTTTGCCCGTTATTACTGGTACTACAAACAGTCCCACAACATGCTGTGAAAATTATCAGATGCAGCAGGTTGGTCAGATGGGTACCAAGACCAGCTGCTTCTTTTAATTAAAGTGATAGGAGTACACACAATCAGAATAAGAGGGAGACACTGAGAGTAATCTTGAGCACGTTATATGTAGCATCTTTTAAAAATGTTTTTTTTCCTGAATTTGGGGCTCGTACATCTGCTAACTGGCTGCCCTGGAAATTGAGTGGCATCTGAGCAGAGCAGAGCAGGAGACGGTGCCAGTCAACCATGGAAATATGGAGTAAGGGCTCAGCAGCTCACACCCTTGGAATCGGTTATCCAACCATTCATCTTAGCCACCATAACAACTGCAAAAATCAATTCTGCAGCTTTCCTCTAGTCTTGGGCTTTGCATGGCAAAGCAATTATTTAAATTAATTATTTAGTGACTGTTTTCAGGAACTTTAAAATATAGCAGCTAGCTGGTTCCTTGGGTTTTGTCTGTGATCATTAAATTTTTTAAAACCAGCACCTCAGACACACATATTTGTGATTTAACACAAACAGTTGTAAGAAATATCGATGTAAATAGTAGACAATGAAATACAGCTTTTCACTTCATTAATTTCTGTATCTTCGGGTACTGCAGGTGCACGTTAATGAATTACATGACTAGTAAAACACAATTAAATGCAGCTGCATATGTTTACAAAACTGCAGAACCAAATTACAGGTATCAGTAGCACCCATAATTCATCCATAATTGACAATTTTCATATTACTGGAATAAGGAATCAAGTCATGCAGATGATTACTGCATTTGCCTTTGAGCACTAGAGACCCAGGTTCATTTCCTATGCAGCACCACAAATGAAACAAATTACATGCTTTCAGGTTAAGATAGACCTGAAAGCAAAAGCACCACTGAAAGACAGCCAAAAAACAAATCATTCAGGTTCTATTTAACTGTCAATAAAGGTTTGTGAATGGGTGACAGTTGACATAACTTAAATATATTGTTAATAAAGTAGCAGACTTTACACATGAATCATCATGTCTCAGACACGGGGCCAGGTTCTGATTTGAGTTATAAGGGTGTAATAAGCCTGAAGAAAATACTCAATGGCATTCCTCCACATTTTACAGAGGCATAAATGACAGCAGGATTTGTGTCTGTTTTATCCCCCTTTTATCTACAAAGCCACGATGACCTCCTCTGGGCTGGACCTTCTGTATCATTAACAACCATCTGCATGAAGGCAATTTTTATTCCACTGCATGAATCCGAACATGACCTCCCAATAAACAGGAGGAGGGTACTTCAGGCATGCACGCCTTCCCCTACCGCCTGACCTAACTGAAGTGGGTGCCATTGCCATTAACTTCCAGAGAATTTGCTTTTTCCATTAAGAAGCAGAGTGGCTTATGTAGAAACCATTTACTCTTGAACAAAGCTCACTCCCACGAATCCAGGAATGTATTAGCTCCCATTACCTTAAATAACCATATTGGGCATCACAACATCAACATGCCCTCAGAAGACAAAACTAGATTTATGTGAACAGCTGCTAGATGCATATCCCAGGTTCATCCAAGTACAACAGAAGGCCTGTTGTTACCCCAAGTTATATTTAACAGTACATACACAGAGGCTGTGTAATCCAGTAGATAGGGTACTGAGCATGGGAGATCTCAGTTCTGTTCCTGGTTTTGCCATTTGTGATGGGGCTGGACAGGATGCACCCGAGGGTGCTGAGGGAGTTGGCTGATGTGACTACAGAGCTGGTGGTCAACATCTCTGAAAACTCATGCCAAGTGAGAGAGGCTCTGGATGATTGGTAAAAGGGCAAATATAGTGCCCATCTTTAAGAAAGGGAAGAAGGAGGATCCAGGGAACTACAGACCGGTCAGCCTCATCTCAGTCCCCAGAAAAATCATGGAGCAGATCCTCAAGGAAGCCATTTCTAAGCACTTGGAGGAGAAGAAAGGGATTAGGAACAGCTAGCATGGATTCACCAGGGGCAAGTCATGCCTCACCAACCTCATCGCCTTCCATGATGAGGTGACTGGCTCTGTGGATGCGGGAAGACCAGTGGATGTGGTGCACCTTGATTTTAGCAAAGCTTTGAATATGGTCTCCCACAGCATTCTTGCAAGCAAGCTAACAAAGTACGGATTGGATGAATGGACTGTAAGGTGGACAGAAAACTGGCTGAAGCATCAGGCTCAGAGAGGAGTAGTCAATGGCTCAATGTCTAGTTGGCAGCTGGTATCAAGTGGAGTGCCCCAGGGCTCAGTCCTGGGGTCGGTTTTGTTCAATATCTTCATCAACGACCTGGAGGATGGGATGCGGTGCACCCTCAGTAAGTTTGCTGATGACACGGAGCTGCAGGGAGTAGTAGACGTGCTGGAGGGTAGGGCTAGGATTCAGAGAGACCTCATTGAATTGGAGGATTGGACCAAAAGAAAATCTCATGAGGTTCAGCAAGGAGAAGTTTAAAGTCCTGCACTTAGCATGTAACAATCCCATGCACTGGTACAGGCTGGAGACCAATTGGCTAAGCAGCAGCTCTGCAGAAAAGACCTGGGGGTTACAGTGGACAATAAGCTGAATATGAGCCAGCAGTGTGGCCTTGTTATGAAGAAGACTAATGGCAGACTAGGCTGAATTGGTAAGAGTGTTGCCAGCAGGTCAAGGGCAGTGATTCTTCCCCTCTATTCAGCACTGATGAGGGCACATCTGGAGTCCTGTGTCCAGTTTTGGGCCCCCCACTGCAGAAAGGATGTGGATAAAATGGAGAGAGTCCAGCAGACGGTGACAAAAATGGTTTGGGGGCTGGAGGACATGACTTGGGAGGAGAGGCTGAGGGAAGTGGGCTGATTTAGTCTGAAGAACAGAAGACAGAGGGGGATTGAATAGCAGCCTTCAGCTCCCTGCAGGGGCGGTGCAAAGAGGATGGAGCTGGACTGGTCTCAGTGGGGGCAGAAGACAGAACAAGGAGCAATGGGCTCCAGCTGCAGCAAGGGAAGTTTAGGTTAGATATTAGGAGAAACCTTCTCACTAGGGGGGTAAAACACTGTAAGAGGTTACCCGGAGAGGTGGTGGAGTCTCCATCCTTGGAGGTTTTCAAGACCCGACTTGGCTGAGACCTGACAAAGCCCTGACTGGGATTATGTAGCTGGGGTTGGTCCTGCTTTGAGCAGGGGGTTGGACTAGATGTGACCTCCTGAGGTCTCTTCCACCTTCCTTGTCTGTGATTCTGTGATTTATCTCTTCCCTCCCTCTGTGGGAGGTATTTAGGCTCCTAACTCCCAATTAAACCAATGCAAGTTAGAAACATAAATACCTCAAAAAATCTGGTCCCTCATCATGCTGTAATGAGACTTCTCCTCCTAACCTTTGCCTGATTGACCATAAGGTCTTTGAGGGAGACACTGGCTCCTGCCATGTTTGTATAATACCCCACACAATGGTGCCCCCATCTCCGCTATGGCCCCTAAACCAGATTGTAAAACAAGTCATTATTTCAGTGTTGTCTGTTGATAGATTGAAATCTTAGAAATGTGAGACTTCGATGTTGCACCCTGCCTCTAAAGAGGCAGAAAGCAGCCTACCTTTTATAGAAAGTTCCCAGAGATTTTTAATGTCAGCACCAAAAAGAAACCCAGGGACTTGTTAAGGACTCAATGGGAAGTCTCCCAAGTCGCACGCTGAGGCTGGATTTAACCCAGTTGTCATAGGAATGTGTATTTCCAAAGAGCTCCAACTTGGAAAGACACCACTAAGCAAAGCCCCTCGCATGCCAGCAGGCATGGTGGGGAACCAGCAAGCAAAAAGTTAATTGTGCTGAGAGCCCTGCAGAAAAATAACTGATAAAGAAGTAAACCTGTTAAATTAATAAATCTGCTGTGCAGCAGCTTAGCTCAATCCTACTGGATATATACATAAGACAAACCCTCATGACAAATACCTGATAAAGAAATAAGCCTATTTAAAAGGACACCTCAGCTCCATTATTTTTAAATTTCTTTTTGTGTGGTTTATTTTTATTATTTTGCAATATGCATCCATTGTCTGCAATACTTTATAGATGTTTCAATATTTATTCCTTTGTCCACAGCCTTTTTTTCTATTGGGTGATAATTGATTCTTTCCTTCTGTTTGTAAAAGCAAAAAATAATATTTTCCAGTAGTCTGGAAATAAAAGGCAAGCTGTTTAGTAATTTCTCAGTAGTGGGATTGCAGCTCTTATCTTTTTATTATTTTAAGCACTTCACATAGTGCCTATTACCACGTTATCAAAGGGCATTTTGCAAGGCGTTGGTTCAAAGCAAACACATTTTTGTGGCCCCAAAAGGGAAGCAATATGCTTGGGATCTCCGCAAGAACAAGTTAGCTATCCTTTAAGGATATGTAGCTAGGAATCTAGCTTCTGTTTGGGTTGCCTTGCAGATTTGTGTCTCCATCCCCAACATGCTTAACTTCTGCATGTGTTTAACTTTATGCAGTGTTAGCACTGAAATCAGAAGGGCTTGTCACAGGGAAGTTACATGTGTTGGTCTTTGCAGGGTTCGAGCCCAAATGACAGCAAAGAAGATGAAGGACGGAAGGGAAAGGAAGAGTGGACAGGAGAAGGGGGGGAAACGAAGAATGAGTTAGACGTGAAGAGGGAAGTTACATTCTCTTATTGCATTTCAATAATTAAAACCAATTCAAGCTACACCTCCAATTTGAGGCTTAATTGCCCGATAATTCATCTTTCAAGAGAGTCCTCACAATGTAGTAGGGCTGGACACCTTAAAATGGCTCTCTGGGTATCTTTCTGTCCACCAGGAAAATAATTAGAGATTGCAACATGAACGCATGATAAAATACGAGTGTGATTTTTCTTTCCCTTGCAGATAAGTGTGGGCGAGACGTAGCCAGGCTGATCTTTGTAAGGCAAAACAGGAACAATCTCACGAGAGCATCCGTTTGGAATTTTCTTCGGTGGATCTGTCTTACAATTTATAGCCAGAGTTTTATTTAGAAAATTTTAAAGCGCCATTTTGCAAAATTTATACTGACAAGTAGGTGTTTGTTATCTCTTTGGAAATGTAAAAGGATTTCTTTACAGCACACAATTTACATTTATGGGAACTATTACTGCCAAAAGGTCACAGGAACATGTTTTGCCATTGAGCCAAATTAATTCTCCTGTTCCTGGGTAAGGGCCTCATCTTATGAGATGCTGGCTGCCTCCGGAAGACACTCCATATTCCCCAAAGTCAATGGACTTTGAGGACACCCATGACCTTCAAACAGTGCTCAGCGATGCACTGCTAGATGAGGCCCAGGAATAGTGAATTCTGCATCTGTGCAAGGGGCTGGACTAAATGACCCCCAAGGTCCCTTCGAAACCTAGGAATATAAACTCCTCATCTGGTACCTGAGGCCCAGCTTGCTGATTGCTAAATGCCTTTCTGCTCCCTTAAAATATGAGCCTGAACCTACTGATTCCCACGAGACAAGATAAGAACATCACATTGATCCCAGAAACAGGCATGGTTTTGTGAACTAAAAGCTATTTTCTGATCCTTTGGAAAAAAAAAAGCTGTTTTTTTTCCCCAAACTCTTTTTTTTTTAATTTATTTTTATGCCCAGTGGTGTTTAACCTTTTGGTCCCATAGACTAGATCAGGCCCTGCACACCAGGACTGAGCACCATGCCACCTCTGTCCAGCCCCAAGTGCCTGGATCAGACCCTTCACCATCTTTGCCTGGATCTGGGCACCCGAATCCCAAATTGGGCATGTCAATCAGATTCTAGCACCCTCCCATTCACCCAAATGCCATTGGCTAAACTGTCCCTCCGAGTGCACATTGGCAGAGTAAAGTCCCCACAAAGCCTTCTGCATCGTTTTCAACACCAACACGGAGTCCCCAAGACCTGCGTCTCCAGCACACGGGTGCAGGTGCGCTCAGCTGCTGGCACAGCCGGTCATCTTTTGGCACACATTTCTCTGCAACTCATCTCACCACCGCAACCTGTTTTCTATATGCGGCATGATGGACAGAGGAATGATTTCAGCCTTAGCAAAGCACAAAGGCCTACCCACCCAGGGGCTTCATATCAGCAGTGTCATACAATGCTTGGAAACATGCTCTGTAAAAGCTAAGAATAGCAAATCCTTGCAAACTGTCTGAATCTGGAGTCTATGGATACACCGTGGAGAAGAACACAGAGCCTGTGTGTGCTGTGGGCCAGACTGCCTGCTTGTAATCCTCCTGACTGTGCACAGATGCACACGTATGCACACATGTGAACCCCACACGTGTGCATGGAGAGGGAAGGGCGGATTCCTCCACAGCACTGTTCTCTCCCTCTTACAGTCCCTACATTTTGCATATCGTGGGGGGGAAATCTTGTGTGTGGGAGGGATAGTGTGCGGGGAACAGTGGAAAGTGGGCAGGGAACACACGTAACACCTCGCTTCCAGCCCAGCTGGCTTAAAGTGAAAAAGCAAATGCAGTCTTAGAGGGGGTGTTTTCTTTTCAGTAGAGTCCTTTCCCTGCAGGGCCTGGAGGTGTCTTTCTCTCTGATGAAGTCCACCTGGAGGGTTTCTCCATGCATGGGCCTAGATCCCACAGATCCTTCTATATAGACCTCGGAGGACCAGACAAGTTTGTTGGTAAACCTCATGACTTTTTCTGGAGGTAGAGGGGCAAGTCCAAGTCCTAGTCCTCCAATAAGGGAGGAGCTCTACAAGAAGATAAATCCTTTTTTTTTTAATTTCTTCAAAGGAAGATGCAGGCAATTCAGTTAACACACCATTGAAAGGTATCACCAGCCTCCATCCACACACCCCTCCCTCCCTCCTGCCACCAGGAGAAAGGAAGAATGGTAATGCAGCTCTGCCTTAATGAAGCTACTTATATCCTGTAGTAGGAGGCTTTACCAGCTTCGCTTAGCCTCCTAAGTGATATAACACAAATCTGTCACCGCAGATGGCTTAGCTGATAGCATCTGTGGTTGAAGTGCCGAGAAAGGAAGCCATACTTCTTACCACAGCCTATAAAAAGAAAACTCTCCTGCAGTAATATTTCACCACTGACAGCCCAGCATCTTGGTTAAAAAAAGAAACACTTGTGTATCCTAATATTCTGCCTTAGTAAATAATAAAATCAATCCTTACATTTGTAGCAAGCATGGTCAATACTTCCCCCATGAAGATAACTAGTAATCCTTCTCCATTTCTACGATAATCTTTACTAGGAAGACAATCAACACATTACGGTGCTGCAGATTTTCTGTAAGTTTCAGGGGCATCTTTGTCTTTATTTTGCAAGAAAAAGAGGCAGGTTGCAGTTTTTATCACCATTTCTCAACTCTAAGCTCATAGTGTGCATTATTCCTGATGGCTTCGCTAATAGTTTATGTAGGATTTACATGCATGCACATGTGTGTGCGCACGAACACACATGCACACACAGTTGTGCAGTTTATCACATGGCTGTCACCTCCCTGTGTATAATCATGTCCTATCTCTGTAATATATTGCCCATGACTGCACAGCCTACTCACTCCTAACCCATCTCTCTGGGATGTATTTTACCATATCATCCATATCAACTGTTCAGTAGCTTCAAACAGTTTATCTTATCTTTAACAAGGAAAATATTATGCTATACAAAAATGTTTCTTTTTCCCTCCTAAATGTAGAAGCTCTCTTCAGAGTCAATTTTGCTCAAAGTTCAGGACAGCTTCAGTTTAATTTTTGGCCACTAAGATCTTTTCTAGAAGCATCGGTGTCTTAAGAGTCCATTATTTCACATCCTTTCCAAGACCGACACGTGAGATCTGTCCCCTTGGAAAAGACTGCACTTGTATGAGCCTATTGCAAGTCGGATATCAAGCACAGCTAGTCAAATTTCCTTATTAGATATTCCATATGCAAACTGATTTTTAAGGCATGAATCTACAAGAGGAAGTCAGAACATTTTTTTTTTTAAACAGTTAAATAGACTCTCCAAAAATTAGGGTTTGTGTTAACTGTTTGGTACATGACAAACTTTTTGCTTGCACCATCTAAATATATGCACAGAATACATCAGCAAACACAACAAAACATATGCAGACAGCAGACCTTGCAGTTGCATTGTGATGGAGATTAAACAAACATGCCTTGAGAAAAATATGAAGCTGTAATCTGTTCGTATACTTTACATAGCCAGAAATGTAATTTGACAGGAGCATGTGTTAGGCTTACCACATTTAACAGGCATTTTCAAGTTTCGAGAATATTAGCACATACCGGCTCTATTTTCTTTTCTTTTTTTTAAAAAAAAAAGCCTCCAAATTTTAAGTTGGATGCTTGATAAATTAATTTTTCACATCCAGTCTCTGCCCTGGTGTCATTAATTTGTGTTACCAGCTGGGAGACTCTGATCTGAGACGCGACCTGGGTCACTGGATGCTAATTGTGATGGCGAGGTGTCACAGTGTGGTACTAGAAGGGTTTTCATCATGGTACTTACAGTATACCCCTTGCTAGCTGAACAATCAACAGCAAAGCACGTGGCACCATCTCTTAAATAACACCCCTGTCCGAGCAACACCGTGTCTCTTGAGGGCGCACAGTCAGCGTGAAGGAAAAAAGGGCAATAGCTATAGAGAAGAAGTTTGGCTGCCTGTCACCCTGAAGCAACAAGCTAGATGCAAGAATATTTCCCCAGGGGAGTTGCAGCAATGGGTATCATACTTGCTTCTTCCCCTCTCTAAGTATTACTACAGGGTATGATTTGGCCCACAGTGATGGTCTTGTCTTGCTCTCAAGCTACACCGCCTGTTCCTGTTCGGTGAGGAACAGAACACAATCTTGGTGACTATGGCAGGACAGTTCACGATTTGGAACTGGAAGCAGTTTTGGCTGAAAAGATAGAGAAGGATTTCAGAGACCTTCTAACTCCTTTGCTCACCTCTAAGAAGCCATATCCGCACAAGGCAAGATCTTTGAAGAATGCGACAATAGGAAAGTGAAGCCTTCAAAAGCCGGGCAGGGCTTGACAGCGGTAAAGCTACTCATGCAACATGCACTGTGCCCCCTCGCCCAGAGGCATTGCATTGCAATCTTTACATGATTGCATGTTCATAGGCAAGGCTACTGACATGAGGACGGCATCAATGGGGACTCCAACGCGGTATTGGCACACGTGCGACACCGCACTGAGGCAGTGATGCTTCTTCCAGTTCAGGCGAGGATGCACATGGAGAGGACTCCCAACCTGTATATGGTTTCATGCACTGTACAGGTTCCCATAGAGTCTGCCCCCAAATCAAGCTTATAAGCATGAGCACAGGGATAAATTAAGGCAGCTCTGTTTCTCAAAATGGTCAAAATTGGATCTGACAGGAGAAAAGACAGGGGTCATGTCCACAGCAGGTGTGTCCCCTTGAACTCAATGTGGCTGTGCTGTGAAATAGCACTTCCACCAACAAGCCGTTTGACAACTCACAGCAAAAGCTGGGTCTCCAGAAGGGACATAAAGGGAAGGAGACTCTGTAAATCAGCTTGGAAAAATCATTTCAAGTGCAGGTGATTTCATAGATTTCATAGGCGTCAGGGGGTGGAAGGGACCTCGTGAGATCATTGGGTCTAGCCCCGTGCCCCAGGGCCAGGGAGTCAGTTGGGGTTGGATCGAAGTTGTTGGCATGCAGCGATTCAAGTAATCACGTAGTAATTAGGGTAAGTGAATTTTCATACTGGTAGAACTTGCTGATAGGTCCTTCCCTCAACGAGGAATGAACTTTGTGTTGCTTCACCCTCCTCCATGACTCCTCATGGGACAACAAAAAGGAGTCAGGCACGTTAGCAGCTCCAACGGATGGCAGTAATCCTATATTAGAAGTGTGTCAAGAGTGAGCTCGTCCACTAGAATTTATTATTTCAAAAGAGGGGCCTATTTCAAGACTCCCAAACAATAGAAACCCTAATGAGAAAACAATTCAATCTGAACCCCTAATTCCGGAGGATTTTGTGTGAAAGAGCAGTTACCGCATAACGACGAAGGCAGAAATGTTGACTAAAATGCTTTGCTTTGCTTTTTTCATGACTGTTCAGTTGTACCCACTACGGTGCATGTTGGGTAGACTATGGTCAACAACTGTAGAGTGCTTTCTGAGCCGGAGTGAATCTGCATGCCGGGATCCTTTCACCTGGTGAACGAGATTGGTCCCAACGGGAGAGACTATTCAGCAACAGAACGTTTTGCTCCCTCCCTCATTGGAAAGGAGATGCAAAATGAGGAGTGAACCCGACTCTACTCCCAGCTTTCAGCCTAGACGTCTGAGAGAAATGAATCTGTTAGAACGAGGATGCTGGGAAAATTAATTGCCAATTTGAAAGCAGAACGCTCATGGTTAAGGGAAGCAGACAGAGAACAAGGTTTGTCTCAGTAAGCGTCAAGGTGGAGGTAGAGTGATTGATCAGGAGTGTGCCATCAAATCTTAGAAACTCAGTAAGGGGACATGGAAAGACAAGACAGTGAGTTTATTTTTAACACATTCATTTTTTTCCCCCTCTTCTAGGACAGCGAGAGAGGGGGAGGACATCCTCCTCGGAATCCCATAGATGTCTTCTGTCCCTTATCCTTACCCTTTCTCCTCTCATAGGACTGAAAAATCTATTTAACTTACATTCTAATGTGTGCTTTTTAAAAATAGGTGAAGATACAAGAGTGTTATTTGAAGTCGTTGCCATGGAGAAGCTGTTCATCTGAAGAATAATTACTAGAGGAAAAATCGCTCACATAATCGGGATGGACCCAGCCATTCTTACCCAGGCAACGTTCCCACCGAAGTCAACTTGTCATTATGCATTTTTAGCAAGCCCAAAGGAAGAACTTCTCCCAACTTCCTATGTAAAGAAAAAAAAATCATTCGTTTATCTAACAATACAGAAGAGAGGCTATTTCAGCCAAATCTTGCCTTTTTTAAAAATTAGCCTCCATCTTCTACCTAGCAGCAGAAGTGGGTGTTCTTGCTAACAGGATCAAAGGAGCTAATTAATTATTGCAGGAGTAAAAATTAAATTAATTTTAAAAAAAATAAGAAAAGCGCACTCCGGGAGCTTTCTCCTGTCAAACATCAGAAATGCTGCAAAATGGGGGTGTGAAACAAAACAAGGTCCCACTTTATATATTAATGCAAAACTCCTAATTGTACACCCAAGGAACGACTGTTTTAGACAGGTTCCAGCTGGGTATTGATGCTGACTGGCAGAAACACCAATGCTTCTCTGTACTGAACAGAATAACAAGTCAGAAATTAGAGTTCTGTCTCTTCAAATAATAGTGGTTATCCAAATAAGACTTCTGATGCTTTGAACTATGGCTTGCAGAGAAACATCTGCAAATGAATGATTTTTTTTCCCCAAGTGTCTGCTCTATCCTTTAACTTCCAGAGCCTCATAGCAAAGCTGTGAACCTGGGCACACATTCCTCCCAGCCCTGAAGGCTGGACTTGCTGAGCTTGCTGCTTCTGCACTTCAGAAAACTCATCTATGCCTCAGTTGTACAATAATTTCTTATAATATCACAGCTGTGAAAGAGCACTTTGTATTCAGTTCTTTGCAGAGCCCTCAGAACATAAAGAAACATACTTTCCTAGGGGTTAGCTCCTTACAGATTTTTCATTGAATACCATAAAAACAGCGGCAGTAGAGTTGGCCAAAGTCCAGTCTGTGGACCATCGGATCACATCACATCCTAAAATGCATTCTGTGGCCTTCTTACCTTGACCTTACCCATAGAGATATAGCTCAAACAGGTTCCAGGTATGAGCAAGACGCCTTCTCAATGTGAGGGGTATCTATTTGGCACAACCACTGGACTTGGAGAGTCATGGTTCTGTGAAGGTGAATGCAGATGCAGATGTTTACTCCATTTTAGATCATCATTATTGTTATCACATCACTGGCAATCCCTCTCAGTTGAGGATGATCATCTTCCATGATTGCCTTATCTGTGGGTCCAAAGATGGCTAATGAAGCTGCTCCAGCATTGACAGACTTTGTTACAACTCAGGCACATATTTCAGTGTGGGGTGGGCGGCCCAGGATTCTTGATTTGGTCCGTGACACGCTGTTCTGCCACTCCTGCTTTTCTGTCTCCTGTTGTCATTGTCAGATTTCAAAGTACTGACATCCTTGCAGAAGACTCTTCCTCCATTGGGGTGGTCCTGGGCAATAGTCTCCTGCAGGTTGATGTTGATGTTGCATTTTTCAAGTTGGCCTTGAAGATGTCTTTGAAGTGCTTTCTCTGTCCTCCTCTTGATCGTAAGCCTTGGCTGAGGTGGGAGAATAAAACTTGCTTCGGGAGTCTCGGGTCAGATATCCAGATGATATGGCAGGCCCAGTGAAGTTGACTTTGGATCATCATTGCTGTGATGCTCATGTGTTTGTGAGAGGATGTTAACATGGATGCACCTGTCTTCACACTGGAGTCAAAGGATCTTCCATAGGCAGCACTGATGGTACTTTTCCAGGAACTTGAAGTGTCTCCTATAAGTTGTCTATATCTCAGCCCCATATAGTAAGGTGGGGATCATGACTGCTTGATAAACCATGAGCTTGGTTTCAGATCTGATGTCACGATCTTCAAACACCCATTTCCTCAGGCATCCAAAGGTTGCACTTGCCTGCTCCACTTTATATAAATAAGTTCTCTTTAGAAACAGCATCAACTACACCAGGCCACTTTCTTTCTGCAGTAACAATCATAAATGCCCGTACAACCATAAGCTGCTTTAAATGTAGAAAGCTGTGGGTTCCTTAACCCAAATTGCTGCTGAGGCTCCACAGCTCTCAAAGGCATGTTTGCAAACAGAAGGTTGCTACCTAGGGAGCTTCCATAAATGACAATGGACAGTCTTAGCCTCATTCATTTTATTTTTTCCTGTTAAACAGTAGGGACTGCAGAGTACACAATCTAGGGTCTGTAGGACACTTCCCATTACAGCAGCATGACTCACAAGGCCCAATTCTATCCTGTGATATGTAACCCACTCTTCAAACTAAGTTCAGGCTAAATAACCCTGGGCCCTCAACCTAAAAGATCACCCTGCTTCTGTCTGTGGGGAAAGAAGGGGAAACCAGAGGTCCTCCAGAGTCTAGTGACCCATGGGGCTAGCGTGCTGAAGGCAAGCCATCACATAGCTACCTTTGACTTCCTAGCCTGAATAATCAGGCATCCGTTTACAACTGGGACATCTTGTGACATGAGCATGGAGCAGGAGAATGGTTTCAAGGAACCAGATTAAGACACCATAACTACATCACACCCCTGTAGAAATGAAGGCGACATTTAGCACCATTAAGCACTGAACAAGCCATCAACCCCCCAAATATTTAGGCCCTGATCTTGCAATCTTTACAGAAAGACCTCACCATCTGGAAGGTAACCTTTGACTGGTGGCACTTTGTCTGTGAGGAGATCACTGGAAGACTATGGTCTTAAGGCACCGCCTGAAACAGGCTAATAATAATGATGTCCCCAGGCACTTCAGAGGAAGGGGGAGGGAGAAGGAGGAAGCAAAAAAATACTTTCTCTAAAAAATTACCAAAAGCAAAACTCGTTGCTGAAGCAACTAAATTAAAACACCAGCTCTTACCTAGTGCAGCAGCTAAGAGCCAGCGCAATTACAAAAGTTAATTGATTAAGCTGAAGGCAACGCCAGCTTATTTAGAAACCCTCGGTACATCTAGATTAGTTGACCAGCCCACTGAAGCAGAAATGTAAGCAGAATTTCTCTGTGCCTGGATTCAAGGCACATGCACCTGGCCAGGGACATGTCTAGGGAGGTGCAGTGGTGTGGGTGCACTCCTCTTCAAATGCAGTTCAGGTCCTGGCAGCTTCGGTTCCCCACGGCCTGGATGCCAGGGTCCCCTGTGCAGTCTGAGGCATGGATGGAGCCCCAAGCTAGCATGGGGGGCACAGGGAGACCAAGCAGGGTGCAGGTGATGAAAGGGAAGGGAGGGTCCTGCTGCCACCAGACTCTCCACCTGACCCAGGTACAGGGGAAATCTGAGGACTGCTTCTGTCCTGATCTAGTTGGGGGCTACAGGGAGCAGCTGCATGGGATGCTGGGCTTGTCGCCAGAGGCAATGGCAGGGATAGTGTCCTTTCTCCTTGCCCTTCCACCATGTTTCCCCTGCTGGCCTGGGGACTCCAGCTTGGGGAGCGGCTACGCAGTCCTGGGTTTTGTTTGTGACAGCAGTAGCAGCAGGCAGTCCCCCGCTTCCAGCACATGCTCCTGGCCAGAAGAATGACACCAGGAAAGATTAGGTAGGGAACAGACGTGCCTGGAAGGGGGGACCGCTCACCACTGCTGTCTCCAGCCAAGCCTGGAATCCCAGTCCTGAGTCAGCTGGGGGCAGGAGCAGTGGTGGTGACAAGTGGGTTCCCCCTTCCTGCACCTAAAGACAATCTCTGAGTAAACCCTACTAGAGAGAAGAATGGGGAGAGGCCTATTTATTCTGGAGGTAAGAGGTTGCTGGGAGTTGGGAAGCAGGCAAGGGAGTCTTACCTGCTTCAGCGACTCAGAAAGTCCCCGGCAGCTACTGCCATGGTGTGGTCTGCCCACGCAGGGGGTTGCAGCCATGCATCCCCCACACCCCACTTCTCCAATTCCTAGATCTGCCCGTGCACCCAACTTTGAAACCAAGCAGCCGGTTTGGGTGGGACTAAGGGATTTCTCTGCTAGAGGGGAAAGACGAGTCCTGCTCACGTATGGAATTACAGGCAACCAGCTGTACTCTGTCAAAGGAGAGGTGCGGCGAATATCTACTATTCGCTTGAGCCAGGCAAGGCAAAAGCAAACATAAAAAAAGCACAAATGTATATTTTATCATTACAAATGGAGATGTCTCAATTGATTGACAGTAATCAATATCTGGTAAATCACCCTGAATTTTAAATAGGTAGTGTGTTAAGGCCACTGCTGCTGTCAGAGATGCATACTCAGCAATACAGGGAGGGGCAGTTAGATACCATTAAAGTACTGGTGATCTGACCTGTTAAAAACAAAATTACAAGGCACGTGGTCTCTAAATCGAAGCCTAAACCCAAAGGAGGCTTCTGACGAAATGCATAAATGCAGGTTCACAGAGCACAGCCATGATGAGGACTACATCACAATTATTACATCCTGTTCACTTTATTAAGTACGGTAACATTACCATGGCCTACAGAAGTATTAGAGAAGCAACCCAAACCCCAATCCCAAAGCATTCACAGTTAAATTTAAGTCAGAGAGAGAGAGGAAAAAAAAAGACAAGATCTCTCTGAGAAGACACAATGTTTAATAGTGCTGTTTGAATATTTGGCAGTTATCTTATTTGATGAATTCCACTATCTTGCTAAACAAAACCCCCAAATATTCACACATTTTGGCAGCAGAGAGGAATGATTACTCAGATGCTACAAATGTCCTTTGGAGGTGGAAGAAAGAAAATGAGAAGCAACCCAAGGAGATGGCTGATCTGGAAGGAAAGTGTTGCTTTCATTGAATGCCGATTCATGGACCTACCTAGCAGCAGAAGATGCAAGTGTTGTGCACTGATGCAAAGTCCTTACAGTTTCCAATTGCTGTTACACCTGTTTAACTGTTCATGAAATGGTATGAGTTTAAGCGGATGTAGTTAAACTAGTCAAAAGCCTGTATGAATACACATCTTTCAGTTTGAAGAGGCTTATTTTGATTTAGCTTAAATCCACAGTTTTAAGCTCAACTGAAAGAAACTGCTTGACTCAAACCCATCTACTAGTGGTTGGAACAAGCTAGCCAAACCAATGCAAGTTTGCATGTAAACAGCTCTTCTGAAAGGAAGCAAATACTCCAAAAGGAGCAGGCGAGAAGAAGTAGAAACAGCAAGAGTGTGACAGAGTGGTGAGCGGTGAGTCTGAGGGGTCCATATGGGAAAAGATGGGAATGGAGGGTACACTTATTGATTTATTCATATGGAATAAAGCAACAGAATATCCTATAAACAATGCCACTAAGGAATAGGGATAGAGCAGCAGTTTTAGATTTTATATCCTTTGCAAGGCATCATCGGTAGCCTAGTGCTGGTCTTCAGTGCAACCATTAAAATGATAAATAGGACACTGCTCTGTGATGCCTGCTTTAGTTTGCATTTTGCCACACTCACACTTGGGATCTTTAATAAAATGCCATTTATGTCGTAGGTAGCTACATCTACCTTATCCAGTACGAACCCTGTTCAACGTTATCAAGCTCCACTTTGCTAAAGCAAAGCCAGGAGGTTTAGATGCGGGGTCTGTAATAAGGAATTTGTTAACGCTGTCATTGCTGGATCCATTTTCCCTTGTTGTCAATGGCTTCATCATTCAGCTGAGGGTACAGTAAGAGTGGGAGAGAGATACCACCAGGAGCCAAAGCACACAAGTTTGGGGGAAACGAAGGA
>NW_005842257.1:1157609-1170680 GCF_000455745.1 Alligator sinensis | reverse complement strand
AGGGAAAGGAGTAGGGATGCTGATATAACCAAAGGCAGAGAGCAGGAAAGCTTGTGAAAACAGAGGAGATGGAGAGGGGAGGGATGGGGAGGAGGAGGAAAGGAAAAACAGGAAACACTGGTGAAGACGAGGAGAGATTAGGGGAGCCAAAGGAAATATGGGAGCTCTGCAATGAATGCAAAGTGAGAAGGAAGGAGGTCAGAGCAGCATTCATTGCCCTCCTGGGATGTGGCCTAGAAGCATCCTCTAGGGGAGGAAAGGCACCGTTCTTACTCACATGGCAGGGTGGCGTGGTAAGTGTTCAGAGACGGCAGGATTAAAACACATGGAGGGCATTGTGATGCTCTAAGGAGCTTGTTCTGAAGCAGAGAGCCTGACACAGTGAATAAGCAGAGAGCAGCTGCCTTAGCTTTTTGTGGAGGAGCTGGCGGTAAACACTGTCACTGGCATAATCAACAGTGCCAGAGATGTGACATTATAAGTGCTAGGGAGATGGCATTTCGGAGAGCAGTTCTAATTCATAATCGTAGTTCTTCAATTAATAAGCCCCGTAATAGCAAAATACACGCATGCATTTAGTGTTGTGGAAGTGAGGTTCTCAGGGTGCATGTGTGGAAATGAATGGGCAAGTTCTACACCATTAAATATTTTCTGATTTGCATTCCACCATGATTTTCTGCTGACAAGTCTATAAAACCGACAGACAGAAACACACTTAAAAACAGAGCTGACAAATCCCCAGATGCCCAAATAGCACATTGCTCAAAGCTGATGTCTAGCTAATAGAGGCAGACAGAAAAGCAAATAAAAAAAAAAATATATAAAACTAGTTCATCAGGTGACTGACTTGTGACCTAGAACTGAGGTCTCTTTATTTCTGATTCCACTGCCCTGGAATGGCTTCATGACTCCAGGATTACTGGGGGTCACTAATGGAAAACAGATTGCAGTTATCGTTGTCCAGTACAAGGGTGCTTGAACCCATGCAGCTCACCTGCTATCTCCTCAGTGCCTGCCTGCAGTTCCTTATTACCAGCTCGACTATTGTTAGACAAAGCTGATTCCTTCCCTAACGTAGGATTGGTATTTTCATAATGAACTACTTTACTAGCATACTGTCACACCGATTTTCCCCCTTACACATACACTACTGTTAATGCTCTGACAGCATAGGACCATGAGTACCAAGTGCTTTCAAGTTAATTTACATAGTGTTGCGCTTAATCTGGACAGCCATCAAATGCAATGCCTAGTTATAGGCTAACAAGGTTCCTTGGGTGAATTTGATATTTTTTATTAGACCAACCCAAATGGCTGGAGAATAGTTATTAAGCAAGCTTTCGGGTTCAAAAACCCTTCTTCAGGCTAAGGAAGCTTCAGCAGTTGGTGTGTGCTCTTCCTAGTTATAGGCTAGTTTTTTACTGGCTAGACATTAAAGCCAGATTGGTATCTACAGCACTTTGATACTGGCACGTATCTGGTGTACATCGCAGGTACTTTGAGGCCTGAAGCGCAACTTCAGTGCCTTTCATGTATGCCAATCACTAAGCATATGCATCTGATGTTGACTTGCCGTTTGGAGAAGAGCATGTTGTAGATACATGTGTAGCCTGCAGAAGTTGTGCAGTCTCCATCACTGGATGCATTTTGGTACAGCTTAGACAAACACTTGGCTGTGATGCCTTACATGAGATGATTCTGCCTTAAGCAAGGGGGTGGGGTGGATGACTTACTGAAGCCCTTCCAACTCTGTTTTCCTGTGCTTCTATGATTCTGTGACTATTCAAGTCTGGCTTCCTCTAGTGATTGGCCCACATAAAAGTATGATTCCACTACTGTTACCAGCATTTGGCTCATAAGATCCTGGCTTGAAACTGTCCTGGGACCCAGAAAGGATCCTGACTTGGAGGTTAAATAATAAGTCTTTGGATTGATACATGCAGCATACACAGGGATGGGAAACAAGTCTTTTACACCCAAGGAACTTAAGATTTATTTCAAGGAAATTGGTGAAAATGTCAGAAAAGAGCAATGCATCCACCCCAGTCCAGAAATCATAGCTTGCCATACTGTGACTGGAGATTTCTGCTGTTCAAAGTACAGAGGGACCCCACTCTGGTGGGGTGAGCAGCTGGAAACCCAGAGGTTGCGAGGTGAGTTCATAGCAAAAGCGCTCACAATACGGTCACGTCAGATTCCAACGAATCTGCAAATTCTGCTAAACACCTTGTCTCAAGGACACGACAAAGTAAAGAAGTACAGAGCGGAAAAGGGGGAGGGGGGGCAAGTGTTGGCAAAGATTGATCTGATAGATGGTAGGCCAAGCTCTGCCCCCTAATACAATTAGAAGAAAAACAATCAGATTGTCAATCTGTGCAGTCTCCTTTCCTTATTTCAATACAATGAATTACTAAGAACTGGCACAAGCAAGTAATTTAGTGCTTAATAAGTACTTAAGGAATTAGGATCTTAATGACTACAACCAAACTCTTCGGCAGCCCCCTAAGATCAATGAAAGCATAGGAAGAAACTGAAAAGGGCAGTGAATTACGGGCTTCAAAACTCCCCTCTTTTTTATTTGGTTTTAAAAGATTGTTTTGTTAATCAGTGGCACGCCCAAGATTTTTTCAAATAAAAGCTGACCATGGCCTTGGATTTGTGCCATGTAAAGAATTGTTATAATGTTGTTGTTATTATTTAATGACTGATATGGGAAGTAGTAACAAGTGACCACTGTGTAAGCAACCTTAATATATCTTCTAGTTTGAATACTACAAAGCAATATGCACAGATTCAGGGACTGGTCAAAGCAGTCAGAGAAACACAGTACTCTGGAGCCACGTATCAGTCTCTGCATTGCTCAGCCTGTACTGGGAAGTGCCAATAGCAGCAGCAGCAGCACACAGAGTACTTAAAACCCACAATTTTTTGCAAAGCGCTTATCAAATATTTAAACGTTAATATTGCAAATATATATTTCACACAGACAATTAAAATTACTCTTTTTATTTAAAAAAAAATCCCCATACAGTATTTAAATAATTTAGACAAAGAGTTGTGAGGTTAGAGACTTAATTCTAAGTAGTCGATCAAGACGCAGTATTATAGCCCACAGACACTGTGATTATAAAGATATATATAGAGAGATACATAGATATATATAGATATAAAGTCAATTTAATATGTGATCTCCAAATGTCAATCTAAAGCTAAAAAACTCTCAGATGGCACCGTTACAGCTCAAACCAATGAACTATAGCTTTTTTTATATGAAAAATGAGAAGAACTCATGTGTTGTCTAACTTGCCTGTTTTGTAACATTTTCTTTTTCATTTTGTCAGGGGTTGACTGTCTCTCGCTGCATTATACAATTATGCCAGGCCTCTCACAGCATAAATTAAGGTCCTGCTCCTGCTATTGGCTCCATGCATGAAGGCCCTCGAGTCCAACATAGAGCCACAGGCTATAAGGAGCCCAGACCTTAATTTGACATGACTGGACTAATGGCAGATGCAAACCTACATGTAGATTCTCAAGTCATCAGAAGTCCGATGTTCCTGTGACTAGCATAAAAAGCCAGAGGAAAGCTTTACAAAACTATCTCTGGGGTTTCTTTTTGTTCCCTACCTGACCTCTTCTCACTAGGACCATGGGGGGAGAAAGAAGGAGGATCAAGTGTGAAGACTTTTTAGGGCATGCCAATATTTGCTGTCAAAGGGACACTATAGTTGCCAACCACTCCCCCTCCCACCTGCAGCTTTACAGAGGCAGGTGCAAAGAGCCATGGGTGCTTGGCAATATTTGCAGTGTTGTTGATATCACCCGAAAAAAACCTCCAAAACACAGAAAACTTTGTCCTCTTTGGCAAAATTTACACTCTTTTTTTTTGTTTGTTTTTGTTTTTTGCAGGGTCCAGTTTACCAAGAAAACTGAGGGGTTTGGATTGCTGCTGCTGCTGAGGCTCTTTCTGAGATGGAAGTGAACTCGGGTGAATTCAGGCACTTGTGGTATATACCACAGCTTTACACACAGTCACCGAATACCCTGGTATTCTGTGTGAGATATAGAAATAGGATTCCCTTTTATCAGAAAGGAGGAAGGAAGAAGGGGAAATGGTCTCAATGGTCGCGTCTACATGAGCAGTGGACTGTGCCGTTGCTACTGTGCAGTCATTTAGTACTTGCATAAACTGGTTACTGTGCAGTACCATCGCTGCATTTTTTTTCAGACGCTACTGCCCAGTAGTTCATTACTATTGTGCAATAGTGTCGTGTCACGGTTAGTGCCCACTGATGCTACTGTAGCAACGAGCTACTGTGCCATAGCGTCTCATGTAGACATGCCCAACGACTTGGCAAAGGTCACAGATCCACTGCTCGAAGATAGGGGGCTCTTGTTCTTGGTTTCATGAGTTTCTTTCCAATGGGCCAGTCCTGAATAACTCTTGTGAAATTATGGATAGTTTCCAATGCTCTGGAAGAATAATACGAATGTTCAACTTTTAATACAAGAGACTGACTTAGATGGTTTGGTGATTTTAAGATTACCTTTGTGAGGAAAAAAAAGGAATAAAAATGGAGGTTTTTTAAAGAAAAGAAAGCAAGTTGCGATTTAAAGGATAGCATATCATATTCCAGTGCCAAGGGAGTCTATGTTTCACAGGTTTTAAAGACCCAGAAAGTTAGCTCTGATTAAACTCAACATCTCTTATGTCCGGATTTTCCCAGCTAGAAAAGCTGCTTATTAAATTAAATAAACAAAGG
Source organism: Alligator sinensis (assembly GCF_000455745.1). Lineage (NCBI taxonomy): Eukaryota > Metazoa > Chordata > Crocodylia > Alligatoridae > Alligator > Alligator sinensis. The sequence goes on along the minus strand of NW_005842257.1, from coordinate 1,165,917 downwards.
CAGTTTAATAGAAAGCTTGGTTTGTTAAACTGTTACCCTCCTACTTAGTTGGCAATTTTCATTCTGCAACAGTAAATGGAAAATGATCATGCCCAAGCATGTCCAAATCTATGCTACAAAGGTCCTTAATATATTCTTGCAGTGAAGAAGACTGAGCAAAGAATTACTGGCATGAGAGAATGATACTCTGTACCTTAATGGAAAATCTGAAGGACTGTTGCAATTAATAGGAGGCCTATTCAACACTCAATACAGAAATAATGAAATTTGTTAAAGTCTTCCTCTGTGGCCAAGATGAAATGAGATTCAAGGGATTCAAGGGCCCTGTTGAGTGGAAATGAGCTTCAGTGGCTACAAGTCCATAGAAATTCCAAGTCTAGGTCTACTGGGAGGAATAGGTGGAGAGGCTGATCTACTGCAGTGAATCATTTCTGTAGTGCATGTCAGGGAAAGGGAAACGCCAGCCAATATAAAATGTCGTAGCCCATTTGCTCAGCAACCCAGACTAGGGTTAGAACACGAGACCTGTTCACCACATCACCTTTCCACAGAGTCAAGGTGAGGAGTGCAGGAAAGTTTTGCAAACTTGCAACAGAACAATTACAGTAATCTGAGATAACAATGCTGTGGGGGCAAAATTAGCTCCACAATGGGTGTGTCTACACGAGATGCCATGGCACAGTAGTGGCGAGCTACGGTAGCATAGCTCACTGCTACTGCACAGTAGCACGGCTGGGCACTAACCATGCAGCTTCAATACTGCGCAGTAGTAACGAGCTACTGCACAGTAGGTTGTTGCTTCTGCGCAGTAGCATCGGGCAAAACCCATGTAGTGATGATACTGTGCAGTAACACCGGTTACCATGCAGTCATTTAGTATCTGCTTATTCAAGTATTAAATGACTGCATAGTAACAACTGCACAACGGGTGGCTCATGTAGATGTTCCCAGTGAGTTGCAGACTGTCATTTCCTGAATGATCTGCATCACTTCCTGCAGCACCTAGGTTCTCCATAGAGGTCTCCCATTGAGAGGTCTTGAGAGGAACCATTACTGAAGCAGACCTGAAGAATAGTAAGAAAAAGAAACACATATGGAAAATAACTTAAAGCCTCCACCACTCTACAGGAAATGATGGAAAGAAGTCTGCCTTGTGGGCATGAGCTTTATATATAAGTATATTTTATATGAAGGAGTAAGACACCTCCCATTGTGGATGCAGCTTGGAGCAGTCCCAGCAGTCAACCTTCAACAGACCATACCACTAACCTAACAAGAAGGAGCAGTGTGAACCGAGCCTGAGAAAGGCAGCTTTCTCCTACTTTGCAACCAAGGACTCCATCACTGTAGGTGCACTTCTTCTTTGCTTCCTCTAATCTCCCTTTCCAACTTCCATAGAATCATAGAAAAGTAGAGGTGCAAGACACCTCAAGAGGTCATCTAGCCCTCTCTGAAAGCAGGATCATCATAACTTTGGCCTTCATAACCAAATCTAGTGGTCTTAACAGAAGCATAACATACATTATAAAGCCTCACAAGACTTAACTTTCTAATTACGGGGAACTCTAATACATGGTCAGGATATCCAGCTCTCAGCAACTTTCTATAACACAGTGAGTGTGTCTACATGTGTGCTGTTAATGCACTTTTCCTAATGTGCATTAAATTTAATACCCCCAATGTGAGGTACTAAATAAATGCGCATTAGAGTGCCCTAATGCACAGTTGCACAAACACACATTTTTAAGTGACGCTTAAATGCGCAGTAACCTATTTTACTGAACATTAGCATAATTTTTTTAACGTGATACTTGAATGCTCAGTGTAATAGGCTACTGTGCATAAAAGCACACATGTCGATAGGTAGATGCACCCAGTGTAAGAGCGAACCATGAGGAATAGGCCTGGTTCTAGTCTTCAAACCTGGCCAGCACTGGAAATTACTGGAGAATCTAACATATTTTTCCTGGGATAAATGAAAAGGGGGAGCGGTGGGGGAGGAGAGGAAGCACCTCTCTGATGGTATGAAACAAACTGCCTGCGTAAAATACTCAATCAGAACATATAGTGGATTGGGCCCTGTGTGAGCTAGTCACAGGCAGCTGAATAAGCAGTCAGAATACCATGCAGTATGTCTCGGATATGGATCCAATGCTCAGAAAATGTGCCTGTTTCATTATCGCTGCATGCCCTGAAGTATGTTATTGCTCTTATGAAATTGCTTTTTCATTTCTCCCCATAAATATAAGCCAAAAAGAGGTATCCTTCCATTATTAAAAGTAGTTCATGTCCAATTAAAAACTGGTGCTCCAAGGGAGTTTTTAATCAGGATTTGGATTTTATTTTATATCCCAGGCACTAGACTGAGATGCTAAAGAACAGCTCGTTCTGATTCTGTGCCAGTCGCATCCTCTCAGCGCTCATGCGGTTAGGCAGTTCTCTAAAGAGAAAAAGCCTATGCTAATTTCATATGCTAATGTCTAAGCATATGATCTGACTCTGGGTTTTTTCCCTCCTGTGTTTAAGATCAACCTTTTAGTGCTATAATGGATGTTGTATCATTAGAATGGCTTTAATATGCAAAAGAGAGGTTAAGTGCATGCTATTTAGGGGTGTTAGTAAAACTATAAAAATCAAGGGCTGTTTCCTCTCTCTCCTTTCCTTTGAATTTTATACTTACATGTTGCGTTAACAATCTTGGCTAGTTAAGATACTGTGTATACCTAAATTCACTCCTGTCCAAACTGCGAGCCCAAGGGTCAGGTACTGGTTGCTGAGGACTGAACAGGATTGAAGTGGTGATTTGTGCAGTTCTGTGTAACAGGTAGAAGAAAGGCAGAGGGTATCAACATTTTCTCACAAGGCCTCAACACTGCCCCAATCCTTGGCTCTTCTTTCATCAAGGGCACAAGCTGAGGTCACACTTTGAAAAGGTCTATGAATGCGACATGCACCTGCGATGAGGGTCCTCAAACCATGGCTTGTACAGGCACATGCCTATCATGGGGGGGCTGGACCCAAAGATCTCCCAAGGTCCCTTCCAGCCTTACAATTTATGGATCATCCATTCACCCATGAAAGATGTATGCACACACTGGATTTTGTATACCTGCAAGTTAGGCACAGGCATCTTGCAATCTGGTTTTAAGTTAGCCATTAAGATCAGGATTGAAATGTCAAGATCAGTCATCATGACCTTTTCTTTCACAGGTCATGATGGCAGCATAGAGGCTAACAATCAGGAGGGCCACTTGGCAAATTATGTTCCATGTAACATTCAGATTTCTTCTAACTGCAAAAGCAATTTTCAAGACCAGGAAGGACTCAGGGCTTTTCATGAAAACACTCTATATGAACAGCTCTAAGGGATCAGAAATGGGCAGACAATTTGAATTCAGCACTGTTGGTAGAGGAAAGCACCTCTCTTCCAAACTGCCAGCGATATTCAATTTCTAAGCCAAAGATAAAGTGCATAAACTGCACTTCCATCAGAAAGTTCAGCTTCTTCTTGAATCGCAGCTCTCCCATCCCAGTTATCATTAATGCTCTGAGCTCAAACATCCCCAATCTGTGCTGCAGAGGTTACAGTCATTTATTTCACCAACACATCACCCCCCACCACACACACTTTCTGGGACTGCCTTCCTATGTAAAACCATGGCCACACATAAAATGCTCTTTTCCAAAATACTAACAATAGCTCCTAGGGGAAAAGTTAAAAAAAAAAAAAAAAAGTACACTGTGAAAAGAAGCCTGTTTCTAAGATAATATAGGACATCATGTAGATTAAACTAAAGATAAAAATCAGGGAAATCTAGGACAGGTGGTTACTTATTATTTCTGATATTCAAGAACTGAACTGTGCTGGTCCCTTTACAAAATGAGCAAAGACAAATTCCCTGCCCCAGACTGTATATAACCCAAGGCACCTAAACATTAATGTACCCACCTACACATATATATTTAAATATGTGAGTAGTTTTATAGGGTAAAAACCTAGCCCCATTCTGCTTTCTTATTGGCTTTCACGAAGCCTGCATTTCAGCCACAGCATCTAGTTAAATATGGGCAGTTCTGGTGCCTAAATTTGACATGATAGCCATAAGTCATGACCTGACAGCAGGGAGAAAGGTTGAGTGGAGGGGCCAAAGAGGAAGGGCCTGGGCAACAGTCCTAGGAGTGTGTATTTGCTACGTGTCCTTGGCTGAGGCCCTTCTTTTTTGTGTGTCCCAGTTACCCATCCTTCTCCACACTTCTTGCAAGTTAATTGGCAGAGACAGATTTTTAGGAAAGATCTAAATGTGCTGAGGGAGTTGGTTTGGAGAACAATTATGGTGCATGCAGAAGGTAGCGTGAAGACAGAAGACCTGTGGGAGACAAAGTGGGCTGCAGCCAATCGGTAACTTTTGGAATAAGACATGAGAAGAGTGAAGCTGCCTCCCCTGGCCCAAGAAAAGAGATGCCAACCTTCCCGGGGATGAAGACATAACCACACCAAACACTTGAAGTGCCTCTGTGCGCAAGGATGACGTATAGCTCTCTCTAAATCCTGGTTCACTGGTTTGTCAGCAACCTGCTTTACCAGCTGATTCACTGGAGCAAATTCTAGCTTAACTGCCTGCTATCAAGTATGTAGGGGCAGTTAATATCCTCATTCTGCCTCCCATGTCCAGCTTTGTCTGTGTACCTGTTTGTATTAAGGGTGTAGGTTGTAGCCGTGTTGGTCTAAGGACGTAGGCAGACAAGGTTCTTTGGGTGAATCTGATATTTTGTATTAGACCAACTCAAATAGTTGGAAAAATTCTTCTTTGCAAACTTTCAGGTACAAATACCCTTTATCAGGCTGTTTGCATCATACACCCACCCAACACAGTCCCTGTGGAGATTTATGTTATTCAATGCACAATTCATATATATTCTGTCATCTAATGACAGATTCTGTTGTGTAACTCCTTGTGGCCAGAGCTTTGACATACTCGGAGAACAAGAAATCTGCCATTTCAAAAAAATAAATTGTTCCTAAAAGTGGCTCTGTTCAAAAAAGTGAGTAGCAACATGTCATTGTAGGATTTTGTATATATTGTCTCTGAGCAATTGCCAGATCAAATATATTCTATATACTTTCTTCCTTCCGCCCTTCCTTGTGGTTTGTTTTTCTTTTGCTACTGCACTAGCCCTACAGACTGAGCGTGCAATGTGAGAGTCATGAGAGAAATAAAGATTCTTGTTTATCACTGGTGTTAACATTTGTAGCATTCAATATCTCCTCTGCTCTCCTCTATTGCCTTCCATGGGATTGCATAAAGATGTGAATTTGGAAAACAGGTCTATTTTTAATGGACATAAAGAGACAGAATCCATCTGACTCAACTGTTGGTTCTGCAGAACTAACAGGAATTTAGAAAAAAATAGCCCTAGTTTCTTTTGTCACTATTGTCAGCAGATGTGACACAGAATCCACCCAGAGAGTGCATTTTCTGAGTAAAGAAGTGACATTTTTCAGAGCAGAAGTACATTTGAAGTAACAAAAACTTCCAGAAATTTGTAAACCAAATCCCTTCTGCATTTTTTTCAAACCAGTATCAGAAGGCCACTCTACTAAACAGATTTAATTAACTGCTACTTGTAGATAACAGACTATTTAAGATGGCATACCGCTACTGTACATACTCCTCATGAAAAGGTGTCTGTGTGGGTGTCTTGTCTGCGTAGGGGGAAAAAAAGAGAGAAATTAACTTGTGTTGCTACTTAATAGGAAAAGGGATCTAGCTAAAAATCATCATCCAGCTAATTAGAGGCAAGTTATCAATGCATTAAGAAACCTGATTTTCACATTTCTTCTTAACAAGAAAAATGTTCAGATATAGGCATGTTCCTCTGCGAGACTCTTTAAAGATCAATTTCAGAAACTGACATATTTTTTCAACAGTAATAGCAATTTTGCAAGAAACAGGATTTAACTTGTGGGTGAATGGAATTTGTATTGTTCTCGAGAAACTGAATGATTAATAGCAAAGGTGCATGTCATGTTTCTACCAAAGTGAAATTCTCTCTTTCCGTTCGAGTTCCTCAACTGAGTCTATTCCCAGGGAATCTGACTGCCTTGCAGTGATATATTAAGGCTATATCTGGACAGCAAATGAAGGAGGAATATTTGTTCTCGTTTAACTAGCACAACTACCAACGGTAACAGAAGCCTGGAATTCGGCCTAGCCACCAGTTTCAAACCCTGGGTGCCAACATTTAAGAGGTTCACATATGTGATATGGGTTTCTGCTACAGGCCAAATGGCTTCTCTCTTTCCTCCTGTTCCTGCTTCTTCTTGGGGTCGTAATTGGATCTTTCCAACACACTGGCATGTCTACATGAGATGCTTAAAGTGCAGTAGGCTGACTGCCCATTACAGCATCACGGCAAAAAAACATGCTATTAGAGTAATGTGCAGTAGTATTAGTCTACTGCACATTAACTGTCACAAAAAAGTGTGTGATCACACTAATGCACAGTAAGGCAGCCTACTGTGCATTTATTTAGTACTTTCTTCTGCAAGTACTAAATTTAATGCGCAAGAGGCACTGCACATTCATGAATGTGTAGATTCATAGATGTTAGGTGCGGGAAGGGACCTTGTAGATCATCGGGTCCAGTCCCCCTGCACTAGGCAGGAAAAGGCAACTGGGGTCAAGTGACCCCAGCGAGGTGACTGTCCAGTCTCCTTTAGAAGATTTCCAGGGTAGGTGGCCGCATCACCTCTGGAGGGAGTTTATTCCACAGTCTGGACACCCTGAGTGTGAAGGAGTTTTCCTGGAATTGAGCCTGAAGCGGCTTTCTAGGAGTTTATATCCATTGGTCCTGGTCTTCCCCAGGGGTGCCCTGGTGAACAGCTGTTCACTGAGTTCTTGATGTACTCCCCTGATGTAGTGGTAAGCCACTACCAAGTCCCCTTTCAGCCTTCTCTTCTGTAGGCTGAAGAGACCCACGTCCATCAGCTTCTCCTCGTATGGCTTGTCTTGCAAGTCCATGATCATATGGGTGACTCTTCTCTGGACCCCCTCAAGTTGTTCCACGTCCTTGTTGAAATGCGGCGCCCAGAACTGGATGCAGTACTCCAGCTGCGGTCTCACCAGTGCAGACTACAGTGGGAGTATCACTGCTTTAGTTTTGCATGAGATGCAATGGTTAATGCATGCCAGTGTGTTGATGCCCTGCTGGCCGCAGCATCGCACGGCTGGCTCACATTCACGTGATGGTCGATCACTACCCCAGGTCCCCTTCAGCCAGGCTGCAAGTCAAATTGTCACCTCTGAACCTGTAGGTATGTTGGGGATCTTTTGCCCCCAGATGGAGCACCTTACACTTCTGAGTGGTAAACTTCATCTGGTTCCCACCTGCCCAACTTTCCAGTCTGTCCAGGTCTGCCTGTATCTGCAACCTATCTTCTGGCATGACCACACTCCCCATAACTTGGTGTTGTCTGCAGACTTGGCCAACGAGCTTTTCACCCCCACATCCAACTCATTGATAAAGATGTTGAAAAGCACCGGTCCAAGCACGGACCCCTGAGGGACGCCACTGGCCACTTTGCGCCAGGACGACACGGATCCATTCATGAGACCTCTCTGGGTCCTGCCCCACAGCCAGCTTCCCACCCACTAAGCAGTTAAGCCCACAATCTTCCAATTTTTCCACAAGGATATTGTGGGATACTAAATCAAAAGCCTTTTGGAAGTCTAGGTATATTTTTCAAGAGGACCGCGATGTCCCTACTGAGCCAGGAGGGCTTGCCAGCCTTTCTGCTACCTTTCCTCTTCACGGGGACGGTTTTCTTTTGTGCTTTGAGGATTATGTCCTTGAGGAACGACCACTCTTCATGCACCCCGTTCGCCTCCCATGTGTCCTGTCTGCTTTTCTCTCAATCTGCCATTAGTTGTGATCTCCTTTTTCAAGATCCAAGTCCCTCAACCATCTTTCTTTCATGCATCTATCTTCACAGAGTCACCAAAAGGTAGGGAAATACTATTAACCCTATTTTATATATCAGGAATGGAAGAAGAGACTTTGTCACATCTTGCCTCAATTAGCTGAAGGAAGCAGTGGGATGGCAGATGAATCCGTGTGGGGAGGGTCTCATGGGTTTGAGAGAAGGAAGATAAGCAAAACGTTCACAATAGGACTAGCAACTTAAGCCCACAGTGTTTCTACAGCCTGATATAATTTCTGTGTATGCTACCATGAAAATAAGCAAACATCTCAATGGCAAAATCATTTAAATAGGAGACAGATAAAGTTCTGGCTCAGATCATCATAT
>NW_005842257.1:1134006-1157578 GCF_000455745.1 Alligator sinensis | reverse complement strand
AGCGGGTTTTTCTGAACCCAGGGGCTAAGTTCAGTACATTAAAATGGTATGGATAATGTTTATTCAAAGGCACGGCGGATATAACTGTTGACACATTTTAATTTTTGCAACTAGTTATTTTTATCCCTCAGTCATTTTACTTGCCACAAAGCCATTTCTAATGTACCTAAAAACTTGATATCTTGATATGAATGGAAAACAGGCTATGCAACAGGAATGCACTTTGTATTCAGTCTGCTAGTGCCAATTATAGCGAGTGCATCTGATGTTTGTTTGAAAATTTCCGAGGTGTTTAGTTTTGACAAGCGACATTTCAAAGGGAAGCTGCGTTTTATTAAGCTCTCCCCTTTAAGCACAGAAATCACTGCAACTTAAAAGAAACATCATTTCCACTACAAGGCCTGGACTGTAAATTGCATTTAACTCTGATTCCAAAGTGAGAAAAAACTCATGAGGACACATCACTTATTAGCTTCAGAAGATCCTTTTCCATCTCACAGCATTTCCATGTTTTTTTACTGTAAATGGAGAAATCTTCCTGTAAGCTAGCCTCGTATTCTAAGCAACCCAGAAGCAACCCTAAAATGTACAATTATGTTGTATCTTTAAGAAAAGCTCACTTTTATTAAGCCAAACATTTTAAGTCATCTTCTAAGAAGTTACTTATGGCAGGCATTTTTTTTTTTATCTGCTAGTATTATTTCTTCTATCGTGAGCACTTTTGAACAGGCTTATAAAACAACCAGCGTAACAGAGTCCTAGACTCAGCTGGGGCTCCTGGTCCCAACTGGAATGTAAATTATTAAAGACTAATAACGTACTCTTCATGTATATGCAGCAGTGACAATTAAAAATTTAGTGTTTGCCAACAGTCACTATAATCATCATCAGAGTATCACCATTTGTGCATGTACTTAGCTTAAAAAAAGCACTGTGGTGAGTGTGAGACCTATCTTGACAAATGCTGAAATGTTAATGGTTACCACTGCATATATATCAAGGTGATATTATGGTGGTGCATAAATATTTAATTGGCACTGAACTGGGATGCCTATATTACTGGTAGCAAAGCCCAACAATGCCCATCAAGTCTTTAGAACACATTAGCTCGTGCTGGTTTATGTTATGCACATTACAGAAAAAACTAGTTATTTTCTATATCTCCCAACCTATAAAACTTGTTGCCATTTAATATGAGGTTAGGATGCTTGTAGAAACTTCAAAGGCACAGGGAATTATAACCAATCCATTTGGTAAACTTCTAAAAATGCTTCTGTAATCAATTGTCTAGATACCGAATACTTCTCTTAAGGTTGGGTAATGTGTGATTCTTCTCAAGCTAGAAATAAATGCCGTAACATTTTGGAAAAGAGGGAACCCAGTTCCTGTGGTATACATCATATATTTGTGGCCTAAAGAAGCAGGAGAGACTGTGTCTTTTGCCTCAGACGGGTCTAAGACTGAATCCAGAGCTGGGCCATCTTGCCGCTCAGATCAAAATAAATTAAATCAGGCATTTCATATGGAGAGAGAAATGGAAAATAAGGCAGGTTTCTATGACAGGTTATTTTCCCCCACATACAAGAGGTCTTTGAAAGATGTTCAGAGGTTTGGAATACTTGATGTGGTTGAATAGACATGGTGATCAAACATGCGTGATACGTGCAACTTGCAACATGGTTCAGCAATTTATGCAGGGTTTCACTTAGCATATATAATTAATGCAGATGTGTACACGTAGATCGGAAAACACTATGCAGGTAGATATATATTTGTATAAAATTACATGCACATCTATTTGGTTATATGTGTGTGTGTGTGTGTGTGTGTGTGTATATATATATTATACACAGACATGCACACATTATGGTATGTGTAGACCCACAGTGTACAATTTAAATAAGGTTTAAAATAGAAGTCATATACACAAAAATAATCCTTAGTAAAATTTCAGAACAGCTATAACAATCTCTGCTTCTCACTCTCCTAAATAATGACTTTGAAGTCAGACAAGTGTGGCTCCTTATCCAACAAGCATGAAGAGGATGGATGGGAAATTTCAAGCACACAGAAGTACAAAGAAATAAAATGACCACATTTTAAAAGCGTACGAAAGCTTTCACGCAATTCTTAATTCAGGATGATAAACATTAAAAGCTGACATTACCATCCTGTTTATCATTATCACAGGTTTCTTCACCCCTGGATGAGCAAAATTAATTCTTTTTAATAATACCGACAGTTACATCTATCCATCAAGGAAAAAAACCAGGCCCATTTGATCTTTCATCGCTCCAAAAACCCAAGGAACAATATTCTAAGTGCTTTTTAAATCAACACGAAAGCAAAACTATCACATGGAAATTAAAGCCAAAGACCCATCACAGAGAGAGATTATTTTAGTCCACATTTTGAAAGGGAAGCATTTTGCTCAAGGGCCAGATTTACAATGATTAGGCACCTAAAGTTTGGATAGATGCCAGTGAGATTTTCAAAAGCACATGTCTGCATCTTTTAGTGTCTAAATACCTTTGTAAATTTGGCCTCAAATCAACAGCCCAGTTCCCAAACACAATAGCTGGGCCAAGAATTAAGCAGATGCTGCTGGGTGGTAAAGCTGTTGAGCTGGCAGTCTCTGCACAGCAGTCAGTTCATCCACCCACCCATACCCCGACTCCTCTGCTCGGCTCTGAAGTGGCTGGTACGTCTGTGCCCCTCATCTAGCTCCCTCCATCCATAGCAAAGCTCCAGCAGTTCAGCTTCAAGGGCACCTTGATATATACCTATTACCATTGTGGTCAAATTTATCGTGAAGGCAAAATCCTCAAGGAAAGTACTCAATCCCTTGTAGAAGCTGCCCTTTCAGTGGTTACCTGGTAAAAGTATTGTAGGCAATGCCTGTTCTCCCCAGTGAAGTAGGCCTGCGGGTACAGAGAATGCCAAGCTAAGACGTGTGGGTTTTTGTTGGTAGTGGTTTCCGTATTTTCTCATCACTATAACAAAGTAAATTACCAAACATGCATATGCATCCTCCATAAGACAACCCAGGCAAAAACAAAACTCCTACCATAGCTGATAGAAATGCTGTACTGTAAAACTTGATTTTGCATTGCAGACTTTGGGATTGGTCTCTTTGAGTGTCAGAAGGTTTTATTTTATTTTTTTGTATTCTTCAAACTGGACTCGGTACAATTCTAATTCAAGCCTTGTATCACAGTAGGTATCCGATAGTAACTAAGCACTGCCATTTGAACAACAGATAAATATTTCATACAGCTCTTAAAGGCACAAATGCCAAACTCTAACGTGTGCAAACATCCAAAAATTCCATCTCCAGCCATGTAATTGTAGGCTTGGGATTTGTGGGCTATCTTGACAAGAAGACCCTTTTCATTCCTGAGGCTGCAGATAAAATTTGTGACAATCTTATAAGTCGGATAGTGTTCAAACATATTAAATTTTAACCTCCGTGTTATGATCAGGGAAGAAGGATTCTCCATCGATGTTGTTTAAAACAAGAGCATAGAAAGGGCAAGCTGTGTTGTTTGCTAAAGTGAGTCTTAAAGGACAGAGTATACATTCTTCTTTCGGGGATAATAAGGACACAACTTTTGGAACAACTATTTTTTGGGGAGTTGACCACACACCTATAAATAAAGGGGGGCATTAAAACCCTAGTAACTTGGAATAAAGGACATCATCATCAGCCACCAATTACCAAGAAGAGGGAAGTAAGTATATCAGTGGTGTCACTCCTAATACACTAAAAGATTCGTTATGAGTATCAGGTTAAAGAAACGTATGGGACAGCTGAAAATAAAGGCAGCAAATCAGTCTGAGTTGAAAACATTGGCTTGAATGCATACCCAACGTTAGTAGACACCCATCCAATATTTTCTCATGAACACCTCTCATAACTTAGACGTGCCATAACAGCATTACCTCGTTCTGATGTCACCCTTTTAAAAAAGTTTGCACATGAAATACCTAGAGCAACCAAAGGCTACCTTGAAAAAATTAGTTACTGCACTAATTCCTCATATTTGATAACCAATGATGTCTCCCTCTTGAATACAAATGAAGAAAAATACCATTTACATCTCCAATACATATTTCTCTCTTTCACGAAATGTTCCGCCAGTTTTTCATGCATGGCATTCTAGCTTTGGGTAAAGGCCCAAAATGAATTAGCAAGTTTCATAGCAAGGGAACAAGCAAGAAAAGCTTAGAAAAGCTTGTTATATTTATTCTTTATTCAGATAAACTCCCATTAAAATGCAAAGGGAGACTGGAGTCATGCCCTTGGGTACAGATGACTGGCTCACTCCTTCCTTTTACGACATGTCAGTACGTCTGGCGGTGGCAGTGATGCTCAGAGTGGCTTTTTCATACGAAATACATAAGCAGCACTGAGACTGGGGGCAAGGGCCCCAGCTGAATGCCTTTGTCCTTGGGCTGCAGAGGAATGCTCCCTCTTGATTGCTCCTGGGCGCGTCTACATGTTAATTAATGCACAGTAGTTACTGCACATTTAAATTTAGTACTTGCTTAATGAAGTAATAACTACATGTGCAGTAACTTGCACTATAGCGCAGTAGTGCCAGTGCACAGTTTTTTTGTGATGCTTACTGAGCAGTAGCCTAATAACACTGTGCAATAGTGTATTAGCACATTTTTTTGACCGGCACGCTACTGCACAGTGTTATTAGGTCTCAAGAAGCACATCTACACAAGATGATGATTGCACAGTAGCCTAAGTCTCCAGAGGGCATACCAGTGACCATTGGGGTTGGCCTCGGACCTGTCTTGTGGTCGTGCTTTTGGGTTTGGAGACTGCAAGCGGGCAGGGGTAGTCAGGGTATACTCATGAACTACTTGTGAATGCCATGGTTTGTGGTGTTCGAATTGGATATGTCAGGATTTTGTCAACGGATCATTTAGACTTAGATGCTTAAATTCTACCCAACTTAATCTTTGGGTGCATAAATCTTTTTTGGACCTAGCCAAGTGGTCGCTGCAGTGCAAACAGGTGCTATTACGTCATGAAATACCATTAAAAAATAACGAATCTAACATAAACATTAAAATCAAGAAATCCACATTTTGGAATTCTGAAACAGCAGTTTACAAACTGGGTTTCTTGGACTTTCCAACTTGCAGGCGATTTCATACGTTATACTTTTCTTCCTGAATCAGAATGGAAAGGGACTTTGAAAATTTAACATTTTCCATGGCCGTGACAGTCCAAGTCCTAGCCAGCTCCAGGCATAATCTACTACTGCAACAGAACAACAGCAAATTGTCACCTCCTCCCAGCCCCGTCCAGCGAGGAGGAATGGTTGCATCTCCCAGGGTGACACAGCTTCTGCACCAGCTCTTCCTCAGGGCTATGCCTTGAGACACAATCTATTGCTAAGAGCTAATTTGTTGATGCAGTGCAAGCCATCATCTTATCTAGCTTGCTCACAAAATTCAGGGCAGCCAATCATGCCACAGAAGAGAACAAGAAATGGCATACTAACCAAGCAGCATATTTAGAATATGCTGGCTGCTCAGAAAAAGAATAATGCAAAAGTAAAGGAAATTTTGCCAAAACATTCCCTGCTCTGGTATAATCATGTGCCACTTGCAAGCATTTCTGAGAAAGGAGCATTGAAGGTCATCAGGAAAGAACTTGTAACAAAAAGCTGCAAATGGAAAAACACTGAGCATGTTGTAAACAGAGAAGGGAGTTAGCAAAGAGGTTTCAGGTAGGGATGATATAAAACCAGAGCCACTTATTCCAAGCCTACAATCCCACCTGAACCCTGCTAGCAATGGAAATAGAAAAACGACCCAGATCTGAACCCTCCCCTCTCTCATTCACACACACACACACACACACACACACACACACACACACCCTTCCAGTTTTGCTCATCTCTCTCTTGAGTTAAAGGGATCAAAAATATTGAGAAAGGAAAAGCACTGAAGGAAGAAGAGAGATTAAAATGATTTTATTTGAATATCACCTAGATCATTAGTGAATCATGGACAAAACAGAAGTTTTCGTGATGGTGAAATAATAAAGCCAAAATGCACTCATAATTTAATTCTCTTCAGTGGAAATACACTATTATCTCTAGCAATGGCTGACAATGTTAAAGGGAATAAAAATAGCTGGAACAGATAAGCATCTTGTTCAGCTGTGCTGGATGCACAAGACACCTCCCATCTGTGCTGCTGCTCCAGGGTAGCAGACAGCAGCGGTCTCTATCCTGCATACGCTCTGGGGAACACAAAAGGTTTTTGCTCCTCCTCTCCTAAGAAGGAAGTCAGGTGGTGAAACTGCATTGGGAAAGGTGAGGAGGATGTACCATCCAGCCCCGTTCTCAATGTCCAGAGGAGCAAGAATGGTGCCTTGGGTGTGGCACTGGGCACCAGCCCCCCAGCTGGGACAAACTGCAGACTGTCGAGACCCTGCATCCAGGGTTTAGCCCTGGGAGAGGCAGTGCCTTTTGTAGTTCATTCTTTCCATGCTTGTCCAGGGACAATGCACACCAGAAGAGAGTCAGGACTTGTGCACTCACATACCTAGGGACCTACTGAATTCATGGCACAAGTGGGCTGCACGGTAGCGCCTTTAATCTTGCAGGCTCCCCTGCGTCCCCATCTCCCCCAGTTGCTGATGGGCTGGCGGGCCCCAGTAGCTATGCTGCTTGTTGCTGACTGGCCGGGAGGCAAAAATGGTGCCATATTTAAAACCATGGTTTTCATCTCCCTGCCAATCAGGAGTTAGTAGCAGGGCCCCTCCACCAATCAGCCAGTGGGGAGGGCACGAGGGAACCTGTAAGATTAAAGGAGCTGTTGCACGGCCCACTTCTGCAGTGAATTCGGTAGGTCCCTACATATAACGTCTCATTGGAAAAAAGAATAAAAGTTCCAGAAAAGAAATAATACCTTCCACTTAGAAGTGATGCATGACCAAACTGCACGTATATCTATGCAAATGAGACACCCCCAAAAAGGAAATGCCTCCCGTCCTGCCACAAATCAAGCTATTCATATCCGAGGGATATGTTTTAATTCCCATGGCTGTCTAACCTGTTTCTTGGTCTCTCTGAGATTTTTTTGATTCACTGGCAACCCACTTTAACAACAGGTTGTTCCTTCCTTTCTGTGGGCCCAGACTGCAGTATAAAAAATGACTTCCTCTTACGCTAACAAAATACACTGTCTGATGAATAGAGTCACTACCCGTGGCTGGCCTGCAACAATCAATGTGATGCATTTTGAATCAGACAAAGCACAATCTCTTCAAGACGTGGACTTTGTAAGTGTTTGAAATATGTAACTTGTTAACAAGAGATCTCTTCAAGCCTGTAAGATCTGAACGAAGCTGTTTGACCCTCTTAATGCTGCTCTTAGGGTTTTATCACTCGTCTCCAAACAAAGAAGCAAGATTGATAATACAACAGTGAATGTCATCCCAAGGTTTGATGGGCAAAGTGTTGCCTTTGTAGCTGCACATGCAGACATCCGTTCCCGTTGGTTCCACCCACCTTATGTTAAAGAGGACAGAAGTTTATCCCCAAGTTTAAACTTTAGTACCTAAGGACTAAAATGGCCTGAGAAAAACAGAGGCTGGGGGAAAACCCAGTCATATTTTTAAAATGCCTTTCACTTGAGCACCTCAAAATCAGTATGCAATCATTAATTACCCCTTAAGTAATTAAATAATAAAGAACCACCACCCCCCATTTTAAAAGGGAAAATCAAAGGGAACAAAATTAAATGATTTAGCAGAGCAGGGAAAGTCTACAATAGTCAGACAAAATCCAGGGATCATCACCTCCCATCTTAAACAAAAGCATGTCCCGTAATGAATGCACGTGTCCCAGAACAAAAAAGCCTTAGCTTTTCCCTCCTTTGTTTTAGCTTTTTTGATTCCAGGATAATCTGTAGGATTTGAGATAACTCAAAATGAAGAAACCAATTGCAACAGAGCAGGGGAGGAAAAAGCAGCTCAGCAAGAAACTATGTACCCAATATGATGCAAAACAAAGCAAGTAGAGAGCCGCAAAGGCAGCTGAACAATAGCAAAGGTACAGGCTGGACTTTCAAGAAGCCTCTACAACCAGCTGCTATTTCAATAGTCACAGGGCGCTGAGCTGCATCGCTCAGACAAAGATACCTGCAAGAAGCAGGTACAAATGGCATATTAGAAAATATCACAACCTTAAACTTTGACTAGTTGAAATAACTGTTTGCACTTTTCCTATTTCCCCAAACACCTGACAGTTGTCCTTTACCAGTTGAAATAGGTCCTTGGTAAAGAGATAATGCAGAAGCGTACACAATGCACAAATGGAGGGAAATGTAAAATTGCTATCCTGGCACGAGTCACTTTGCATCCTCACAAGTCCAGGCACATAGCCGAGTCTCCTGACAGTTACTGACACTTGACAGCTGGACAGATTCCTTATCTGCAAGTAGGAAATGAACAATGCCCTCAATAACTTGAAGTGTCTCTTTTGGTAGATGACAGTGACAATTTAACCGTTAGCTGTGGCAAAACCAGTAGCATTTAATTACATTCAGACAGCCAAATTGAAAGCATATTTCTTTCTTTCGTGCACCGACCAGTGCTTCTAAAATATCCTGGTTAACGATGCCATTTATTTACAAATGGGTTCTTCCTCATGCATCTGTTAAGATATAAAGCCTTCCCTAAGGCAGGTAGGTCTTTTGTTTTACCTGCAGATAAAAGGCAACTCTTATTGAATGAATGGCCGAGTGAAAAGGCTACTTCCTCTTAGGACGCTAACTAAGATTGCTCCAAAGATACCCGACTTCCCCCCAGACTTTGGAAAAAAATGCTTGGAGGCCAATGTGGAACAGAGAGTATTTCTGATTCATGGCCAGTACTTTAGTATTACACTTAGGAAGTTCAACTGCAGGTACCCAGGAGGCTGGATTTTACTGCTTTTGGGAAGCTAAAATTGCTAACCATGGATAAGAGCGTGTGGAAATTCTGTATTTGGAGATTACAGGTCCACTGGAGACAGGAAACTTCTTATTGCACAGCATGCATGAGTCCTGTTGCCATCTCTGAGATCTCCAGACCCGCTGATGATCTGCAAACTTTATTGCATCTCAATCTTTTGACTGTGCCTAATGTGGGAACTGTTGAGAATTGGTTTCTTAAATACCAAAAGGAAGTTTTTTTTACAAGAGAGATCTAGTCAACCCGAATGATGCTTCCTTAAGTGAACCAAACTGTTCCTATCACAAGAAATCTCCAAATTTGATGAGAACAGTGCCATGCAAGGTTACAGGCTGAGGACTGACTGGCTAAGCAGCAGCTGTGCAGAAAAGGACCTGGGGGTTACAGTGGAGAGTAGGCTGAATATGAGCCAGCAGTGTGGCCTTGTTGCCAAGAGAGGTAACACCATACTGGGCTGCACTGGTAGGAGTGTTGCCAGCAGATCGAGGGCAGTGATTCTTTTCTATTCAGCACTGGGGAGGCCACATCTAGAGTCCTGCGTCCAGTTTTGGGCCTTGCACTACAAAAAGGAGGTGGACAAATTGGAAAGTCCAGTGGAGGGCAATGAAAATGGTTCGGGGGCTGGGGGACATGACTGGTGAGGAGAGGCTGAGGGAACTGGGCTGATTTAGTCTGGAGAAGAGAAGACTGAAGGGGACTGAATAGCAGCCTTCAGCTCTCTGCGGGGTGGCCCCAAAGAGGATGGAGCTGGGCTGTTCTCAATGGGGGCAGGTGACAGCAAGGAGCAATGGGCTCCAGTTGCAACAAGGGAAGTTGAGGTTTGATATTAGAAAAAAACTCTCATTAGGAGTGTGGTGAAGCACTGGAATAGGTTACCTAGAGGTGGTGGGATCTCCGTCCTTGGAGGTTTTGAAGACCCAGCTAGACAAAGCCTTGGCTGGGATGATGTAGTTGGGGCTGGTCCTGCTTTGATCAGAGGTCTGGACTAGATGTGACCTCCTGAGGTCCCTTCAACCCTCATTGTTTGTGATTCTATGATTAAATGCTTTGATTTTTTTTTTTAATCTATGAATTGTTATGGTATTTTTTTTATCAATAGTATCAATAACAGCATCCTACTCTACTGGTGGATAAGTACCCTGGCAATTCTAAGGTTTAAAGATCTACCAGAAAAATATGTTGCTATAGTTGCTGGTCCCTCTTAAGAAATAATGCAAGACCATTTGAATCCAACAACCTAAGTATTAAAGACTCTGAGATTTCAAATAAATGGAAAGAAATCCATCAGGAGTCTTCTGAAACAGCAGCAGTTTTTTGGTTTACAGGAGACTAAGTTAGAAGTGTAGTATCCCCGAATTCAACTGAATCAGTTTCTTAATTAGGTCAAGAAAGCCTTAGAGTACAAATGGTTACTGAAGCAGCCTGGCACGCTGCTTAGAAACACAGGCACAACTACAACATTGTAAAACTCATTATCATTTGCTAGAAAAAAAATAATTCAAGGGAAATTCAAACGTATCAGTGAGGATGCCTAGAACTGGAGCAATTGATGCAAAATGTTGTGTTTTCTAACTTTCTCATCCAGATGCATTTTAGGAGGCATGAAGCCTCGATGGGTTATCTGCATGATACAGGCATAAATGTGGCAAAATCTTAAAATCCTTCCAAAAGGCCTTTTCAGGGTCAAACTTGTATTAGAACTTGGTATAGAATGGGGGACCATAAATAGTCCCAAACTGCTAGTTTTATGAAGGGATTTCCATTCAATTCCTGCAATGTGCATCAAAGCCAGCGTATAAAAAAACCCAACCCCAGAACAATCATAGCCTAGTTAGACAAGAAAAAGAGCCACAAAGAGACAATACCTTTTAGACCCAGCTGTAATATATATATTGCTGTTAACAGATCAATATCCCCAATTTTTGTCTGTGGAAATGCTTTTAACAGTTGTCATTTCCAGAAGCTCAAAGTTACGGCTTCGTTGACGTTTGGATCACAACTGTCTTCACTCCAACCATGTTTAAACATAATGCATCGGATCCAGAGTTTTCTACTCACTCCCTCCCTGCACAAGCTAACTTTCAAGAGCAATAAAAGTTTGGCTGAATGAGGAGTTCAGGATTCAGACTAGTTCCTTATTGGTTGGCTAATGGGTGTTTAAGATAGATGCACGGTCTCTGTTTTTCTTCTCTAGAAACTCAGGAATTTACAATGTGTTCTGTATTTTTTTTTTGGAGTGAAAATCTCTACCCTGGACATTCACTGTTGCTCTGGGAAATGCACTTGAAAAATGCATTCACTCGAACTGAAGCAATCTGAGGACAGTAAAACCCTGCTGAATTTTTAAAACAAATTAAGTTTCACAGCTGATGAGCTACATAGCTGCAGGATCATATATCCATACTACCTTGACTCAGGTATGGAGATTTACAGAAACTTCACGTTAAGAACTGCTGTAAGACTACACCTATATAGGACTTATTTCTAAAACTCTGAATTACTTCTTTTTTGATTAGGGGCCACCTGACCATAACATGCCCATGTGGCAGCTTCTGGCTAAGGACAGAAGTTACACATAAACCAGTTTAAGTGATCAGAAACCAGTTTAAACCTGTAACAGAACAGAAGCTCAGAGCACATAAACCAGTTTCAAAATGGCTGAAACTGGTTTAAGATAAACTTGGTTGAATGTAGTATCAGATTTAACTGATTTGGGTCAAACCAGCTTATGAAACTTCTGTCCCAGACTTTTGTGGGCACGCTGGAGTTTCTTTGATGCAGATTCTGCTAGTCACAGAGCCATAGCCGCACATAACTCACTGCTGGTGGCAAAATGTGCTCAAGAAGTTAGCTGGGCCAATACTTGGGTATTTTACCTGCATTAGGGCTACATTGCTAGTAGTACCCAGGTGAGCTACTTGAAAACTTTTTGGGGGTGTGCCTACATGCACAGCCATAGTGCAGTGTGGGTACACTTAAAAGCCTTGGAGGCATACTTTTCAAAGTACCTGATGTGGTGCAAAACAGGGCTAGGAGCCATTTCCATACCAGAATAAGGAAGGTGCACAATTCTCCCAAGTAAGTATGGGCAGATATTTCTGTGGCAGGGCATATAGAGGGGATAACAGGTACTTGTGAAAATATCAGCATTTGGCCTTGGGGAAAATTGCTGAATTCCCTCTCTTTGCAAGTTTATATGAAAACACTTCATGGGAAACTGGATGATAGCAGATTTTATACGAGATTAAGTCCTTGCGTGGCTTTAAGCAAAGCTGAATTAACTTCACTCTAAAGTAGAGCACATATTAATGTACGGTTTCCACTTGCTCCTCAAGAGGCAAATCTTGCCTTCTTTAGCCTGTCAAAGACTCCCAACAGGAGCCTTGACTGACTAACAGCTAAAGGATTTAGCTCTTCATGGACAAATAATAATGTAGAAAGAGCTGGAGTGGCTGATATCTGCAGAGATGTGCCTGATGACCCAGAAGCAGAGAGGAAACGGTGAGATGATGTGTGACTGTTGCTTTAACCTGGAGCATACAAGGAGTAACCATGGGGGAGGGGGGAATGACATTTTTCAGTTTGGGTGTCAAATTTTCTTTTTGTGTTTTTATTGTTTTATTGGCTCACTGCTTTAGTCCAGGGAGAAACTCCTTTACTCCCACCTTTAGTAGATAGTTTGTCAATAGAAAACCTTACTTTTATAAATTAGAGTAAAAGTGGCCTGTGTTTAAACATCTTGAACGGGGGTGCTCCACTCCCAGCTTGCCAGCCAGATCCAGGCCCCAGCGCCCTGTCATCCAGCCCACAAGACCATGGCCCTGTTTGTTAGACCAGGTGTGTGGGGCATCAAAGGGCCTGATCCTGGCACACAGGGCTGGGCAGAGGCAATGATGAGTCTCAGGGCCCAATCCCAGCACATGGGGCTGAGCAGAAGTGGCGCTAGACCTAATTGCAGTGCACAGGGCTGGGTGGAGGCCACATAGGACCCAGGGCTTAAGCCTGTTTCACAGAGACCAGCTGAAGCTTCATAGAGCCCAATCCAGGTGTTTAGGATCTGATCCAGCCTGCAGACAAGCCCCATCAACCCATCTGGCCACTAAATTCAACCTCGATATTCCTGGTTATATTTGTTACCTGTTAACGATTGCTAGTTATTGATAGCCAAAACTTCAGCTGAGTTCTTTAAGGCTGGATAGGCATCTGGCTGGGGTCATCTGACCCTAGCAGCACTCTTCCCTGCCTGGGCAGGGGGTTGGACTCGATGATCTGTTGAGGTCCCTTCCAACCCTCTGTCTGAATGGCACCTGGCATTGAAGCGCGCGGCTAGCGCACACAAACACTTCTGCAATACCAACAGCAAAATGGGACAACAAAAGGCAAGTTTTTCATGTGTTCCTACTTGTTTTAACTATTTTTGAGCTGAAATCCAATGGGATATTACAGAGAAATGCCAACCACCCTGAACCCTCATTATCCAAGGAGATCGTATCCTGACATTTATTAATTTATTTTTAAATGGACCTAGGGACAATCAATTCTGAAGTGCCTGCAGTCTTTCTTATTGCACTAATTTTTACAATACAAAATAATTTTAACGATAAAAATTATATAATGGTTCTAACCATAGCAAAACATTTTTCAGGTATTAAAATGTAAAGGAATGGAACGTTCTCTACAGCATTAATGGGCTTTCTTGGACAAGTTACGTTTCAATGAAATATTAATTCTTGATCATTTGTCATGTGTTAATTAGCAGAATAAGCTGTAGGAAGTCCAGATTACCATGCAAATGTTAATTAGGTCATAATTTATGTTAAGCATTTCTAAGTATAGGAGCACAGAATCTCATTTAGCAGCAGTTGAACTTTAGAAATAATTTGCATTTGCAACAGCTATTTTTCTATTTAAATTTGACAGTTGCTATATTTTAACAAATACCAGGGAATCTGTATTTAAATAATGAAAATAATTCTAAATTGACCAATGGCGATAAATTCACGCGTCAGCTAGGACTTTGTGCACTGGGATACAGACAGCAAGAGCCCAAGAACGGAAGGTGCTTCTTCATTCCTGAGCTGCTTCTACGTTGATGCAACCGGGAATGCGAGGAAGGGCTTTCTGCTGTCACTCACATCAGACCCTATCCTGTCATTCTTCAAGAGACAAGGGCAAAGTACAGACAGTGAAAAAGCCTGAGACTGAATCAATTCAGTCAAAGCTGCGTAGATTGAACCAATAAGCAAGGGAACACGCATTTACTTTTGATTCTGGTAATGCAGCCACATGCCTGCAGTGGCCCAGGCCAGAAGCTGGGGGGTGCTAGAGCACGCCTCCCTGCTCAGCTGGAGCAGACAGCTTGGGTCAAGGCTAGCCCACCCACTTTGCAAGGGTGGGGGTTGCAGGGGAGGTGCAAAGCATCCTGGGATGCTGAGGGACTGTGAGTTAGCTTGAATCTGGACGGGATTTGGGACAGAAATTCAATACACCAATTTAACCTAAATCAGGTAAGTCTGATACTACATCCATCCAGGTTCATCTTAAATCAGTTTCAGCCATTTTGAAAGTGGTTTATGTGCACTGAACTTCTGTTACAGATTTGAACCAGCTTCCAATCACTTATACCAGTTTATGCGTAATTTCTGTCCCTAGCCAAAATGAACTCTCCCTCTCTCTCCGGGTTTTATATCATCCTAGCTCAGCACATTCCATGTGAAATCAGTAGCAGCAGCACGTTCCCTAGCGGACTCCTGTAGTCTCCCTGATTTTAAGGAGAATGCATCCGTACCGTAGTCTCTGCCCCATGACAAAACAATGGCAGAGGTTCAAAGGACTCCTTCGCCTCGTGGCATTTTTTTCTTAACATTCCCTTCAGGAGTTTAAGGGAGGAAACAAAGGAATGGCTTCCTTTGTGGTGGCTAAGGATCATCCCCACCCCTATGATAATCCCAGATCCATCTCAAGGAAGGCTTCTTCCTCCTTGCTATTTCAGGACACCACTGTGGCTGGCGGCTTTAGGCCCGTTTATATGAAGTGGAGAGATACGCCTTAACCTGCCCATGAGCTTCTAAACAGCACTTAGACTTTATGTACCTTACTACTTCCAAGCCCAATACTTAAAAACACACGCATGCTATGTACAGTCTGGGGCCCTGGAGCAGCTGCCTCTGCATGTGTATTTCATTTAGAACAGCTATTAACCAGCTGTAATGACACACTGTAGTGGGATGAAGATAAATTTATTTAGCTGTTTCCACACTCCCACACGTTTGCACCTCCCCGCACAGAGCTTGCCCAAGCTGGCTCCTCTATGTTCATATTCCCAGAGGAGAGAAAAAGCATCACGCCCATAGTAAGACTATCAGAATCATTCCCCTTCCCTTGACCTCAGCTTTTAAACAAGACATTCATTGTAATGATAATTTTTAAATTGTATTTCAGTTCATTATTTTTCAGCTTGAAAAGAAAAGAGAACAAAAAGAAGCAGGAAAAAACCCAACCCTCATTAAACTGCATAAAACTTGATAAAACCAACAGATGCAAGCCTATTTGGCGCTGTAATGGTCGGCTGTATAAATACACATGCCAGCGAAGATACTTTAGAAGTAAAACAAAGTCAAGTTAGGAAAAGGAAGTTCAGCCATAATGAGAGATAATTCCAGGGTTTTGGAAAAGGTTTAGACATGTAAGAGAGAGAGTAAGTGGTACAGAACAAAGGGCAGAACTTGGGCAACCGACTAAAAATGATACAAGAGAAATATAACGAGAAGGGCAGCAAAAGAGAGGAGAGCTGTGAAGAGATATTAGAATGAAATGATCAACAAGATCAGGATTGCTTCATTTATAGAGGAGATGAATAAGAAAGGGTGAGAGAGAGGCTAGAAAGTCATGACAAGTATTTGAAAGGGCAGGCACTCTTATTTACTATTTCTTATAAAACAAGAACAAGGGAACTCCAAACATGTTTAAATCTGATTGGGAAAGGTAGATTTTTAAAAGTGGTATTAACGTGTGGAACCTAACGCCATGTGACTGTGTTTTACTCCAATAAAGCTAGCCAATTTTATGCACTTTCCTGTGCGACGACTACTGAGTTCCAGGTCACTGTACGAGCTTGAGGTTTGCTATTTGGATGTGGAATATGGCTGTGGATTCCAACATGAGCATCCCGTGTTTCAGGGCTATTTGCTACAAGGTCCCAAATCCTTATCTAAGTGAAATGACTAGCTGTCAGCAAGGTTAGAAGCCTTAGGACCTTCCAGCTCCATCACTGGAGCTAGGACCTTAAATTTAGCACTTGGCGATCCTCAGTGGACCAGCTGTGCATCACAAACATGTTATATGGCATCTAAATAAAAATTATGGTGATCACCCCAAACTTGCACTGAAGTTTACATGTGCCGGCCCCGATCTACACCAGTGATTCTCAACTAGGGTGCCGGGGTACTCTGGGGTGCTTCAAGGGCCTTTAAAGGGTGCCTCAGGAAGTGTGAAGAGATAAGCACATAAGGGCAGGCTCAGGCTCTCCCTGCCTGCTGTTTCCCCATCCCTGCTGCCCAGCCGCTCCACAAGCAGGCAAGCGCTGTAATAAATACATTTGTTATTGAAATGAGGTGCTGCTCAAATCACAAACAGCATGGAAGCATGCCTCGAATCTAATGAGGGGTGCCTTGAGTCTACAAAGGGTGAGAACGACTGGTCTACATGTTCCAGTCCAGTTCTGACCCCCAATAATCAAAGTTGAACTGAGATTTTAATACCTCTTTGGGTTTTTTTGGAGAGCCATGTGTGACTGAACGCTATTGAAGTCATTATGCATACTGTTGATTAAAACCATTTGAGGGGCTCACCTGACAAACTTTCCATCTAACCTTTGCAGAGGTTTTAAAATAGGATTGAATTATTTTAAAAATATATCCTTCCAATGTAGGGGGAAAGGAGGTGTTTACTGTGCTATAGTCTCTTAAAATGTTCTATCTAGCACCATTTTTAAAAGCGAGTGGTGATTTCACAGCTTCTCACGCCAAAATAGCTTTCTTTCTATCTGCCTTTGAGTCCTTTAGGGCAGAGACATAATCAATACCAGCAAGGGAGCTTAAGGAACCTGAGAATAGTTTTTGTAGAACTGATGTGTCGCCATACATCCATTAGGCCCAACTCGCTAATTAGGAAATTAAAAGTGTCTGATTCCTCCCCTCTCCTGAAGGTCACCCTCGAGGCCCAGTCTGACATGGGGTTTGGAGACTAATTAGATTTTTGCTTCCAGCTGGCAGGGCATGGGGTAGGCATGCCAACAGAGCTCATGTTCTCACTCTTTCTACTCTCATTATGAATGAGCGAACACACTCCTGGGAAGATCATTTTATCGGAACCCCAAAACCTTGAGTTTATTTAGGGCACAGTAAAAACCCGTTTAATCTGTAATGCTGTACTTTAGGAACATTTCCCTGCTGTAAGTGGGATTTACATAGAGCGGCCATGAGAGCCCCCGCTCCTTGGGTTCACTGTAGAGTTTGGGTCAGTTCGGTAATCCAGGGTCTTCCATATTATATTAACTATATTATATTACCTAACTTTGACTTCAGCCATGTTACACAGGACTTTCTGGGAATAAAAACAACAACTGTTATTATCATCACAGTCTAAAGTCTCAGATCAATACAATCAGGACACACTGGGCAGGTCACATGTCATTAAATCACCGTAAATACAGTGCCTTAAGTTAGTACCTGTAATAACAGGCACTAACTTAACACGCTGTAATCAGTGCTACTGCGCAGTAGTGCTGGCACATGTGTTTTACATCGTGTTAATGTGCAGTAGACTAATTCTACTGCGTGTCAGCACATCATGGCAAAAGCCGTGCTAATGGACTACTGCACAGCAGAATTAATCGACTGTGCTTTTAGTGCCTCATGTACACGCACCCACTGATTACCACAGATTATATACATACACATATATATTACACATATCATTTCCATCTATTCTCTAATGAACTTCAGGATATTGAGTGCCATTTTTAAAACACCTAATGACTTAGGAGCTCAAACCCAATTTAAAATATGATTGGGAATTTAGGCATCAGAACATCATTGGAAAACATCCAAAGTTTCATTTTTTAGATTTCGTTAGGTGCCTAAAAATGCAAAATGGGCCCTCGAGGGATTTTCTAAAGTACATCTGAAAATTCAACAATGCATCCACCTGAATCTGAAGATGCTGGAATACTTTTAAAGGATCTAACTCTAAGTGCCTTAGAGCTAGATTCAAATTGGTTCCTTAGGCATCGAAAGGTGCTTTAGATCTAAAGAGTAATTTAAATTGGCTTCACACTGGGAGTCACACACAGATACTTAACTCCTGCCTAAACTCCTCTTTACCAGCACTACATCTAATTTAGTACCTTGTCTGTAGTGGTGGCTAGACACATACTTTGGAAGTAGGTGAGTGTGAGGGGCAGCAAGGGAAAAAAGCACAAAGGTGCTTGCTTGAAAATTATTAAGTGGACAATGGAGGTTGGCACTGTGGGCAAATGAGAGGTCTAAGTCAGCATTTCAATGGTAGATACAAGAGGATAAGGCAGAGGAGGGAAAATAGCCTGAAATAGGCTTTGAAAGTGAAGGCAAGTACTTTGTGCTGGATGCAATAAAACTGGGGAACTAGTGAGGTGGGGGGGGTACGTGGTCAAAACCAGGGGCTAGAAAAATAATCATCATAGCATCAATCCTAATGAATTTGAACACAGTAAGATAGTTTGCTGGGGTGAGAGAAAAGGATGTGGCAGTAAGTAAGATATGAGATAAAGAAACTGGGTGAGAGCTTAACTGTGTGGATGGAGAGCAGAGTGTATATTTTGTAGATGTTGTGTATAGAGAAAGGAATGAGATTAAGATATAGCCTGGCAGTGATGACCTAGAGAGATGCCCAAGTCACAAATGAGATCCAGACTGCGGTCCCGAGTACCAGGTAAGATGGGTTGTGGTGTTCACAGTGATCTAAAAAGAAAGAGTGGGTTTGGAAGGGACAATTAGGAGTTTTCCTTTCTGAGCTGGGGGCCAGGACTCCAGGAGATGTGAGAGAGGCAGGCAAGAGTTTAGTTTTGAAAGAATATATAGCCTGGAGTAGAGAGAGAGCACAGCAATGTATAATCTGAAACAATCACTGAAAGATAACAGTGGATATATTCTTCTCTATCACAGAAGTCTCTAATCCAGTGTTTGAGTCCAACCATGTGGGGAATGGGTTTTCCTAATGGAAAATATTTTTTTAAGGGAGCCATCTGAGCCCAAGTCATTGTGTCTCACTGTGAAGAGTGAGTACTTACCCCAAGAAAGACAAAGGGGGTAAGTGAAGCAAGGAAGAGAAGGAAGTTTGATCGGGGAGAGACCTCATACAACAGGAAAGCAAGAGGTGGGATAATCCGCCACCACGTCTCAAGTGGGTAGGAAACTCCTAAGTGCGTGTAACATTGTCCTGCATGGTAAAATGGGGAGCACTGACCAGGACCATCCAGGATCAGTTGCTTCCCCTGGTGAATGGGCTGCCTTCTGTCACAAAATACCCATGAACTGTTTGGCCCCATATTGGAGCTAGATCCACAACATGGAGTTTTGGCAGGAGAGAGAGAGAAATCACGAGTGTCCCCAAGACACTCAACCACCTCCAGCTCTAAGATGGTTTATATCTTCATTTTTGTTTAGGTCTTGGCACCACACACACACGATCATCTGGGACTTACTTATTATTTGTGAAAAACCAGAATTTATTCAAAAGGTAATTTAATTCACACATTCTAAAGAATAAGATTAAAAAAAACCAACCTCATGCAACCACCTTTAGGGCTAAAATAAGTTTTCCTTCAGCTGAAAACAGTTTGAAGGGAGTGCAGGTTCAGTGCACTTTTCCTCGGTTCTTTAGTATGTCTTTAAAAAAAATAAAAGATAACAATATTCTGGTTGAAGTGCTAGACCCATTAAAGTCAATGGCAAAACTCCCATCAGTGTCAATGGTGTCGAGATTTCACCCTATCATTTTCCAGTAAACTGCTTTGAGAGGAAGAGAATTTTCTATTTCA
The DNA here is from genome assembly GCF_000455745.1 of Alligator sinensis. Lineage (NCBI taxonomy): Eukaryota > Metazoa > Chordata > Crocodylia > Alligatoridae > Alligator > Alligator sinensis. Next base: position 1,137,515 of record NW_005842257.1, on the reverse strand, counting down.
TTTGAATTCTGAACAAGTACTAGCTAGTATATTTTTTCCAAACTGAAGTCTGACAGTATCAGTAGTTCAACTGAAAATGAACTTTTAAGACAAGGGCAGGGGAGGGCAGGACCTACTTCTTGGCTTCAGGTAATTTAGTCCAAAAGAAGAGACAGTTTTAGATGCAGAGACAAAAGCAAATTAATGGCACCAAAAGTGCTTTAAAAAGTCTAGCGATCAGGTTTTAGTAATCCAATAAAAATAATATGATATTGCACAACTACTCATAAAAAAAAAAGACTTAAGGAACCTTCTCTTCCTCCAAAAAAAGAAAAAAATCATGGGAGTCTCAGAAATGGTAATTAGTATTAATTTGGCTGATTGTACACTGAGATAAGTTGTACATAAATGGCTTCAGACTTCAGGGGAAATTATGCGAGTACCCAACCAGCTACATGCACCAATTACCAAATGTTAAAAAGACCCGGAGATAAGTAATTAATTAGAGAAGGCCTGGCAATAAAGGGATTCCACTAAACTGTCAGCTGCTCGGTAGACAAATGTTGATCCATCATTTCAAACAGGCTGATGTGAAGCAGTGAGAACAGGCTAATCCACTTTTTAGGAAGGCAGAATCAACTTGCTCCATGAATGAATATCAGGGATCCATTTAGCTTAATTGAATTGATCATAGTGAGTAGAGCTGGTCAGAACATTTTAGATTAAACACATTACTCTCAGAAAGCGTATATTCATCAAAACCATTGTTTTTTCAAGGAAAGGTATTGACAGAAATGTAAGCAGGAAAAAGTGCAGAATTTCTGGTCAAAACCAGAGAAGGAGCGAGAGGACTACTGGTGTTGAGGGTGCTCAGCTGTAATGTGCTGAATTCAGACCCAGAACGTGAACTCTTCTGGGTTGGAGCAGAGAACCGGCGTCAGAATGACAAGAAGATAGTCAACAAAAGTCAATTGAAGCAATCGCACTTTCTAAATAGTGCAAAGATATTCTAGCAAGAACAGTTAATTAAAGTTCTAGAAAAAGTGACGGCACCATTTAGATGCACAAAGATTTGGATCCACTTGACTCCAGCAGAGTACACCCTCATCAAATGAGAGTGATCTTGCCTTTGTGCACGTGTGACTTATCTGCAGGAACATGTGGGAAATGAGTTTATTATGCACTTTGATCACTGTTATCTGCCCACGAAAGCATCTCTTTGGAGACTTTTCCAGCATCCCAAACCACTGAGCCCTTTCACACAAGTTGCCATTTAAAGAAAAAAACAATCCCGATTCATCCTCCTCTCACAAATGTGGAGTTTTCAGTCAAAAGACCCTGGGGGTCTTCAAGAGGAGGCTGGACAGATATTTGCCTGGGGTGATATGACCCCGGCACCCGTTCCTGGCCAGGGCAGGGGGTTGGACCTGATGACCCCTGCCCTGATGACTGGTTCCTGCCCAGGGCAGAGGGGTGGACCTGATGACCTGTTTAGGTCCCTTCTGACCCTAAGTACTATGATAGTATGACTGTGACTATAAAAATAAAGAAAGAACAGCCAAAGTCAGGCCAATGGAGGTTTTATACTCCACCAGTCTAACTCCACATCCATAACTATATAATTAGAAAATATAGTTATAAAAATATAATTATATTCTCTAATTATGTAGTTATGGATGTGACTTGAAGGGGAGAAACAACTTCAGATGCTGACAACTGGGCCAGACATTGCAAGGCTCTCCTGTTTCTGGGCTGGCAGAGTGAAACCAATCGTGGGATGTGTTTTTCTACAGCTGTGATGATTTTAATATTGCAGATAAGAAAGTAAAAATATATATATATATTTAACTACTGAGACATTTGTACTAGAAGGATGTTAAGTTTTATATTTGACATGTTCCAGATACAGACTATAATCTCATGAACACATTAATTAATCCACCAATCAGTGCCAAAATGACCTGATGAAACCAAGATGTGTGGAGGCTGTAATGAAAAAGAAACCCTGTCATCATCTCAACTCTCTGTTTGCAGCTGACAACAGCACTTCAAGTCCTGCAGGCATCAGTGTTGATTTTCAAGCAAGGGGTCTGGTGTCAGACACAGACCAGCTCCTCCTCTTCGGAGGTCATCTCCAGGAAGCCCGTTCTGGACTTACCCTAAATGCAAAACACTGGTTGCTTTTGGAAATAAACCTCCCATATGGCAGCACTTTTACTGCTCTGCCCACCACACCGGCAAATGGCTATAAAGCAAAATGATGATATACTGCAAAGCAGAACAAACTATATCGCTCTTCAGGGTTATTTACCAAGGGCTTGCAGAACAGAGAAATTTTATAGATTAGCAACTTCTGAATTGCACCTAAAATACAACCGCTAAGAAAAAGATTAAGGGCACAACTCTGTGCTGATTTACACCCCCTGCAAAGCCAACGGAGGAAGTTCATGGGACTGCAGAGACTGTAAGTCAGCAAACAATTTGGCCCTTGTTGTGGGTGAGAGAGCCTGTATATGTTGAAACACCTTATAAATACACTCCACCAGCTGAACATAATTTTTGTTTACCGCATGGATTTCACATTCATTAATGTTAAATATTTTCAGCATAAACCAGCACATGGCAAGTGCTATAATGTTTTGAGCAGGTATTATTTCCTCCACTTTAGTTCAATATATTGTTCAGAACCTGCTACAAAAACGGCAACTAAAAATACAGGGACCAATTAGACAAATGCTTCTAATAAAAAGACAGAATGCTACCCATAATCCTGACATGTTTCATAAACGCATCCACAATTTCTGTATGTCTCTACATGCTTTGCTTTAAAGGCCGAGGAGCTGAAGTGTGGAGGTCTACATAACTGCAGCTAGAAGGGCATACACAGTAAAGGGAAAAAAAATAAAAGAAGTTAGGAGTGGAAATCTCTTTTCTTCAGGGGAAAAAAACAGCTCCCAAATGATGAAGAAGCAATACTCGATGCAAATTTCCATGCCACGGAAGTGACATTTTTGAAGTTTTTCACTGACAGGAAAAGCAAATCACAACTGAATGTGAAATAAAAAGGGGGAAGGTGTCCGATTCAGTCTGCAGGGGCTTTCTTGCACGCAGGCCTGCTGGGGGTTGGTCTCGTGGTGGCACAGGGCATCTCCCACCAGTCCTCCGGACCGGGAACCTGTAGCACGTTAGCACAGCCTCAGCAGGCAGCAGGGTGGGGTCTGGGGAACGGGAAGCAAGCAGGGCCCAGGGATACACTCTGCCAATACAAATGCTGGGGAGATTACAACTGCCCTCCCCCTGCTCCCCAAAACCAGCCTGCAGGAGGCTGGCAATGATGAATCCCCCCTGGGCACAGCTGAGCACGCTGGTGCAGGGAGGTGTAATCTCCCAGCGCATTGCTCTGCTGCCTGTTTCCAGGCAATGCACTTTATCACTTCAGCATGTGACAAGTGTCAGGGCCAGGAGCGCGCGAGATATCTCTTGTTGGCACTCAGCACAACACGAGAAGACGTTCCTAGCAGAAGGAAGAC
>NW_005842257.1:1116904-1133975 GCF_000455745.1 Alligator sinensis | reverse complement strand
CGGACAGTCCCATAAAGCTTGTGACTGTTTCAATAACTCTGGGATTGCTGCTAATGCAAAATAGTCCTGGTCTACTGACCAGCTATGAGAACAACCGCATCTTGCCTGCTTTTCAACATTGCTACTAGACAAGTCGTAAGTAAAGAACCAAGGGCTACATGTTGCAAAGCAAAGGATGGTGGAATCTGTCTCTAAGACAAAAATATATTAAAATATTTTATACTGTCTCTCTCTTCCCCCCGCCCCTATTTTTTATTCAGATAGATTGTTATCCAGGATCTTAATTTCCACCCCCATCTATTGAGCATCATCATAATACCCCTGCTACCTTCCCAAGCATGTGAAAGTATGGAAAACTACACTTTCACCCAAGCAGCAACTTTCATATTATCCTGGGATTTCCTGAGTTTTGAGAGCAAAAGGACATCTAGAGGTAGCCAGAATATTTGTTGAGAAGATACACATGCACGCTTTTGCAAAAGAATGCCTGTTTGCTTTTATCTGGCAAAACAGTCTTTACATTGAAGCAATGTTCTAAAATGCTAAAAATTTCCATACGATTTCTTTTTTGCCACTAAGGTGTGTGATTTTTTTCTCCTCCAACATTCAGATACCATACTGAAAGGAATGATATCAGCAGGCCAATGTACAGACAGAGATCACATTTTGCCCTGAAGAGTTGCACGTTAAAAGGAAATTATAAGCAAAACAACCAAAGCGTTCCTGGGGTGGCACGCCTGATGACGTTTTTGGTGTGAAAAAGTTAAGCAAGCTTTTAATATCTTAGCGTCATTACCATACATATATTCAGTTTAAGAGCAGCAAACTATACCACAAAAAAGTAAGCAGATTTTTTATTCATAGTATCTGCTGGCAACGTCCATAATTTATGGATACAGGCCTGTGTAAATCGTGGCAAAAATGACAGATTCCAGGGGCTGTTTGTTGCTTAATCCCAGTTTGTCACGATTCATAAAGAAAGATGTGAAAATATGGGGAGAGTCATTCATATTGTTAAAAAGATTCTTCGACATTTTTAGTTGTTTCCTCAGAAATATAAATAATCAGCTTTGTGTCAGCCATGAAATGAACTTACATTTTCTATTTGACATGATGAAGTGTCACCAAAAAACCAAACAGTGCTTTACACCCCAAGTGATTTCTTCTGGCAGAGAGCTGGAGCTGTGCAAGGCAGAGCAGCTGCAGATGGTGCTGGGCAGCAACACAAAAGGGACTCTGGTACATGCAGGGCTGAGCAGGGTCTCGGATGGAGCCAAGGAAGAGGGTGAGCTACGGTGAACTTTGAGGTCTCTGCTAGACTGGTTCTGGCACTGGAGTTAGCTATGTCTCTCCATGGCGAGCACCATAAGCATTGCATTATGCAGTTTGTCTCTCCTGGCAGAGCAGAGTGAGAATCTGACTTTATAGCTCAGTGATTAGGGCATCCATCTGGGACCTGGAAGACCAAATGTACGTCTGCCCTCATTACTGAGCTATTAAGTCCGATTGTCTCTTGGCTCTGCCAGGAGAAAAAAACCTCCATAATGCAATGATCATGGCACTCCTCTGAAAGGTGCACGACCAACATGGAGTTCCATTATTGGAGTCAGGTAGAGCAAGGACTTGAACCTCACCAGGCATGTCTGCACAAGACATTTACTCTGGAGTTGCTTAATTAGCTCTGCAGTAAACATTTTGGTGTCTACACATTAGGCTGCAGGAAACTAAATAAATGTTGCCGTAGATTAGTACTTGCAAGTGCAAGCGCTATCCTGCTGCAAAGTTTTTTCATGTGCAGCAACACCCGTATAGATGCTGATGTGGCCGGCTGGGGCATGAAGGTGCTTCAGTGAAGGAGCTGCCCGCTAACTAGCCCCGTACTGGAACACCCTCGTGCCATAGCCAGCCCCTCCACAGCACATTGAGCTGGGTCAGAGCAGCCCCAGGCTGGCAGGCTGACCCTTTGCCAGCCCAGCTCAACATGCTGCAGTCCTGGGCGCACGTTCAAACGGTGCACCCAGGAGCAATAAAGTCCAGCATGATATGCACCGGAGTTTATTGTTCTGCCTTAACTGCGTGATAGCCCAGTTCAATGCCCTAACTGTGCAGCTATACTGCAGTGGGCAAGGCTTGGGGGTATTTCTCTCTCTGGTTTTGACAAGAAATTCCATCCTTGCCAAAACCTATATGCCCAAAGAAAGGTTTGGTCTGGGCCATTCATCACTTCCCAGTGCAAACCTCTTTTGTCAGAAAATTCCTGACCAGCTCACCTTAAATGTTGCTGGCTGTTTGAAGTCCATTGTGACCATTTAGGCTGCTTGCAGATGTTTTAAAAAAAAAAAAAAGCACTTTACCGGAAACAGAAGCATGTCGGTATAGATTGGGTGCTCTGCAGTGTCTGTATAGATCGGGAGCTTCAACAGGGCTTTTTGGCGCTTTTATCTCAAGCCAAGACAATCAGCTATTAGTTAAAAGTGCTAAAAAGCCCTACTAAAGCTCCCAGTCTATGCAGATGTTGGGTGAGCCAGGTTCAAGTAACGCGCTACCTCTTCTGGGCATGCACTGGGCTCGGGGCGTAAGTATGCCAAGTTTAAAGTGCCGACTTTTTCAAGTGTCTTTTTTTAAGGTCTGTAAGCAGCCTTAATGAAATAAAAGTGGGTAGACTGGACAAGTATTGCAGTAATGGAACAAAGAAAAGGACGTAGACTCGGTTACATGTGTAAGTGACAGCTACTTAGTTAAACTGGATTTTCTTTCCTATACAGTGTAATTGCAAAGATTAGTGTCAAGCTCTTCTTGAACCAAGCATTTTCTGTGCGTTCTGGTGGCCTGATAACAGAGCATTCAGATGAGCCCCCGTGACAATGAATATATGTGCTTCAGTTGACTCGGTGCTGTTTACATGACCATGGTTGTTCAGAATCTCGGAAGACACAGGGACACGGCAGGAAGCAAGATTAGAAATGCCAGGTTCTGGTACCATGGAAAAAATGTATATTATGTCATGTTTTGGTATGTGCAAAAATAAGATGCTGAAAAACTCAATCAAGGCGCAGCTATACACACCACACCCTGAGCTTAACCCAGAGTGGTGCAGAGAGACCTGCCTGTGCACTGGCCCATTAACATGGATTCCCCCCTTACAGTGATGAACACGCATAAATCTGGACTGGGGCGGCATGTCTACATAATATGTTTACTGAAGAGCTCCCTAATTAGCTCTGCAGTAAAGTCTCCACGTCTACTTGTGTGGCCCTATTAGGTCACAGTAAACTAATAAATGCCACTGTAAATTAGTACTTGTAAACACAAGTGCTATCCCGTGGCAGAGTTCTCATGCTGACGGGGTTGGCTGGGGCACAAGGGTGCTTCAATGTGCGGGTTGTCTGCTGGCTAGCCCTGCACTGAAGCCCCCTCATACCCCAGCCAGTCCCTCCGCAACACACGGAGCTGGGCCAGAGCTGCCCCGGGCTGGCAGGCTGACCCTCAGGCCCCCCAGCCAGCTGAGACTGCGTTGCTCCAGCTCAACATGCTATGGTCCCAAGTGCATGTGTAAATGTGGTGCCCCCCGGTCATCTGGGACTACGTTGCCCCGGCTCAACGTGCTGAACTGACTGCTTGAAACCCTGCCTTAGCCTGCAGCAGCGCAGGTCATACCACTGACAGTTAAGGTTGCTGGATCTATTCCATCATTAGACCCTTTTTTCCAGTTGCATATAACTTTGCCAAACTTAGGCAGCTCTGGCTGAAATTTTTCAAGTCAGGTGCTGCTCTAGCACATTATTTTGAGGAAAGTGTCAGCTAAAATAGCTTCTCTGAATGAGGTTAAGCAAACTAAATTGTAGCGGGCAAAATGGATATTTCACTAAGGAGTTCTAGTACACCCAGACATTGAGAGAGACATTTCTAGGAGGGCAGTGCCAAGGACGTGTCTTAGCCCTCCCTGTGAAAATCTGTGAACTTGAACAGATTCTGGCTTTTATTAAAAACTCACTATACACACAGTTGATGATCATCTTGGGGTTTGACAGCTAAATTCTCTGAAGATTTCATCTGAGGTAGACAGATTCATGCCTTTAGTGGCATGGGATGAACAGCGCCTCCTGGCCGCTGACAGCCATTCAGAAACACAAGCTGGGAGACTCCACCTCCCGCACGCTTTTGAGGATGCTTCTCCTACTGCCCTGCCAGCCAAGGGTGCATTTGTTCAGCCAGTCGCAGAGACAGGAGGCAAAGGACCTGCTCCTGGCTGGTGCTAAGTGCTCACAACTCCCACCCAAATCAATGCATGCTACATGGGCTCAGCATCTTTGAAGATCTGCTTTCATGTATGATATCTGGCTCCAAATGCAGAACCCAGGGCTATATTGCTCATAAAATCCATGCACAGAAACAAAGGTGAGAAAGGAAGGGAGGCTGTAGCCTTACCTAATGCTTCATGGTTTAAAAAGCACAAGTGTGCATATAATGCTAGGGATATGAGACTATCCATACAGCATTAGAGGGATGCAGATGCTACAGTAATGCCATGTGGTATATCACAGCTAACAACAGGAACCAAGTGGATTCCCCCGAAGGAAAAGAATGACAGTTGTTTGCAATAAAACAGCAAAAACCGTATCTGCTGCTGTCTGTTATTTAGAAAAAGCAGACCCCCTTCTAATAATGAACTGCAGGGAAAAGAGAAGGAAAAAAAACACAAAGCATCATTCCTTCTAAAATAAAACAAGACACTCTAGTTTGTATTTCTTTAAGGAGAACATAATAAGCTACTCCAAGTGTGTATTTCTTTAAGAAGGACTAGTATTGGTTTTCTGACATTGATAACTACTTCACTTTGAAGAGTGAAATTGCCTCATTAAATTAGAGAACAAGATGTTAAGATGATTGAGAAGTCAGCTAAATACCTCAATACCATCACAAAGCAAACCTCTGCTTACTGTAGCCTGGCTTTTCACATTATCAGTGGGTATCTGTATCGTTTGAGACTTAACAAACAAAGAAAGGACCCTGACAGAAAGAGGAAAAATATGTGAATGCTGGATGCCATTAAGGAGGATTTCATTTAAATGACTGAAGATGACATGGGGCCTTCTTCTAAACGCACAGAAAAAATGCCATAGTTAGAAACCTAACTTTCAAATGCAGCACAAGAATCGATAGCACATGCTATGCATAATGCACATGGTTTTGTATTTTTCATGCGGTGGTTCAGCTGCTTCCTCTGAAGCAAAAGCAAAATCATCCAGATTAAAATCTTCCCAAAGGATAAACGCGGCAATAAACATATTTTTAAAATGCTCATTGGTTGTTTGTTAAGGTTTTAACTTTAACTATTTTAGGCGCACACTTTTTATACATGTCTAATCCTTAATTACTGGAAGCAGTGTAAACATTGCCTGCCTGTGCCTCTAGGGATTCTCCTCTTGCATAGACCCAAATGTCCTTGGTAGCTCAGAAGAGCAGAATTTGCACCCTCTGTGCCAAAAGGAATAAGTCTAGCTCTGCATCTTTTGTCTTTTTCATCAGCAGGTTATATTTAAAGTGTGACTACAGTCTATTAAACCCCACGCTCCTAGTCCTTAGAGGCCAGGGAATGCTACAGTGACTTTATAAAGGTCAAACCCTAAGCAAATCCAGCTCCTGCTCCCCACCTTGCCTATACCATACTGGTTTCCTATTATTTGATTGCAAATATTCCACCGTCTGCTGCTCTGCTGCTCACTTATTGGACAGGTTATTATATACAAACCCCTGTTTAGAGAAAAAGGAATAAGCCAGCTACTGAGGATGAACGGGAAATCATGACTAGGCATGTAATGGTCCAGCACTGCAACTTGTGGCTTAATAAACAGTGGCCAGCCATGTTTTTTATTTACTCTTCTAGACAGCCCTAGGGATTCTTGTAAGAGGATAGCCTTTTACATGCAACATCTTTTACATGCAACATCACAGGGAGAACATATTGACAGCTAAAATCAACACTTGTTTCACTTCAGATCTAGAACTGGGCACATGGTGTCAGAGAAGAGCCAATTTGTCTAAAAACATGGATTTGGTCTTTCCGAAGCCCCTATAATCCCACCATACTGTGGTGACGGCTAAAACACTGAGTCTGCGTGTTACCAAGTGGGAAATGTAAAACATGCAATGGCTTTTGCCAGCTCACACCATGAGAAAATTTCTTGACTTCAACAGGTGAGCAGTACAACCCCATCAGGAGACTGAGGAAAGCCAACAACTGAAGTTCAGAAAGGCCACCAGTCCATGGGAGTGTAGGTCTCTAGCACTTGCAGCCCAGTCTGTATGTCATTGTATGAACTAATCAAGACAAGTTTTGTGGATAGGCTTCTAGGCAGATGATCCTAGTAAAGCCCTTCTTCTTATGCCAACAGCTGGGTCTCTGTCTCTTACCCAAACTGATCCCCAATCTCAGTGATGCTGGGAGAAGCAGACCATGCCACCAGTAGAACAGTTTAGGTGCAGACAGAAGCTCAGCTCCCCGGTTTAAGTCGTGGCACTTCACAGAAAGCACCATGAGTTAGATCGATCTTCCCAACCCAACAAACATTGGCGGTTGGGTCAGGAGGATGGGGGAATCGAGCTCCAAGTTGGAGTCAATCCAGGGAGTGAGGCTGTGTCTCTGCAGCCTCTTCCCCTAACCCCATTCCCCATCTCCCAGCTCTGGTGCTGTCTCAGGACGGGAGGGGGAAAAGGCAGGGGACAGAGGTCCATTTTGGGGTTTCCTCAGCCTGTGCTGGAGTTGAGGGGTGTGGATTCGGGCCTCGCCCCCACTAGTGTGGCTGAATAAACCCCACAACAAACCTCCCTCCCCTGCCTTCCCCACCGGTTGAGGGGTGTGGATTCGGGCCTCGCCCCCATTAGTGTGGCTGAATAAACCCCATAACAAACCTCCCTCCCCTGCCTTCCCCACCTCCCATCCTGAGACAGCACTGGGGGGTTGGGCTGTGCTGCAGCAGCCCTAGCACCACAGCAGACAAAAGTTAATAAATGAGCTCCGCTTTGGAGCACCTTCATTTGAACTATCATACAATGAGGGTTAGTTTGTCACGCAATCAGAGTGCTTTGCAGCCACGCTCTTCTGCTAGGGTATGGCTTTAGAGTGCTTTCAAGGAGCCAATCACATGACAAATGTAATTTCTGTCTGTGCCTTTTATGTAAAGTATGCCTAGCAAGCTGGCCTGAAATTTTCCTTTATTAAAAAAATTATGTGATTTATCATTCACAAGTTCACATGTTGCAGTAACTGGCCTGAAAGCGTACTGAGGTGATAATGTGCTATTAATGAGATTTGCAAGTCAGACCCAATACAATCTGTGCTCCTGGAGTTATGCAAAAAATCAGTGTTAGACCTGTCTGTGAAAGCACAAAGACTGGGAGTATTTCAAGGTGCCCAGGAACAATGTGTACCCTTCAAAAGAGGAAGAAGGCTTAAAGTAGAAGGACCTTGTAGAAGAAAAACAAGGTAGAAATCCCTGTCTTGTGAAGAAAGCAACTACTTAGACAAAAGTTCCAAACTTAAAGTTGATCTTGGGTAGATTTCAGATGATCGCTGGGCCTGTGATCTGCCTAAGTCATGCACACTGTACAGCTGTTATGACATGATCCTAGTATGCACACATGGAAAAAATGATAATGAAGCACTAGGGAATAAAGAAAGCAAAATTCTCATTTTTAGATACGTTTTTGGTTAGATGCCTGTATTGCTTAGTGCTCAGGATGTGATTCAACAAAGCATATGCTCACGTCCCACTTAAATCAGTGAAACCTAAGGAAGGTCTTCACTCAGGAATTTGCTCTGGTATTTCTCCTCCTTTCATTGTATGAAGGCCTGACACTAGACACACATACATGTCTTCACTTGGAAGACCTCCTTTGGACACAGTGCTGTATATTTTTAGGTCATACAGATAAAACTAGGAAGGATATAATGACATTTATAAAAATGATGCCATACAACACAGTGGTAGGCAAAAGAGCTGATCAGATATTTTTACTTGGGCCACATTCCATTGGGTTGTGTGTTCTCATTGACACTGCTTCTGGTTCATTAATTGTTCGCTAGAATTTCACTTTGGAAGAAAAATCAGAAAAAAAAAAATCTGACAATGTCAAAATGGGGCATTTTGATATTTTAAAAACATGTTGGTTTTTTGTTGTATAATGACTTTTCATTTTGAACCTTTTCATTTGGTATTGTAATCTGTACAATCAAAATCTGGACAAAATATTTTCATTGTTCCAAAACAAAAAAAAAAGGATGGAATTTTCTTTTGCTGAGAATTTCAAAAATTTCCATTTTTTGTTCCCATTTAGAATGAAGTCATACCTTGAAGTTCTCTGTTAAATGGAACCCCCTCCATTTTCCTCCTTCCCCGTTACATTTAAATGAGAATTTTAATCAGTTTGTATATTTTTTTTATTATTATCTTATGCAATGTCTTTGTTCTTTTCATTAGACTGGATCATTAAAAATTAACCTCATATTTCCAGAGGGAAGTGGGGAGAGAATCAGTAATAAAACTCTGCATGAACAGAATTAAGAATCGCACATGATGTAAGAATTCAGAAGATGCCGACAGGTAGCAGACTAGCTTTTGAACGCAGGGAGCTAGACTCTGAAGTAGTCCCTTATGAAATTCTGCTTGGATCTGACAAGGGAAGACTGTGGAGAATGTGGCTCCTTCCTTTTTTTCCAAGGGCAAAGTAAGCGTTAGTTAAAATAGTACCCACGGATGTATGCAATACTTTTGGCTGGTCTCCATTATGGATCTTAAAAAAAACTAAGGGTCCATATTTACAAACTGGAACATACATGAGTAATCCCAGTCCACAGGAGTGACCCCCCTGATTTCAGAGGAGCTGGTTATGTATATAAAGGTTCTCAGGAGCAGCCTCTAGCACTAGATTGTCTCCCTTGCTCAAAACATAAGGAAAGTTCAGAAATCTGGACTCAAATGATTCCCAGCTCCATCCATACATAATAACATGAAGGTCTCAGAGGAAAAGAAGTGCAAATTATTATACTTGCGATGTTGCCTCCCTAAACCCACCTACATATTAGACTACAAAGACATATTCAAGGGCAGGGATTAGTGTCTAAAGGTCCTGAACCACCTCCTCTTCCTCAGTTTTGTCTGCCTATCACCAACAGGTATAACTACCAGGGTCTGGGTGGCAGCAGGGGCGAGGGCCAGATGCAGCAGTGATGGTGGCTGAGCTGGCAGTGCTGCTGGTTGCCTTTCTAATGCCCCCTCCAAGTGGGCACCTGGGGTTGGTGGCCCTACCTAGCCAACCTCTGCTTACTGTCATCAGTAGTGTAACTCCTTCTGATTGAAAAAAATAATTAGCAAAGGTACCTGAATAGAGCAGCAACTTGTTTTTTTTATTGGAAAATGCCAATTCGTGAGGAGGGAGCACAGCACTGCTTTGGTCCACGCGCTCTGCTGCGATGGGAGAGATCTAGTTTCAAGTGCTTACATCAAACAAATCGTGCAGACCTGGGATACAAACCTGTGCCCGCCAAACACTAAAGGAGAGCCCTGATCAGGGGGGTTTGTGAGACTGCAAACCTCTCACTCTTCCTTTGTTTTTTCACACCAAAAATATTTAAAAGATCACCAGTTAATTTTGCACTGGTTAAAAAAGCAAACAAGGAACCCCCACCCCAAAATTCTGAAATTTCCATTTTTTCCACAAAATGGAAATGTTTTCTGGCCAGCCTAAAGGAGAGCCCAGGTTCTTCAAGGGTAAAGTCATACAAACAATGTTGCCACAATAATGTGTGCCTCCTGGGGGGACTCTTGAGGAGATGGAATTTGGCCCAGGATGCGACTCAGTGGTGACATTCACGATATGAGCCACCACCCCTACACCGCTGCCCCTACAACCAGCACAAGGGGATCTCGTGATACCACATTGGTCAGATACAAACACTTCGCCATGGCAGTCCATCCAAAGGAAATTCAAACCGAAACTTAAAATGTGAGGAACTATTTTTGTAAAAGAACCCTGCAGCCGTTTCACATCAGAAGCGCTAACCCACTTACCTTGCACTTGGGTCGTACTTCATTTTCAAAAATAGTCCCAGGGAAACACAGGCTTGCTGCTTCCCTGCCCTGCTTCCTCCAATCTGACCAGTGCACCTGACTTGGACACCCACACAACACTCTTGTATCTATGGCAACAGAATGAGGTCACACATACAGCTTTATGACTTCACTGCAGGATCAAAGTTGAGGAGAGTTTTGGGAATATGGGGGGAGCAGCAGAAGTATATGAGATCAATGCAAAATTCCCAATGAAGCCAGAATAAATTTGTCTTCAAAATCAAAGTTTGGTGGGGAAAAAGTTGATTTTGGTTACATTTTTCATTTTCTTTTGAAGAAAAAAAATTTCTTTTCATTTTGGATCCATATTTCGAAACAACAACCACCAAAATCATTTCTCCATTTTATCAACATTTTGTGATAAATATGTTAAAATGTTTCCTGTTCATTTTTCCAAATGAAAAATTTTGGGAACTATTTTTTCACCTGCCGTTTTGATACTTTTGCATTGTTTTCCTCATTTGAGATAAAAACTAAATGTCATCAAGGCAGAATTTTCCAAGGGATGGAAATTTTATTCTCTGGACAGCTATCATCTCGTTCTGCTCCTGCCACCAACTACAGAAGCAAGCGCCACCCTCTCCAATAGGAGCAAGCCCTATGAGTATGTCTGCACAGCATAATACTGTGCCTGCTCGCATACCAGTATCTACACAGGAGACAGCAGAGACAACTGAGCCATTTCTGACTGTGCTGGCAGGAAGCTCATTGTCAAAATAGCCCTGTCTTGGTAAGAGCAATTTTACAATGCTTAACTCTACAACTATTGCCTGATACGCCAACCCCATCTTTCAGCCAGAGAAACCAGTCCACTGTGCACCACAAAAGTATGGGAAGAGTCAACACAGAGGCTAATAATTAAGCTAACATCAGCACAGGGGTAAGGCACATGGTGGAAAATCCAATGATTACAGTCAAACATTTCAGTTCAGGTTATTGCCAAGTATATCAAATCCTGGCTAAGTAATTATGATCTTGTCCTCCACTGAGGAAGGTGAAAAGGTAAAACATTTAAGAACAAGAGCCTGATGGAAATATCTTGTCACCTCCAAATGTAGCAGTTATACATCCTGGCCCATAACAATTCACAATTAATGACAGTGACCATCTGGGACAGGTCTGGTGAAGGACTGGTGGAGTTAAATGGGCCTCTTTGTTCTTAGTTCCTCTTCACGTCCTCCTTCCTAGCTAATGTAGACTTTCTTCTGCTCATATGCACATCTTGGTACTAATAAAGGAGAAAATCTTGTCATATGATAGAGATGAGAAGCCTGAAGCATCCAAAATACCTTTCCCCCCTCAGCAGAGGTCACTATGCATTAGGATAAGGATTAATTAAATAGAATAGAAAACACTATTACCTTACTCTGAGGGTTTCAGTACAATCATTTAGAGCCTAAAATTACAATGCTCTATACTATCACTGGTTTTCTGGCTTCATTAATTTTTTTCTCCCAAAGTCAGCATTCAGACTCTTACATGCCTTTGTCTCCTGCTGTCATCAAGGCATTTACATGCATTAATCCATGACAAATGGTTTCATTTGATCCATAACTGATTTCCCCGCCTGCCAACTAGAAAGGGATAATAGAAATAACAAGAAAAACTAAAAGAAAACAAGAGGGATCATCTATTTATTGAGAAAAGAAAAACAATATAAAAGTTAAGGCAAACAATACCTAGCTGGCTGTCTTAGTCGAGAAAGTACTGAATTTGCAACCACGGAAAGCCAATTTCCAGGGCTAAAGACAGAAATGACATGTAAACCGGTGTAAGTGATCGGAAACTGGTTCTAACCTGTAACACAACAGAAGTGCAGTGCGCATAAACAGCTTTCAAAATGGCCAAAATCGGTAAAAGATAAACCTGGATGGATGTAGTATCAGAATTAACTGATTTAGGTTAAATCAGTTTATTGAACTTCTGTCCCAGATCCCCTCCAGATTTATGTTAACTCACAGTCCCCCAGCATCCCAGAATGCTTGGCATTTTCCCCGCAAATCCCACTCCATAGGGTGAGCGGGCTACTCTTAGCCCAAACTCTCTGCTCCACCCCAGCAGGGAGGTGTGCTCTAGTGCCCCCTAGCTTCTGGCCTGGGCCACTGCAGGCGTGTGTTTCCGGAATCAAATTGAACGTCTGTTCACTTATTGGTTCAATCTAAGCAGCTTAAACTAACCTTCAAAGATTGAATCAATTCAGCCTCAGGATTTTTGACTGTCTGTACTTAGGCTGGGAAAACAGACCACACTCTAAATCATAGGATACTACTATATGATTACTACATCACAGATGCGGGGAATAGTTTGCAGAGAGTAATTCCCAACAAGATGCTTACCCTATACCTTAGACCTAAAATCAAACCAGAAACAAACCTTTTGGAAGACTTCCATCACCTCCTATCCCCTTGTTATTGTTCATTTTAATGCACAGCAGTGCTTCCTACCTCCAGCCGAGACCCCACCAGGTAACGCAACCTACTGGAGAAAACTGCAGAAAAACTGATACTACCAATCAGAAATGAAAGACAAAAGGGAGCCAGAAACTGCCTGGCTCATAGCATATGATATCTTCTATTTGATATGAAAGATATGGATATATGTTGTGAGCGAGTTAGTCCTGAGCTGAACTGAAATGGTAACCACACAAGGACATCTTGACAGGCAACCTACTTTAGGCTGCCTACATTTCTCTTGGGAAGGATGCAGCTGCTGATGTATCTGAGTATGTGTTACTAGACAGTTGTCCCTTTGAAAGTGTAAAGTCTACATCAGTGGCTTTAGGTTGTTGCCTAGGATAATCAAAGCAATCCTGCACTGCTAGGAATATTGAAAGGGTCAACAAAAAAGGAACAAAGAGCTCCCAAGCAAAGCATATCAAGTTGCAAGTTTTTTCTTTTACTTTTTAAATAAACACATCAAGTTACACCTTATGAAATCAATTCTTCCAAAAGGCGCTAAGACCTTTTATAGAATTTTCCACTCCATTCTGATTCTAGAATCAATACTCAAAATGTATTAGTAGTGTTCACAAGCTTCTGAATTGAGAAGCAGGTTGATTTTTATATGCTTTATGAAAAAGCAGTTCTATTTATTCATACTTTAAGCCACATTTTACTAGAATTCACCCTCATGAAACCTTCAGCTGATATAAAGCAGCCTAGATCCAGTGAAGCCAAAAGAATTAGGCAGATTTACATCAGCTGACAGTTTGACCCTAAATTTTTTTGTAGTTGTATTTTGGCCTCTTTATTCTACAGACGTTATCTTATTAGACAATGAACCTAAGCTTTTCATCATTGCCCAATCCAGAGTAATTCTACTGAACATATGACTCTCAAGATTTTTTCTTAAATTCAGAATCAGGCTATTAGGGATTCACAGAATCATATAAATTCAGGTTGGAAGGACCTCAGGAGGTCACGTCTAATCCACCCCCCTGCTCAAAGCAGGACCAGCCCCAACTACATCATCCCAGCCAAGGCTTTGCCAAGGTGCGTCTTAAAAACCTCCAAGGATGGAGACTTCACCACCTCTCTGGGTAACCTGTTCCAGTGCTCTACTACCCTCCTCATGAGAAAGATTTTCCTAATCTTATCTAACTTCCCTTGCTGCAATTTGACCCCATTGCTCCTTGTTCTGTTGTCTGCTCCCACTGAGAACAGCCCAGCTCCATCCTCTTTGCAGCCCCCCTGCAGGGACTTGAAGGCTGCTATTCAATCCCCCTCAGTCTTCTCTTCTCCAGACTCAATAAGCCCAGTTCCTTCATCCTCTCCTCACCAGTCATGTCCCCCAACCCCCGAACCATTTTCATTGCCCTCCACTGGACACTCTCCAATTTGTCCACATCCTTTCTGTAGTGGGGGGCCCAAAACTGGATACAGGACTCCAGATGTGGCCTCACCAGTGCTGAATAGAGGGGCAGAATCACTGCCCTCCATCTGCTGCCAACGCTCCTACCAATGCAGCCCAGGATGCCCTTAGCCTTCTTGGCAACAAGGGCACACGGCTGGTTCATATCCAGCTTCTTGTCCACTGTCACCCCGAGGTCCTTTTCATGTAGACTCTCTTGTAAGAATGCTTATTCCATTGGACTATCCTCCATTCCCTTTAACAGAAGGAAGCCACATTCCTCCCATCCACCAAATCTTTTTTCCACCGGTGCACTCTACACAATATTTACTAGAAAAGAATAAATTCCTTTCATTCGGGCATATTCTTTTAAAAATAAACAAATAAATCACTGCAACTTATTTTGCCAAATAAACTATCCTTACTTACTCCCAACAACTTAATTAAACACAATTAACTCTAGTTTGTTTTGGCAACCAATTAATGTCACGATCAAATATAAATAGAATCTGCAAGAAAAGATTATAATTAATAAATCCTTTACAAAACAGTAAAATTACACTGAAGCTTTGCTTGCCAGAAATACTTTACTGCATTTCTGAAGAGCATTAATGAGGACACTAAAAAAAGATGATAAAGTTTTATCAAAGAGTGTGCAGCTATTTTACTGAGGTTCTTGGCCTCACTTAAGCTGATCTGTTGGCTGCTAACATTGTTTAGAGTTTAGAAAATTGTAACACCGCATTTCCCACTTTCTAATCAATGGGTTTGCTACAGGCATTTTAAATATTTAAGGCCAAATTCTCTATTCACATAATTTATTGACTTAAACGTTGTTACGCCAGCAAAAATTATCTTCCATTGTATTTAGTTCATTCACTGTTGGATATTGTTTCCCAGATAATTACTTCTTCTTATTTTGCTATCATGTAGATTTACATAAAAACAAAAACATGAATCCAATGGGAACCCACACATTGACCTGGGTTACGACCAGCGCTATCAGTCAGGGATACACTGATTTTTCAATTATTTTGTTTTCCAGCTGTAGAATATATTATTTATTTAGGGCCCTGCTACACATTCGAATGAATGTTGGATAGAAACCAGTCACAGAGCTGTTACACATTTTGAAGCACTCACTTTGGGCCCTGGTACACGTTCAAAATAAAGCTAGATAGAAACCAGCTATGGAGTTTGTTACACATTTTCAAGCACAAACTTTGTAGCTGGTTTGCTCTTTTTATAGCTGAAGAGCCATTTTATTCTGTGATAATAATTTTGCATGGTCTACTGTTATTGGTGATTAACCGGTGAATTGTGTAGCATATGTAACATGTAGCCAGGAGCATAGAGAGAGACTGAGTTTGTTATAGGCACATACACGTGTTGAGCATGCAAGCACTTACCATTAAGAAAAAGCTTTCAAAAAACTTATCAGACATGGATCTCAATGGGAACTCAATGACAGAGCAGGTAAGAAACCCTGGCCCTCGGTATTTTAAAAAACAAGTGCACTGTGTATACAATATTCTTCATTACCCAAAGCCCCACACACAATTCAGAGTCCAAGTGCAAGGCATATCAATGAGGCACTGTAGCAGAAGGGATCCAAGTATCCCCAAACCAGAGACTCAATGAAATATGCAGGTGCTCTGGATCTTTATAACGATCAATATTTAAGGCCAGATGCCCTACATCCTACCTCGGACATGTTGTCCTTATTCACGTGGGTCATCCCGTGGCTTTGCATGGGATGAAGCGCGTGATCATTAGGGTTGGCAGTATTGGGACCTTGCCTTTCTGCAGATGGTGTGCTCTCCAGTAACCCAGCTGCTTTCATCAAAACAGAACTACTTTTCCATGGAATAACTGCAGCTGAAAAGCACAATATGAACGTGCGATTGGTAATGATTATGCCAACCCAATAACCTAAGGCTTCATCTTGCACCCAGTGCAATCAAAGGGCAATCTACCAATGTCGACAGAAGCAGGATTAGGTTGTGTTTTTTTTTAAGCCAACCAAAGCAAATGAGAAGAGGGAAGAGACAGAGAGATGTCAGAAAATAATCTTCAAAGCGGAGCACAGGAGTATGAGTCACAAATTTACATGTGCTACTTTGTAACTTCATTCACTTTAATTTACACCACAATTCCCATTGTGCATCCTTGAGTGAGACTAATAAATTTAGTCTCAAGCTGTGCTGCAGCCCTCATGGTACCTGCCTAAGGCACAATGAGGAGGAGGCTCCAGGACCATTCCAGGCTGAAACAAGTGTAGCTGGAAAGAACAGCTCTGTTCAGAGCATTTGAAGGCTGTAGAAAATGCCAAATCCCACAAGGAGAATAAATCTTGCTTGTAGCAAAGGATGGTTTCACAACAGAGAGGAAAGGAAAACATGCAAGAGGAAATGCAAAGATTATAGACGGGGGAAGAATCAAACAATATGAAGATAAGGGCGGAGGGGGAATCGCTTGTATCTTAAAAGATGCATTTGATACTGCCTTTTAAAAAACAAACCTGTCTTGCACTTAAATAGGCTAATAATTAAAGGCTGTTTTCTGATGTCATCAGCAGAAACACTTCAATGCAGACACCATGTCTACTGCCTTTGGGGTATATATTTGTAGGTGTCAGATTCCCCTTGGGGCTTCACCACCGTAGTACCGATTCTCAGTCTTGTTATCCTGTGACAGCATGTTACAAGTAGAGCAGTGTACTGAAAGGTCCCTTCATGACTCACATATAGGCCCCAGGGCTGCACTCACAGAGACCAAGGCTTGACACATGATGGTGGGAAGAGAAGAGGGCCACCAGGGATTTGATCCTCAATGCTGCTGAAGAGCGATGCGAGGCAAAGCACTAGCAGTGGGCAGGCAGGTTTTGCTCGGCACGTCCCCAGAACGGCTTCTGGGCAGCACACAGACATATGCAATGTGCAGTGATGAAAACAAGGATCTCTGGTTGCTTTCAGCTGAGCGCAGAGGAGAGTCAACACAGGCATGCCAAGGGATGAAGACAAAGCACGGTCAGTGCACAGGGATTTACATGCCAATCCTGTGCAAGGAATTGGCATGTGGAGCAGTCGCTG
>NW_005842257.1:1114021-1116873 GCF_000455745.1 Alligator sinensis | reverse complement strand
GCTCTTCTCCTGGCTCCTTGGAGTTCTGCTTCAATGTGACATATAGGGAAGGGTTGATCTTGGGAAACAATCATGCCTATGAAACAGCAGGTGCTCAGTGCCCTGCGGGGCACCCTGAGCAGCATGCTCTCAGCACCTACTCCCCCTCCGCTTACATCCTTGTCCCGGACGGTAAATAACAAAAGCACCGCGTTCAGCAGCGTGACCAGTTATGGCTTCCCCACACCTGCAGCACAGATGTGCTAAGCAGAAAGAACGGCATCTCCCCAAACAGCCTCTGGCAAGCTGCTGACAAGACGGAGGCAAAGTCAGAGCTGTTTTGTAGCACCTCCTATCCCATGATTTGTATCAGGCGGTTAAACAGCTCAGGTATGTCACTGGAACATATATCAATTTGAATAGCAATGGAAGTTATTATGGAGTCCAAAGCAGACAGTCAGCAGTCCAGATTAGCTGCTGTAACAGAGCATGCTACAGGCAGCTACTTCTGCATGCGCTATTACAGCAGCTAATTACTAGGTGGTGGGCTGGGGGTGTTGGTAAGGACCTGTGTGTACTGAGCAAATGCCTGCTCCTGGTTTCGATGCACTATAGCCCTGGGCACAGTCACGCAACGTCTATACTAGTACAACTTATTCCAGTGGGCAGTTCTTCCTGAATTTTCAGGGGCTAACTTTACCCTGGAGTAGGCTGATTTACCCCAGTTTAGGATGGCAATTAGCATGGAGCAATAAACCCCAGCACACTTCACACGGGAGTCAGCAGGTCCCGGGCACGGTGTATACACATGCACCCAAGACTTGAGCAGTTAGAGCCAGGGCAGAGGAGCCCTGGGCCAGCAGCAGGCTCAGAGTGGGGGGTCAGCCCCGGGTTCTGGGTTGTGGTGTTAGGTGGCAAAGGGACTGGCTGGGGCACAAGGGCACAAGGGTGCTACAGACCAATAGTCAGCAGGCAGTCCCTGCACTGTAGCACCCTTGTGCCCCAGCCAGTCCTGGCCACCATCTACCCATGTGTTGAGGCACTGTAAATTCCCCTGCCATAGGATAGTACTTGTCCCAGACAGTACTCTCCTATGGTGGAGTTAATTCATTTACTGCGCCCTAATATGGGAGCACATGTAGATGGTGATGCTTTACTGCAAAGCTAATTGGTCAACTTGGCAGTAAAGCACATGTGTAGATGCACCTTGTAACACCTAGGCAAAGCCAAATTACACCAGTGTAAGTGTGTCATGTGCCCACATTCATTCTTTATGCCCCCTGTGCCCCCTCCCAAATGTAAGTCACTCCCTCGTAATACCTTGCCTTCCACCTTATATGCAAGAGCAGGAGACTGAGCCTACATGAGGTAGATAAAGATAAAGCTCTAGCATTCTGGCCAAAGCATGTTCCTAAACTTCTCCAACTGCAGAAAACAAGAATCTTTTACATTTATAATAACCTCTGTTTAAATCAACAAGGTTTAAACAGCTGTGCTATATACGGTGGTAAAGCATCAGAGCCCTTCCTGAATTGGCCCGCAACAGAAATTTTTACCAGAGGTAAATTTGATGAGGGAGTGTCCAGGCTAGCACTTACGAGTGTGTTAATTACCTTTGACAACCAATTTCACTAGGGTGAAAAAGAACCTTTTAATATCCATTAAAAGATATATTGTTGCAGCAGTCCCATTGATTTTTAGACCTTCTGAAAAGAGGCACTCTTAAATGATGTATCTGTCTCCTTTCAATCTCTAAGAGCCATAAAATCCCCTTTAGAAAACAGACTGTTTTAAGTGGCTATCATAGAAGAAATGACTGCATAAGAAGACACGGTTGCAGATGCAATTTAGTGTCATATGGGCCAGTGTGTAAAAAAAAAAAATACTAAAAAAACTGGAATGTGAAAACAGCTCAGCAGGTGGTGAGTTTTGATTACAGGTCCTGACTGGCTGGGAATGGCACATATCCCATTATTGTTGTTACCTCATTATCCTTAGCCTTCTTCCAGCATTATTGTTAGTTTTATCCACCTGTTATGTCTTGTCCTTTGGATAATAAGTACTTTGGGGCAGGGGCTATCGGTTATTATTAGACAACGTGGTACAGTGGAGCATCAAGCTGGTTGGCCCCTGGGTGCTACCACAACATAAACTAATAAATTGAAAATTTACAGAGTGCAAGAGGCACATAAAGCTGAACACCATCAAAAAGGAAATAGTTTTATCTTTTGCCACTGACTTAAAGGCACAAGGCAAGAGATTGCTGGTCTTCATCTCAAGAGCTCAACTCATGGGCCTGCATCAGAACTTCAACCCGAAAACAGCTCATGGTCTAGTTCTAGAAGCCGTCCCCGTTTTTCCCAGTTGGTAGCATGGATGAGGCATTAGAAATGTTTGTTAACCCCAAGGACTCCCAGGTAGTAAATGTGAGTTAAAAAAATTAAGTTTGTAGAGGTTCTCCAACAAGCAAAGTATTTTCTCATGCTTGCCTTAACAGCTTCATACAAAGACAAACTATCAATTCGAAGAAAAAAGTTGCTTTTCAAGTAAAAAACAAACAAACCAGCAAGCTTGTGGTCTGTCCAGATAATGAAAATGTGAGGACTGAGGGTTTTCAAGGGGTCGAAATTTCAGAAGGTTGATAGGTTAGAAAGCAACAAAATAAAGACTTTCACCACTGAGAAGACCCCAAAATGAAGATCTTGCAGTCTTGAGAACACATCAGCTTACATCCAGGAGGAAAGCTGATCCTTTCACATGGCCAAAGGTGCTAGAGAGCCCCGTGTTCAGTGCGTCCGAGTCGCTGTAGGTATCAGACCATAGCACTGATTTATCATGTGAAGGACAGTGCAGAGTTGTTGAGCCCAAAGGGG
>NW_005842257.1:1089228-1113990 GCF_000455745.1 Alligator sinensis | reverse complement strand
ATTCCTGTAAGTCCTGGGTAGTTGAGGTTACATGTCCATACCATCCTTCCTTTGCGGATACAGCTCCCTACCTTCACATGATAAGCCAGCTCTATGGGCTGATACCTAGAGCAACTCTGATCCCGCGCTCTCATTTCCTCCCTCCGTCCTTTCTGCAGCCCTGTGAACCCAGAATAAAGAAGCAATTGTGTTTCTTTGGGCATAGGAACTAATTCTGTACACTTCTTTCATAAGCCATACAATAGAGGTACAGGGGCACTTGACATGCTCTGTGTCATTGCGGTAAGTGGAAAGGCCAGGGAGAATATGGCAATGGGTAGCTTCAGAAAGGAGGAGAAGCAGAAGGTCCAAAATGCAGTTATTGCTGCACCAGGGTTGCCAATTTTCTAACATGAACCTGAACTATTATGAAAGCAGAGAACGGGTTTTCCAAAATCTGGTAACTACCAATTAGATCACAAAACCCCCCAAAATTGGGAGATGTCTTGTTGGTTCTGGAAAGGGAAACATAGTCTTTCCTCTTTAATAAGAGCCCTTTTTAAGCCTAACCTAACTCAACCTTGGAGGTAGGACTCTGTAGATTTGTTTTTAAACAATGGGTTGCTATACGTTTCTACAATGCCCACTGCTTCGACCAAATAAATCATGCGAGTGCAATGGGTATGAATCAATATTCAGCCATGCCTGATAACATCTACCCAGTCACATTGCACTGATCCTGCCACACGGCAGTGACTTTGTTTTGTATACAAATGGGGACGCTTTCTATACTCTGCCTTTTAATTCAGTACTGGATGACTTCATATTATCAACGTGGAATCTGGAAGATACCAGAGGCATATGGCATTCATGGCTGACTCACTGAGTGGTTGTAGTATACTAAATAAATAAGCCAAAATCTGGTCTTCTATAAGCCACGAGTAAATGTATTGGTTTCGGTGCACTTGCTTTACCTTTATGCCACTGTCACAAGATCAGATATCTGGTCCCATCTCTTTTCTGGTTTATTCACTTTAATGGGAAGCAGCAAGTGATTCTGGAAATTATTTACATGTAATTAGAGGTGAATTAAAAGGTCCATAGGGCATGTCGACGTGTGCTGATTTAAGGTGCTTTAGCCATTGTTAAGGTGCATTAAGGGCATAGGTCTACATGCGTGTGCCCTTAATGCACCTTAAAATGGCAATTTTATGCTATTTGCACCTAAATTTGATACCTGCAAAAGCAGGTATCAAATTTAGGCGTGAATAACTAAAATGCCTTAATGTATGTGTAGATGCGCTAAGGTGCATTAACGTTATGTATGTTGACTGACTTGGGACTAACTTTAGTCCCACGTTGGTCCACTCACCATGTTCATGCGCCTTAGTGTGCATGTGTAGATGGATGCTTAAATCGCCTTAATGCACATTAGGCAAATGAGCATTAAGTTTAGGCGCACATAAAAGCATGTGCAGACATGCCCATAGTGATGAGCACATTCAACCATGAATACCAAAGAAGAAAGGCTAACATCCAATTTTTTCACTGGGATATCTCACATTGGTCACCCAAAAAATTGAGACGCAAACTGACAACCTGGGCCTGTGTAACTTCCTCAAGGTTATAAAAATCAGTAGCAGAGCCAAATTAGAACTAAGAAATTCCTTCCTCACAGCGAGAGGCTGAAGTCACTTTAAAATGCTGTTAAGAAACACAACTCATACATTCTTGCTCAGTATTCATTTCTATGGGACAGCCCAGACACAATGATTGTTATCTATGAGTAAACGCTTTTTGGGATGATTTTCCATTAGTGTATCATAAGCTGCAGTTATAGTAAATGAGAGTTTGTAAAGCTTAATACTTAGTAGGTGTATATATGATATTTATATGACTGTATCATTTGATATATTACTGTTGCTTTCATCTGTAATACACAAAACACTGCCAATAGAAAAAAGTACAACTAAAACTACTATACACTTTCTTGGAACGATGCCTTGAGAAAGCCAACCACAACCCCACTGATAAAAGCCAAGCCAGTTCACGCTAATACAACTATCTTTCCTTCTCTGAATAGGTCTATTGTTTCTTAATTAACATGTTTGCAAATGTCAGTACTGTTATAGTAGGGATATGCTTCTGCTATCTTCCCAATATCTCTATATTTTACCATAACCCAAATAGTAGACTAATATGGCATTTTGTATGCTTAACAGATTATTTAGCAAAGAAGGTATAATACTAGGTAATAGCAACTTGCAATATTTTATGCACAGTTTTTGAATTCCAGGTGTAACCAGTGTGTTTTCCATTTTGTTTCAGTACTCAGCAATGGCCTTTGATGAATGTGAAACAGAATTCGTTGGTCTGTAATAAAACCATGAAAGATTTTTTTCCCCAAATTCATAGCACTGAAGAGTGTATTTATTTTCTTTCTTTGCATCCTTGAGGCTAGACGATGCTTTGCTGATATCATAGTGCCAAGTCAAAGGTCAATGCCTACTTCCTCTGCTTTTGTAGGAGTGAGTCAATACTGTCAATCACATGATCAATGAAGTATCACTGGCACTTGGCTAACTCTGCAAATCACAACCTGTCCACTCTAATCCTCAGGCCAATTCAATAGCCATCCAACTATATGTATTTTAGAGCCTGAAATGACCGCCTTTTATTGTTCCCATTATCACTGTTCCTTATTAAATCATAGAAAAAGTAATGCCCAGAGAATGTAGATTGGTTCCACCTAGAGTTATTTCCTATGAATACATATTTTGTATTATACCATTTTCCTGAAAATGAAATAGTCATATAAAGAACTGTAGAAGAACATGTATACTGCCTAAAGAGATTTATATTGCTATGGTACAGTGCCAGTTTGTACCAAATGAAGGCCTTGTCCTTTGGGTCTTAGTTAGAAGGAAGAAAAGAAATAAGCCCAAATGCTTGACAAAATTCATTGAAAAAAGTTCACCAAAACATGCCTTATTAAGACATAATTATATGCACTTAAACCTGACTGATAATGTGACAAGGGAGACAATAGTTCATATGAATGTGCAATAAATACCCTATGCACGATGTTGCACTCCATAACATTATAATGTGTCCTATATGTGCCCTTCAGTCAACATTTCACAGAAAATAAAGCTAAAGTTACTTATAAATGCTGTCATATAAAATGGTTTATGTCGTTTGTTTGCAGGTCTTTACCTTCCACCAAGTCATCTAAAGTTTACAAAAGTGCTGAAGTACAGAACTGTATGCTCTCAGTCCAAGGAAGATTTAAATTTATGTGTTGGTCCATATACTCTATAGGATTCTATTGAAAAACATTAAAAGACTTGCATTTAAGCAATTTTTGGAAAAAAAACCCTACTCTACTTCTGATAAGTTAACCTCTGAGTGACCAATCACTGAAAGCTAACAGTGTTTCATCATCAGCTTATCTCTAATATTAAAGACGATTTTGCAGCATTGTACCAAATGAGTTGCATTGAAATGTATTATAGTCAATCACCTCAGTTGGGGTTTTTGGTTTTTTTGGCACAGCACATACATGGGTTCAATTAATGGCAAGTGTCTCTTTAATTACCCTACACTAACTAATCTCACCACTGTGTTTAATTGTTCAAACTGTCTTTTCTCATTTAAGCAGCTCAGCAACACCTATAACGGAAAACCTACTACTGATAAACAGCCATGTTTGCCTCAACTCAATAAGTGAAAACTTAATATCCACAAATATTAAGTTCCTGATATTATGCATTGGTTCATCTTCACCCATTTTATCTACTGTTATTTGGCTGAATGTTTTAATCTTAGTTAAACACTACCTAAAATTAAATGATGCTTTCCTAATATTATAAATATGAAAATGCTTAGGGACTGCAGTGGAACTAATTAAAATCAGTCAGTTTGCTGGTTAACATGTTATCAGCCCTTTTTATGTATTGCATTCAGTTGGCAGATTGCAAATTCATGGCCTTATAAAAACATTGTCTTGATTCCATGTTATGACAGCAGAAATTGTCCAAAATTTCTAACAGTTTCCCCTAAAGGACCCTCGCTAGCTGGCACTTTCCAGGTGTGGAGCAATCTGAATCTGAGGTGAACATCACATCAAATTCCACTCATCTGTCAATGTAGTGGATTATTTCTTGAGAGACTGAAATTGGCTGCCTGGGATCAGAACACCATCAATCTTACTCATGTAGGGTGCGGAGTAGCTGCCTGAGAAAGGCTCGCAAGAGGAAAAGCTCTGCTGTTCCTAAGCAGGTGATGAGGCAGCTGTAAAACCTTCACTCTATCTGTATCACACCTCCGAGTGAAAGATTTGTCATTTTTCACATTTCCCCTATACTTGGTATGCATTCAGTGTCTTGCAGTTCCTGCTTCATAAAAGAGGCGATTTTTCAAGCTTAGGCAAATGTTGCAAAGCTCTGGATCTGCCCAGCTCTCATTTTTTATCATAATGCCACTTGTTTCAACTGATTTTGCAAAATGAGATTACATTTTCCTATCTCTTTAACTGTTTGTTTGGTTATTTCACTGGTGGACCGCCTCCAATCGCCAGTGGAGGTTGTGTGATGGTGTTAATGGCCATTTGGTTTATCCCTCTGTAGATCCCCAAAGAACAATATTCCATCTAGGACACAGCATTTAGTAACTGCCATGTTAAAGTTAGGGGCTAATACAAGTACATGATAATTGCTCATTAGATAAGTCTTCCAAAACATTTTTTTTAAATCTATTCCCCCACAGGCTATCATGATGCTTATTTTATGCAATTCAGTTTTGGGCAGGAAGGGAGAAGAGTTGGAAAAAACCTTCCATCATGAGACTGACTAAAGAGTTAGGATAACATTTTCAAATGCATTAGGAGCCTAAGACTCGTTGCCTTTGAATATTTTACCCTTACTCTAATCTTTTTTTTAATCTACCAGCTTCATTAAATGCTAATATTCTTTACATTTCATCTTTACAGTCTTTCCGAAACTTTCACTCCTTTCCCTAGGAGCTAAGTATATGATACCATGATGCCTTCAACTTTTAACTCTTTGATAAAAGTATGTTATAACACCTTTCCCACAAACATTTCACAAGAGATACCTGCCTCAAAGAAAAAGCAATTAAAGCTGAAAAAAGGAACTCTATCAATTTCTATTTGAGGAATAACAAAGCAATGAGAACACTTATTTGCAATCTTTGTCAATCGCATCAGTCACAAATCAGCTGAACTTTCCATTACAAACACAAAGGGACTCATCCTGACCTTAATTACACTCATTCATGCTCGTGAAAACACAGGCCTGAAGTCTACTTCAGGTCAAACATTTGAACCTCATTGATGGTCAACAGGAAACATTTGAAGCCAAATTCAGTTCTTATTTAATGCCAGCCCATTCTACCAACCTCAGGGAGGATGGACAGGCATAACAGAGCAGGATTTGTCTCAAAATATTTTCAGTCCAGATTGGCATAGCAATACATTTACACAAAACTGGGCTTTCTTCCCAGGGGACCGACAACGTAGTCTGTTATTATATAGAAAATACAAAATAAGCAAGTGGGCCAAAGAAAAATTCAATTATTATCTGAAACAGGTTTCCCATGGTAAGCCTCCTCTGCTGAGAAGTTGTTAGAAAAGGATATTCAAAAGGAGGCATGTTCCCAAACACCAGACAGGCAAGGTACACATTAGGCTGAACGGAAAGACACTTTGAGATATATAGACAAACAGCTCATAATAGTTAAATGACAAAATGGGTTTTGTGATTATTCAACCGCTTGTCAAGACAGACATGAGAGCATGAGCAGAGTGCCTGTAATCTGGCAGCATCCTGTAGCTGATCAGTCCTACCTGGTCTGTGCAGGTGATGCTGCTGGAAAGTGTGATGGAGGGACCCCTGACAGAGCAGCATTGCACAGGCACTTATCCACAAATACAGGACCCAGGACATTGCAGAGACCATTGCCATTCTCTAAATGAAATATTAGACAGGCATTATTATCTATAGCCTCACAGCACACAATAGTCAGCTTTGATTACAACAGCATTTACATTCATTTTGTGAGATGTCCTTGTTTCCTTCTTTCACCTCTTGCCTCCCCTCTGTGCCCAACCTTGCAGGCTCTGATCCTCATAAAACAAAGGTTGCGTCCAAAAAAGGACGGTTGGGATAAGGAGATGTCAGCATGGGAGACTGGGTAACTTTAATAATTCAGTGAGACAAATTAAGTGATAATGATCCAAGTACCAGAAGAAAACCAATGTAAACAGAAGCCAGGGAACTAGCCCCACACTATTCTTCCCATTTAACTTGCAGAAGGAAAAAATCACAACGGTAGCCAAAAACTGTGATCTTCAGATAGTATCGAAACTACTTTAAACACATTACGGAGAGTCAAACAACATTATCAGGTATCAGATGCGTTTTAAAACACTCTCCATCCCCAAGACTGCCAAGCTGATACCTACCCAGTAGGTAACAGATTATTGTTTTTGACTTCCGTGAGCATTAATTTTTAATCGCGAGGCTGTCTGCTAAACAAAGTAATTGTTTCTCAGAATCGTGTTCTAATCCCCAGACAAAATCAGCTTCCTTTTATTCGACCCACGCTTGTAAAGGACTGGAGTGAGGCCAGATTGAATTTCATATGTAACAGATAGGAGGTTTGATCTTTTCACAGGGCAGATTGTGTCAAAATTTAAAGAGAGACTGTTGTTGCAGAGGGATGGTGCGTTTCTTTTGCTGTCTCCCCATGCTGGCATACTTGCCTATTTTTTTATCTGTGGAGGTGAATATTTTCCAACTTATATTTATTACTGTACTAATTGGTTAAGTGTTCCTTAGACTCTGTAACTTGAACAGATCCTTCTCAATGCCTGCAAGGATCAGAGGATTTGCAAGGCTCAGCTACGCTACATATCGTCCAGTTCCCTTAACAACACCTTCTGCTGCATTTCATATTGCCAAATTAATCAAACTTCAGGCACTCTCCTTATTCAGCCAATGACATGATGCCATCTTCTATCTAGTAATCCAATCAGCTGAACATCATTTTCACTGAGGAAGAAAGACTTTAAAGCTAAAAATCTCCTCCATAGGAAAGCTTGTGCATTTAGGAAAAATTAAGGGAACACATGTAAAACCCCTAAATGACCTCTTAGCAGGATTTTTCCTTACTTGGGGTACTAGTACTGTTAAAATAACAGGGATGCTCAAGTGTTAATAAAACATGTGCATAGAAAAATAATTTGTGCTATTTTAATAGAGAGGCATGGTCTTTGGGGTGTTCTTAAGTCTGATGGACTAAAAAGCCCCCAAAACTGATGTGTATATTTAACTGCAAATCACTGTTTTCATCAGCATGAACCTATTTATTCTCTGGCTGTGTCTGATGCACAATTCAGTGTATTATTAGTTTCTCTTCCCACCATTTACTTTTGTATACAGTAGACTTTTCCTCCTTTGTTTTCACACCAGGTGATAGTGCAACATAGACTCGACCCCCTCGGATGGTAGGAATAGCAATACAACTCCTGTGCCCTCAGAAATTAATGCATTTATACAGGGAGATAAAAGAGAAAGATGACGGTAACATATAGGGATATCTTGGGCATTAAATGCTCCTCTTTAACCTGAACTTTACAAATCCTAGCCAAACCGAGAAGCAAATCAAACTTCTACAGTCTCCCAATTGCTTCTCTTCCCTTCTTCAGGCATCTCAATCACACTGAGAAAAATGACTTTTAAATTCACCCCCTGTTTTCATTACTCGTTTCCTACATCTTTTCCACCCTTCCTCAAACTACCTTATTTTAATTAACTTTCTTCTAGCCCCAACCTTCCTAACTGGCATTTGTTCCTGCACTTGTTTGTCAGCTGGCTGCAAACTGCTATCCAACACTGTTTTGTGCAAAGAGATCAGCCTGTTAATAAAAGAATACAACAGTAATTCCCCCAGTTATTATCAGATGAGTTCCCGATCTGCTTGCTGAATCTTAAATCCTAAAGAAGCTCCTTACCTGAGTAATCCAACCAAGAGCAGAGCTCTCTATTAGTGTTCATTGGAAAGATCTAACACTTATTTAAATCCATCTGTACCACAATGAGAGATGTTAAAACAGCTTCCCAATAATCTTCTTTATCAGGATTAAAAAAAAAAAAAAAAGAAGAAGAAGAAGAAAAAATTCTCGCTCTCGTTACCAATCCTATTCCCAGAGTAAAGAAGACATCAGAGCTCTCCGACTGTTGTCAGAAAAGTGGCCAAGGTTTGAGGGGTGGAAACCTTGTCATTTACACCTTTAAATCATCTCCTAGCGTCACCTTCTGCTGGATGAGACCTCTGAAGTGATCTTGAGATAATTTGCAGCTTCCAGTGTATTTAAAGATGAGGATCAGTTTATGTTTAATGAGAGACCAGCCTCACTACAGTGCATTCAGTGCAGAGTAAGGCAGCTGTACGTACAAAGCCGGATTGCTATACA
Organism: Alligator sinensis; assembly: GCF_000455745.1. Classification (NCBI taxonomy): domain Eukaryota; kingdom Metazoa; phylum Chordata; order Crocodylia; family Alligatoridae; genus Alligator; species Alligator sinensis. The sequence goes on along the minus strand of NW_005842257.1, from coordinate 1,105,514 downwards.
ATGCTGTAAGTACCGGTAGCCTATTTCAATACATCCCTGCTCTGTAAAGTATCACATGTCTTAAAGTGACATTACCCTCTATTACAAGCTACAATGAATTGCTATCATAGCCCACTATCTCTTAACTGGAGTTGCATTGAAATACCAGCATATCTGATATTCTTCACAATCCAGAATATAAAAGAAAAGCTCTCTCCCCACAAGGAGGGCGTGCTTGAAAAGCAGAGGATGCTCCGAGAAGTAAGGTGGAAAAGGAGAACAAGTGAATACAAAAAGACAAAACACATAAATATAGGCATACAAAGGATTTCCCAGGGGGAAATTAGAGAGACGCTTCAGTTACAGTGAGTTTGTGGAAGACACCTGGAGAATTAAGGGCCAGTATATGCAAGGGAACCATAAAACCACTCCGGAGATTTAGGGAAGGCATTTCATTTCATATGTTGGAAAGCAAAACAGATTTGTTTGCATCTTTTCTGAGGGGAAGAGAGAGCATATCAATGGTGGGGGGAGGAGATAAATAGTTCGGTAGACTTACATTAGCTTTCCAAAGCTCGTCTTATCACTAAATAAAATCTTTTCTTCTACCCCTAATCATTTAAACAGTATCTCAGCATATAGTAGGAAAAGAACACACTCTGCTCCTTCAACATCCTCCCATATGCTTCAGCTTTGACATACCAAATTATTTATTACAGTCATTTATTTATTGCCCACATCTTAAGTGGCCGTTTACAGGAATGTACTGGTTTTTCCCATCTATGTACTATATGTAATTATTTTTTAAAGAGCAATGTTTATACACTTAACACACCACCAATGTTGCCATTCAGACAACATTAAGGCTATGGCTTAAGCCTAAGAAAAAGACCATTAGAAGTTAAAGCAGAAGCCTATATTTTAAGCACATAGCGCCTAAGTGCTACCGTATAGATAACAGTATGTTGGCTTACCTTCATTGTAATACTGCGTGCTTTAAAAGCCCATACTACAAAAGGTCACTCTTTCCATTGATTGCTAACTCTATGCCCCAAACAACAGTAAATAATGATAATAATGATACTTATTATGAACCACCTCCTTTCCTACCATCCTGGGAGCCTGATACAGAGGGTGCTGCATGTGCACTTGACAGGCTTTAATGTCTCCTGTGGAACCATTCGATCTTATTGTGTGGTACGTATTAAGAGGACTGGCCCTCCAGACTGACAGCACCATTACACTGATCTCTGACACAATGCCTCAGAAAAGCTCTTTATTATAGCCTCACTATAATAAAATAATCAGGGTGTGACTAGAACTGACAAAGGAGGGGATTTGAGACTTTCCAGTTTCTATTCCATTTTGAGCTTGCCGCAAAGTAGGTCGCTATTCAGCACACCTGGCTGAAGCCTGTGCAGAGCCCAGGAGGAGCAAGGACAACCTGATGTTATGCCAGGTTTGTGGTTTTCTGTTCCCAGGACATAATGGAGCCTGGCTCAGTCTCCTCGAGTGTGCCCTAAGGAGACGTCTACAGTTAGGGTTGATTTAAGGTTGCCAAACATCCATGCTGCAAAATGCTGGGCTCTACCCCCGTGCGGACCAAACCCAGGAGGTCTGCTGAAATGTCAGGGGGAGAGGTCGATCCTGCCTCGCTTTGCAGTGTGTTTGGAAAGTAGCCCTGTTCTGCAGGCTGCAAACACAGGAATCCCGCCACCAGGCATCCCACAATTCCCTGTTTCTGACTCCTAGCCCTTTGACACCCCACTTCCAGTCTCTACCTCCTGTAACGAGAGACAAGCAGTCTGCAAAGTGATTCCTACAAGGGCTCCACTCCAGAAACAAAAAAGCACCATGTGGAGGCAGTAGTGGCCTTAGGGGAGGGCAAACTGGGTGGCTGCTTGGGGTCCCACACTTTAGGGGGCCCAACATTTTTTTGGGGGGGGTGAAGTTTTTGCAAGGAAGTGGCTCTAAGGGGCCCCAAATGACTCTCTTGCCCAGGGCCCCAACAACCCTAAGGCCACCACTGGTGGATGGCTTTGGTGTGAGCTGCTAGGTAAGGTGCGGACAGGGACGGGCTTGGGTTGGTTAAGGACTGACCCCAAATATCAGCGCAGACACTCCCATTGTATTCAACTGACTGTAACTTCAAAGGGGCACGTGGCAACCAGGAATAGCCGGGAGAAACTGTTTAACCAGGCTCTTTTCTCTAGCTTCCCTGCCCCACAACAGGGACGGAAGAGAAGTAGCATACTGGGGAACCCCAGTGGCTAGCCTGATCAGGTCTGGGATGCCTTTCATCAGCCCAGCCTAGTATCAGGCATGTGATATTTTTGGGACTCTACCATACCCTGCTATAGGCCCAGCAAGATGAGTAAGCAACAGAAACGTAGCCTTAACTCTCAAATTAAGTCAGCCCTTGAATATTAAGCATGGGCTTAATATTCAAGTTCCTTTGTTTTGAAACATACTGACACCAAACCCAAGATGTTGGTGTAAGGGGTCACCATCACTTTTACAAATGCTCTGGGTGGGGGCTGGGGGTGGGGGTAGCACTTTAATTAGAGAATCTTGGAGCCACTCTAATTAAAGTGCCACAGAGTCTCATGTATCAGCATCCCACTCTTCAAAATGGCAGTGGGGGTGCTTGAATTAAAGCTCGTTTGACGAGCTCTAGTCCAAGCACCCCTGCCGTCAGAAGTGCAGAGATGCTGATACACGAGATGCAGAGCTCGGTTACCCCTCTCCAGCAGACTAGATTAGTTAAGTCTGCTCCAACGCGCTGTAAATACAATGCATCAAAGCAGCCTCGGCGTTCCCTAAACACTAGAGCATCAGGAGGCTCTTGCTAAATAATTGTGAGAGTCAGAAACACTGCTTACATGCCCAAGTAGCAAGAAAATAAAGAGAGTATGTGGAAGCAGCTCCTCTGTTTCACTTTTTCATTAGTCTCACACTTTCCTGCTACAATCCACACCTGCCCTAAGTTACATGGTTCCACTACAGGATACGGAAGTGGTGAAAATTTCACTGGCTTTAACACCAAAGTATAATGTGTCCCATCATTTGCTTCCTCACTCAATTTTCCAGGAAGGAGGCCCTGGCCAAGGGGAACCCAGGCCAGTGTGGAGCTGGTTTCCTAACACTCACGTCTCCAGGTGCAGTTCTGGTTTGTTTTTTTGTTGTGTTTTTTTAATTTTCCGTATCCCAAGCCAAATTAGCCCAAACAAATTCCAAATCCGAGAGTCAGTCCAGAACCATAAGTGGCCCTACTACCAGCAAACATCCTCCACCCCCATCTGGGCTTTCAGATGTTTCTGAAACCTTTGGTGGACATCCTACTTGCAGGCCCAAGTCCGGAGGCTTGGGGTTCAGATGCCCTACGGTTTTGCTTGCCCTCAGGCATAGGGGCCCAGGGGCAAGCCAGGGAGGAGTCTCCCATTTCCATAAAGCCAAGGCCTTCCCACTCCAGCAGCTAAGTGAGAGGTTTACTATACATTACCTTGGCAGGTACTGTCCCCGTGCAGGAGAGCGGTCTTCCCTGGTGCAACTAGGAAGAACACCTCCATGGTCACAGTGGTTCCAGGTGGAGTTTCACCGCTCAGTGCCTACAGGCTCCCTCAGTTAATTCGGGGGGGGACATTGGGCAGTGGTTGGCATGCTCTGCTTGGTGTCCCCTTTTGGTTCCCTTGCTTTTAATCTGTGACCATCACTCCCTTCTTTTTAGTTGTCTCAAGCAATTAGTTGTTGTGTCCCCAGTGGCCTCCCTTTTTAAGGGAGGCTCACGGTTTCTTTGGTTGGCTTTGGCCCATGATCCCCTGATCCCCTGGACTGAATTTGACCCTGATTCCCCTAAGGCTCATTCCACAAGGGCAAGTTTTTGTTTAGGATTGCCCTGGAGTTTTGGCTTGTTTGTTGGCTTGTGGTTTTTTAAAATACCAGCAGACACGAGTCCTCTTTTGGACCATAGAGTGGGTCGGCAGAATGCAGTGGTTGCATACATAGAACCACTGTGGTTTTTTGCTATTATTTTTCAGTCAAAAAAATGTAAATGCCTGTTTTTTCAAAAGCTTGCAGTTTTATGTGGGTGTTTTCACTGAAGGCATGTGGCAGTGCATCTCTGTGTAACCGAATCTCCAATTTAATGAAGTTATTTCTCTGAAATTTCCTTAGGGTTTGTTTTTGGTTTTTTTACATTGCAATTGCTCAGTGGGAGAAGCCACATAAGCAGATAATTGCATCCACTCATTCAGTTCCCAGGTGGGATCTGGAAAACTAGGCATATGTGCAGGGAGACACTGCAGGGACTGGACAAAAGGGCAATATTTGGGAATTGCAATAGATCAGGAGCTGGAGGAACCCAGGAAGGGTGGAGCACAAAGTATCTTAAGGGCAGGGAATCTGGAAAAGCTTCCCAGAAAGACCCTAGAGGAGACAGGAGACAGTCACAAGTAGGTTCTTGGGGGGCAAGGATCTGGTAGAGCAAAGGGAGAGGATGTCTCACAAGGAGCTGGAAAAGGTGCTGCTGGAAGTAAGAGAGTCCTTTTAGGGATGATGAGGTACAGCTGCTATTGTGATCAACGGATGCATAGTGGGGTGTCTGAAGAAGGCAGGTGAGAGGGACACTGGAGCATCTGGGTCTGCTGGGAGAAGGGAATGGCTGGAGAGGAGGCTTGTGTTGCAGCATCAAGGCGAAAGCCAGGAGAACTGAGACCACACAGCTTGGCAGAATGGGCGCTGACAGATTTATGCAAGGCACAGATTTATGTAAGGTGCAGCATAACTGTCGCTCTGCCAAGCGCTGCTAACTCGGAGCACAATGAGGCTAATGCCACCGTAACCCCTGACAGATGCTGCTATCGCACAGGACAAGCTCTTCAGAAACACGGGACATGTTGCTTTCATGAGGGGAGGGAGGATTAAATAGGTTGTGCTTTTAATCTTTTCCCTGCCCTGGCTCTTGGCATTGAAGATGTGAACAGAGGAGTTCTTGGCATCTCCTGCCGTGGCATTCTCACACCTGCTTTGATCTCTTTTCTGCCAATTTTAACTTTCAATGGACTGAGGAGGAGTGGGAAGGCTCTGCTTCTTACCCTGCTTGCAGCCAGACACGGTGTCATCTCTGCCTGGGGCAGTAAAATGGCTATGCATAGCCCTTTCACTTGTTACTTTTGACTACCACTTTAGACATCAGCAGCTTCTATAGGAAGAGGGTGGGGGACAAAAGACTGCAAAACCTTGAAGGCAATAAGAGGGAACCCCTAGGATGGCATGCTGCAAAACCTTTCATCAGGAGAGGGAGAAATAATTTACTCCCCAAAGAAACCTAAGAGAAAGGCTCTTTGAGTAAATGTGGTCTCTTTTATTACACCAACTAAATAGCAATTTAGTTATCTACTTAGTTGGTGTAATAGATGGTTTATAGTTGGTCTAATAGACAATAGTTAGTTGGTCTAACTGATTAATAGTTATCTATTTGGTGATCTATTTAGTTGGTCTAATAAAAGAGATTACATTTACCCCCAAAATTTGTCAGCCTGTGTCCTTAGACCAACATGGCTACAACCAACAACCCTAAGAGGAAGAAGTTGTCTTGACAGAGACACACAGGAGGAGGACGTGTGGCAACGAGCAGGTAAAACAGAGCTCCAGCCACAGGGAGGGCAGGTGAATCCGACGCCTGCAGAGATGTGCAAGAGCAGGTGTCTCTGCTGCTCTCCGACTGCTCCTGCTCCCACCCCAGGGGATGGCCCAGAGCTGTTTTTAGCAAAGCAGGCATGTCTGGGCAGGCTTTCCCCAAGGTTAGAGGATGGTCTGTGCAGCAGCCTGTTGGAAAGTGTGCTGGGGAGAAGCAGCAGCAAGTATGCAAGACTACGGAGACCCGCAAAGCATGCAGTACCCCTCTGTGCACTCTGCCACGGTGCCTTATTGCCAGCATGCCTTGGAAACAAGAAGGACTTGGAGAAGCGGGGGGATAAACCAGAGGCAGCTTGGGGTGTTTGGACATCCAGCAGAGACCACAGATATCGATGACAACGAGTTTCTCTCTCAACCCATTAGGTCCCCATTTCTCTCCTGTTCCAGGCTGAGCCCTTTATCCTTCCCACTCCAGCACTACCCTCCGTCTCCTGGAGGGCTCCAGCTTGTCCTGGCAGCAGACAGCGAGCAGCAAGGAAGGAGACAGACCAACCGTCCCAAAATATCTCAAGGCTCCTTATAATTCCTCCAACACAGTACTGTCATGCTGTTTCTGCCAGGTCTATGTGAAAGCTGAACTTGTGTTCAAAGGAGTGTTAGTCTTTAATTCTTGACAGCTCCTTTTCCACCACTGGATTAAATGCTCTGCATGTTATTTAAAGTAATATGGTTTCCTATGAAAAAGGAGCCCAGACCAAGGCCTTTTGAAAGCGGCACTGTTATGCTCTGAGAAAGATTTTCCTATTTTCCTTTTCTTTCTTTCTTTTTTATTTATGCTTAAGAGGGAGTGTAATTGGCTTACTCCTTTAGAAATATATAAATCCTACTGCCTGGTTCAGCTTAAATCACATTATCCTTACTTTACTGGCCAGGTTTGTCTCTGATGCCCTCTCAAGTAAGTTTTGAAATATCCCTTTCAGGCACGGACTTAGCTCTGACTGTTGCCTGAAATGTGCTCCTCTTAGCCATGTTTTCATTTGTGTTCTTAAGACTGACATAAACTGGGAACCCATGCATAAATCAAAGATAGTTAAAGCCTATTACTTCATATAGTCTTTTGCATTTATTTTTAGTAAAGAAATTATCCTGGATGTAGATTGTCCGCTGTTCATCTCACTGTGGCCCTGCTAAGCCGTTTGTGTATTTTTGTATGACAGTCCAAGATCCCTGTAGCTTTGCAAGGAGAGAAGCCTGGTCAGGAGTATTTGTAATTAGTTCCTCACAAATTACCAAAGGGTTAACCCTTCCCCTAGCACCATCGATAAGCCCAGGAGTTCAGAAAAAAAGCCGATGGGGAAACCGAATTGGTCTAACCCCTGACTCCCCCATTTTGACATCTTCATGCAATGTATCCCCTCAACACGTTGTGACTTCTCCAATGGTGCTCTCACTACCCTTCCCTCCCTCATCTTGGATAAGTTCCCATCCATGTCTTCCCACAAGAATAATTTCTCTAGCCTTCCCTAACCATTCAACAAGCCATCCCTTCCCATTCAAAATCCTCCAGTCTTCCTGTCCATTAGGGTGGCTTATCGCACCAGTTTCACCCTTAAACTGTGCAGTTTTACTCACCCCTGCCCCAGCTCATCCTCATTGTTAAATATATTTTCATTTTCCCCATTGAGATCATTCCTTCCACCATTACCCCACCAAAATGGGTCTCCTTAGGGCACTGTAGCTTTTTCTGCTGCCAGCTTCCTACCTTCATGTTAAAAGCCACCATGAAAAGCAATAGAAAATGTAGAACATGGGTGCTCTGTAAGAAACAAAAAGACCCTGTGCTGACCACAGAAATCCCAGTGCACAAAGGGTTGCAAAACTGACCAAAAAAGTTTCCAAGTTCTCCAAAAAAACTAATGTCGAACCGGTCAATTTTTTGTTTCAATGTTACCTTTCTTGTATACATCAAGTTCTATTTTTGCTGAAAAATATTTTTGTTGAAAAATATTTGCAGTGGGATGTTCTGATACTGTTGGAATCCTTCCCTTTCCTCTGGAGTAAAATGTACATGGTTTGTGGAGTGTTGTGATGTAGATGGACTTGCATTTGCCAATTTTCACTGAAGAATTTTCCAAATAGTCCCACTTAGGACTTGTTCTGCTGGGATGACAACCTGGAACTGTGCTGAAGACCTGCTCTTTCAGCTCCAGGACTTTAGGACAGAGGTCAAAATCTCAGGTCTCCTTGCAAGCAAATACTGCTTCTCTCCAGCCTTTTCTTGCCATACCCGATGCTCCAGGGATTTTTTTCTAACCTTAGTTCCCATATATAGTGCTAGGAAGTCCCTCTCTACCACACTGCAGGATAACATGAGAACATAAGATGCACTGCACAGAGCAGTACAGCAAAAGCAGTTGGGCGTGCAGGAAACCACTTCCAACAGAAACCTAAGGGCTCATCTACATAGCTTTAAAATGATAGTGATACAGTTATATCAGTATAAAAGACTGCACGCACACATGACTATGTGATGGCACTGGATGTTCCCTAGGAGGAAAAGAGATCCAGCATCCCCTTCATGGATGGCTTCTGCCCTCTGTGCCCAGAAAGCAGCAGAGCAAGAGCAGCCACTTCTAGGTAGCTGTGGGTGCTGGTGATGCATCCCTCACCACAGTATTTCAGCTGCTCTCCCATTGCTAAGCAGACGCAGCTTTTCCAGTCCCTTCGAGCATCCCAAATAGGCCTGCACACATTTTAGCACAGCTAGGCCTGTTAAAAATAAAGTGGCGCAAATAACTTTTAAAATAGGAGAAGATAACGGAATAACAATTTAAAATAGCCTCTTTGTGTGCATTGATTAAGGGAAAAGAAAGTTTCACGAGCACCAAAGGGAAGACTTGGAAAGTTGTTATACTTGACCTACCTTTGGTGTTTTTTCCTCGTTCAATGAGATTGTCATCAAGATAGCTGTACTTAGGAGAAGGAGATGCTTTTCCTCTTACATATTTGTCAAGCCTGGAAGAGAATGGGGGGGAAGGGTGGAAAATCAGCTATATTTATCATGAACGTTTATAGCAAAAGGTTTATTTTAACAAGAAATAGGACACTGTATATAGGACAATATAACAAAAGCCATCAATAACTTGCCAGTAATGAGCAATGGGGAGCATATGAGCTCTCTGCCAAAAAAAAAAGAGAGAGCCACTCCAATACCTTTCATCACCAAGCAACAAAGTTTCAGTAACCAATAATATATTCAACTTGTCCACAAAAAAGCATTCTTTAACAGCAACTGGAAGGCCAAGAAAGTAGAGGTTTCAACCCAATCACCTGGTTGAACTAGACAACATCATCATGTGCCTATTTACCTTAGGTGTTCATTTGGTGTCCTCTGGGGAATTCCTTCTCTTAAGAGGAATAGTAAGCCAAGAGCTTGTTAGATAAGTACGATTGTCTAAAACACTAATGTGGATCACTTCAATCTTTCTAACCAAAATGGTCAGCGGAGGGAAGAAAGGTTGACGTTGCATATAAGACCCCTCAATGTCCACAGCACTTCCATTGCCAAACCACCATGTTGGGTGTTTCCATTGAAAAGTAGGCGGTTTATCATACAAAACCCATTGTGAGGAACTAGGTCAAATCCCTTCCACCATGCACAGCCTGAGGGCTTATCTTCATTGCTAACCCATCTGTGGTTTTTCCTCAGGGTAACTGATATGCATCAGCTATCTCCAAGGCAAAAATGCACTGAAGGAAAAGTGCTCTATTTTTACCCAGTGGTACATGCACTGAGGTCAACCTCTGGTGAGGCTATAGAGCTGTCTTTTCATGGAAAACCTAAATCACACTGTCCTCGGATGCCCATTCATTAACCTGAGATAAAATACACTGTTTCCTGGAGGTAAAAAAAAAAAAAAAGCTGCATTAACACTAAAGACAAGCCCCTAGTCTCCTAGTAATGGAGTCCATGCAGGGACATTATACAGACATCAGCAGGAGAGTAGATGTATTTGGGAAACAGAATCTTTCCCAGAGTATCATGGCCAGTAGTTCAGTAGCCCTCTGCCTCAGTATCCCTTCGAGGCCCAATTCACCCCAACCCGGCCACTCCTCCAAGCCTGCCCACCATGCAAGAGCAGCTTGCTGTTCCAGCCAGGGGATGCAACCACCATCTCAGTTTCCCCTTGAAGAAAGTCTTGCCCAGCTTGGAAGGACACTTGGCCTTCAAGCTAAACCAGAAGGATCCCCTTCCAGGCTAGGGACAGAAGTTATACATCAACCAGTTTAAGTGATCAGAAACTGATTTAAACCTGTAACAGAACAGAAGTTCGGTGCACATAAACCAGTTGCAAAATGTCCAAAACTGGTTTGAGATAAACCTGGTTGAACGTAGTATCAGACTTTACTGATTTAGGTCAAAGTGGTTTATGAAACTTCTGCCCCAGACCCCAAGGTAAGCGAATATACAGTTTGCTGGCTGCCTGAGAGAAGGCTTCTTCTAGCACTCAGAAAACCCCACCTTGGGCCCTTCAAAAAACCAAAAAACCAGCAGGAGCAATCAGCAGGCCCATATTACTCCAACTTCCCCATAGTTCATCTTCTAAACATAAACTTTCACCTATCAAGAATGCAAAGGACTAAAAACAGGTCCTGGCTACTGAACTTCTCCCTCAGCCCTGTACCCCAAATATCAGCCCTTCCTAGGGGCATGGCCAAGAGGCCTCAGGCAGGCTGTCCCTTTCTAGGTTCTCCCTCTCAATTGGAGCGACCCACTCCCTCCTGTTGCTCCCTCCATGTTATAAGGCAGTCTTATATTGTCCCATGACCTTCCCAGTTGGGCTCTAGGGGGGCCTTGACTTGACAAAGTACTGAGCTGACGTTGAGACTTGCCCATAAGAGAGACTGGGCAAGTTGGCACCCTCAAAGGAGCATCCCTTTGATTGGGGGAGTTTTCTTAAGGTCTCTCTCTGTATTCAGCCACCTGTGCATAGCGAGAGCACTCTGAGCCCTGATAAGCAGTACATGTCCAAACAGGGAGAAAGGACCAGGTTATGGCCAAAATATCAATCAATCTTGGTTCAAGCTAGTCTCAGGGCATTGGACTGGCTGATTTTACTAGCCCCTTAACATAGATGCATTGCATTTGCTGCCAGACAAAGAATATTGTATAAAGTTCTGTTATCAGGTTAATGCGTGTTGTCACTCTAAAAATTCTTCCGGCGCATATACACCGTCATGTATTCGGAGGCACATCAACAATCCTCCTGGAAAATCGAGCGTGCCACATCCCCGGTGGAATGGCTGCAAGGTGCATTCTGATATAGCCCCACATGCTTTAATATCAGAAATGAGGCTCTCATCGGTACATATAAACACTAAAATGTACATAGCCGGTTCCAGCTGCGTGAGGAGACTGTTCTAGTTTTTATAAGCACTGTACGGGAAGACTGCTCTCCTGACAATAAAACTATAAAGTCAGCTACAGTCTGCACAAGTCCCCAGCTGAAGGGGAAAATTTCAGTTGCTATATATCACCTAGGCATTGACCAAACGACTTATTTGCAAACCTCTGTATTTGCTTCCACTTTATCAAAGGGTAAGTTAGTGGTGGAAAAAAAATTATTAAAGAGAGAGATGTCTTAGCTACAGTTGTTCAGTACAATACTAGTTCTTCCTTGGGTTCATTCTGTGACCTTCACCCACTCACACTGCAACTTATTCAACTGTAAAATACACCAGTATTTACAAGGGTACTCTGAGGCTTTAATTCATCTTTTTAAAAGTGCTTGGGGATCCTCAGATGAAAGGTGTTATATAATAGTCACTACTGCTGTTGTTGAGAACAAGGTATGTAAGACTGTACCTAATTCAGCAATGTCTGTTCCTGAATAGTGGTATGTTAGGAAGCCCTTGAGTTTGTCAAGTATTTCAGGCTGCTAGGAGTGAATTCTGTTTTCAGTTAAACCCCTGCAAACATAATAAGGGAAGTTAATGTGAAAAAAACCCCACCTTGCAGGAGGAGGTGTGGAATGAAAGGCAGGATTCTTCATCAAGGACAAAAATACTTGACGGTCAATATGGACTATTGAAGACTCAATGAATCTAATAAATCCCTACTGTAATCCCTTTCAATTCTAAACAGGATAAAAGTTATTTTAAGATTTTGGGCCAGATCCCATCATCCTGATATTTGCAATAAGCTTCTGTGTCCTAAGGACTGCGTGACAACGCCTTCATGTTTAATTCCACCTGTTATACACGCGTGTTATATTCCAGGTGGTGATTTATGAACAACATGTCAAGTAACCAGCTCAAAAGTGATCTACTTGTTTGCTGAGCTGGACAAAGAATGGCAGCCCATGCTGTGGTACACTGTATTGGTACTGTAAATGGTTCGCTTCTGAGTAAGTTAGTCGTGCATGAAATGAGCATGGAAAAAAATTCATATACTGCTCTGCTTTTGCTCCAAAACAGGTTGCTTGACTGACAGCAAACCCTATATGATAATTCCTCCCAGGCAGATGGCAAGATCACTATTTGCTCTTCAGTTTCAATTCGCTGCGGTTTTCCATACGCAGCACAGCTACATGATCTACCAGCACAGAGGGTCTGTGCTGCTCTGTGCAAGTTTTACAACACCAGAACCAAAGCATATGGATTAATATCGTGACTCGTTCTCATATTTCATTTGGTTAAAAAAAAAAAAAAAAGGTCTTAAATTTACCTCCAACATTTCATAACTGATCAAATATAGATAATAGCTGCAGAAATCTACCCAAAAGCTAATCGTAGTTTCCTGCACTGTCCCTGACAGACAATACTCTTTTGAACATTTGTGTAGGTGTTGGAAATCTTGCCATACATCTCTAGCTCTCTCAGCACATATTGTTTTTAGGCTGCCATCTGCTAATGCACAGTTCTACCCTGAGAGAGATACAGAAGTGCTCCAGACTCCGGTCTGCTCTGTTTTCAGACTTGCTCTTCTCATTTCCTTCAACTCCCAACACTCGTACTGTACCGCTCTCCACCCATGACTTTAGTTACAAGGACAGGAAAGCCCTCCACGTCACGGTGCATTTTCAGTGATGAAGAGCCTCGACTGAACTGGCATTTGGACATGTCTGGGGAAGAATGAGCTCTGTGCCATATTCAGTATGACAGGCCAGTGAAGGCAAATTCATGTGTGTGGATGTTGCAACATATGCATTCAAAGGGGGGTATTTACTGGGCAAAGGAGCAGGATAATCCACATCTTAAGTCTGAATTTTAAAACACTCTTTGTGAGTTATAAATATGCCGTAAGATATGGCAAATGAGAGAGTTTTCTGTCAAAGGAACAATATCATTAGCATTTTGAATAAAACAACCATACACGCTATGCTATACAAAGCATCGGAATCTAAAAACACAGTAAATATTGGATGATCTACATTACACTTGACTCATCAGACTTCCCTCTGAAACAGTCAGTAGACCGCTTTGACTTACCGCTGATTTTGCTCCAGTAGCATGCATTTTTCAAATATTTATAAGATTATATTGATTTCTCTGGTTTTGTTTAGAAACAATTTTACAGAGGATAATTTGGGTTAAGTTTACTGTGCAGTATCTGTCACTGAAATGCACGGCAAGCTACAAATTTAACTGCAGGAAACTGAGGAATATGTTATCACTTTCAAACTGAGATGTCATACAACCGTTGAATCACAGACGAGTAGGGCTGGCGGGGATCTCAGGAGGTCATCTAGCCAACCCCTTGCTCATGGCAGAATCATCCCTGTCTAAGCCATCCTAGACAAGTGTTGGCCTAGCCTATTTGCTCTGATTGCTTTTTTTTTTTTTCTTCTTCCCACTGTTCGCAGGTTTTCAAAGATTTTGTTTTCATTTGCACCTAAATAAATGCTACAGGTTTTGTTAGCACTGGAAGCTCTGTGCATCCAATTGCCAGTGTCTTATTCTGGATCCTGTGTTCCAACAGGTTTTGTTAGCACTGGAAGCTCTGTGCATTCAATTGCCAGTGTCTTATTCCGGATCCTGTGTTCCAGGCAGAGAAGTCAGAAAAAGGAAAAGTACATGCAACCAGCAGAGAAATTCTTCTTATACTACTTGCAAAACATAAAAGTGAATAAAAGAGGAGCCAGACAAGAAAATAGGAATTGGAAAAGTGAGAGTATAAAATTCTGTATATTTAAAAGAAGCTCAACTAGTGGTTTAGCTTTTAGTTTAGCTTGCAAAGCAATCCTTTCCCCCATTTTCTAAAGCATACAAAAATCAGTCTACTTCAGTTAAGTTAGATAATTTCTTTGGTTTTGATAATCAAGGTAAACTACAACGATTTCTTTTTTCATTGAAATGATAGCGTTTTGTTTTATGCCTAAGTAACAACGTTGTCCTTGTCATCCCAGCCATCCCTCAGTGAAAGATTGCAGTTGCCTCTTTTACAAGATTTTAGTTGCCAGAGATATAAACTGGCTCTACAAAGAATGACAGATGAGTGCTCCTAGAAGAAAAGAAGAGACCTTCCTACAGAGCACTGAAAGCAATACTATTAGACTTTCAGAAAAAAGACTAAAATTAGCTTAATGTTCTATTATTAAAGAAATTTAAACAGCTAATTTTCTAGCGATGGACTCACCCTCAAAACTGAGCCTTATGCATTACTTATACGACATGTAAGCCCTATTTTGATAGTTTAAGTGGGTCCTTAATAGTCCACGCACCGTTGAATTTCACCTTATATTTATTCACCATCTCCAGATCTTAAACCCGGATAATTTTCCATGCAGCATAACTACCAGCTGAGCTCCTCCTCTTTCCATTTCCCCCAGGAGGCTGAAATTTATTACACCTTTCTCTTCACAATTAAATTCATGAAACACTTTAAATCTATAGCATCCAGACAGCAAGGAACAGGAAAATAATTTCATCTCATAATGTTTTAGGGCCCCAAGGCAAATGTAAACAGCATAGGCTGATAGACCGAGGATTTATGGCTAGTGCTGAGCAGAGAATCTCGTGATTTGTTTGGAATTCCACTAGATTTCGGGGGTGCGTTTTATTAAACTGGAATTTCAGCAACACCAATGATTATCTGGGAATTCTGACTGTACCCAACCCACCTGCATGAAAAAAGTGTTTCCTATTAAACAAAAATATATTAAAATCACATTAATCCGAACAGAGCTGAAATTAGAGGTTGAGAGCGAGTCATTATTCAATTCTCTTTGCTGCACTAGAGTGAGAAAGACTTTTCAGAGAGCAGACATATTGTATGCTGCATGCACTGCACCATCCGGGATATAAGGTCGAGATCATTTTTTAAGCGCTGAAGGAGCCAAGGGTGTCCTACCCGTACCCCTCAAATCCATGCCTGCAGGCATGCTCCAAACTCTGGAAGTCTGCTGTGAGGCTGCTCCAGGCTTTTTCCCAGGGATCACTTCCCAGTATGACAGTAACTGAAGTCTTGAGAGTGGCCACAGAAGGGAACCCTTGAGCATTTTCACCAGCCTACTTGACAGGATATGCTCAGGCCCACCCTGGACAGTGGCAACATAGGCAAGGCTAGTGCAGCCAAGAGTCCCCTGAGAAAGGAAACTGTTGACATGGGACTGTACAAGTTTGCTACTAGACTTTATTTTTCTGGATCTTTAAATTTCCTTAACGTGAGCCCCAAAATCAAACACCCTTGACGTAAGGCCCAGCTTGAGACGAGAACATTAGCAAACCTCCTCTGAAGATATCAAGACCGTCTTGTGGCCATGTACTACCTGCACAGCCTTTCAATGAGCATATCACATTTACCGAGAACATCAAAACGTTATCTGCCGATGTTATCAATAAAATGAGAACAAAGCATCCAGGCTGCGGTTGTAGATAGATTAGCAAATGAAAAGCATGGCTTGATACAGTCAAGACAAAATATTAATTCTCAGAGCTACGAATCCAAATAGTGAATATATATTAAAACGGAATGGACAAGCAAACTGGTGACCTGGGAAGATTATGTCAGAAAGAGTTATAAGGCCCATTGTTCTTCTGCACTCCTGCAGGATCTGTCTGCTATAAGGGAAATGCCTTCTCCCGCTTTGCCAACTGTTGCAGTCGTGCTGTGTATGGAAGCGCTAAGGGACGAGAAAGCAAATGCTCACGTCTCAGTGTGGGAAGCTCAAGGATCCAGCTTGAAAGAGAACAATGTGGATGTGTATTCTAGGGGAGTCAGAGCAACCATAAATCACAGCATTGCTTAAGAGAGTGAAAGCAAACAGTACTAAATCTGTATCACCATGAGGTGTTATTCCCAGCTAGCCTACTCGTGCCGTTTGTCCAGACAGCTGACATGGCAAGAGCTCTCTCCAGTTTGTAACAAGCCATCAGCATCTTGCTACCAGATATTTGAAAGAAATGACAGCAGGGCTAAGTGCAGACAGTCAAAAAGCCTGAGGCTGAATCGATTCAATCTACACAGGTTAGTGTGTACATTGAACCGATAATCAAGTGCACAGACATTCACTTTTGATTCTGGAAATGCAGCCACGTGCCTGCACTGGCCCAGGCCAGAAGTTGGGGGGCACTAAAGCAGCCCTCCCTGCTCAGCTGTAGCAGACAGCTTGGGCCAAAGCCGTCCTGCCCAACCTGTGTGTGTGTGTGGGGGGGGGGGGGGGGGTGTG
>NW_005842257.1:1083858-1089217 GCF_000455745.1 Alligator sinensis | reverse complement strand
CGCCCAACCTGGGGGGGGGGGGGGGGGGGGGATGTTTGGGAGAGGTGCAAAGCATCCTGGGACGCTGGGGGACTGAGAGTTAACTTGAATCCAGAGGGGGATCTGGCACAAAAGTTCAATAAACTGATTTAACCTATATTAGTTAAGTCTGACACTACGTCTATCCAGGTTTTTTTTTTAAACTGGTTTCAGACCTTTTGAAAGCAGTTCATGTGCACTGAACTTTTGTTGTGTTACAGATTTGAACTGGTTTCTGATTTCTTTTACTGGTTTATGTGTCATTTCTGTCCCTAGGCCAAGTGAACAAATACATGATCATTTCAGTCCAGGGGTTTCCAAATAACAGAGCACAGTTGCAAACACAAAGCTGGGTAGACCTGTGTATAATTCCTGAGGTTTGCTTTTCAAAGATTCAATGGGGAAATTGGAAAAAATTAAGGGGCTCCCAATTTCACTATCATCTTGTGCAAGTCCATGGGCAACAATGGGCAAAACCATCATTTAGAAGAAAATTACTGGGGCTACCTGAAATCATTTAATTTGAAAAGCTGAAGAGATGTAGAAACCCACTGAGTGCAATTCAAATAAGGGCAGGTCCCTGGAAGAGAGGAGATGCTGCTTTATATAGTTTGCCTGGGACTGGGACATACATATTCTGATATTGCTCCAGTAAGTTAACAAGACTGACTGGGCATTGCATTTTTATAGATCTGAGAGAAAGGAAGTCGTTGGCTGTGTACGTGGAAATGTGCCGGTCCTGCCTTTTCCCCAAGGCTCCACTTTCCTGTTTTCTTTTTCTTGTTTTGCCAGCAAGGAGCCCAATAATTAACTCATAGAGAAAGTGGGCTTCCCTGCTTAGCATCTGCTAGAAGTTGCAAAGGCATCAATTATTCAATGTAGATGTTAAGCGTTGCTTAGGGACAGGCCTACGCATCTCTGACCAATGAAAGGAGCTGACCCAAAACCTGACACACACAAAGCCTCTTTGCTTAGTGTATGGAGTGCATTTGTGGTTGTTAGAGAGCCCTGCAGTGCGCTTTGATTCAGCCTGAGTTTCAAACTACATTCAGCAGCTATGTCACATCAGATGCCAATTTTTTGTCAACCAGTGAGATTTTACAAAAGCACAATTCAGCACTGACCTAATTCTGTTCTCATTGAAATAGGTGGTAAAACTCCCATTGATTTCAATGGGAAAAGAGTTAGCTAAGCAAGAGCACTTAAAAAAATTACCCTCTTCCTGAAGCTGCTGGGTTAGAGCATCCTTCCGATATGTAACGGGTAGCCAAATTTTAGCTATATACCTTGAATATATATTGTGACATTTACACAGTAGAACAAACCCTAACAAACCAGAATGACTGACTCCAAGTGAACTCAATCCACAACAGATCTTGCCACCTTGACTCATTCTGGAAAATATGCAGATCCTTGGATCCTTTCATTGACTTACATATTAGATTTATATCCCACCCTACAAGACTACCAGGAAGTGAGGGCCTGCGCTGAGTAAGGATGGCACAATTTGGCCTTAGAAAAAAGGCTTACTGTCTTTGCAGACAATCGACAACAAGCAAGAGAGTAATGCAGTTAAAGAAAGGAATCCAGTCCAAAGTCATTTGGCTCTAAGATTTGTTTACCTACTCAAATAATATTGACTGATTTAGTATATTAAAAAAAAAAAAGTAAATCTATTCTGGCAGCTTGCAGTCCAATACAATTTTGCAATTGCTGTACTTCAAAAAAATAGGTGCTCTTAACAAAAGAGATAATCCGGTGACATTGGTAAAATAGGATTATTGGCACCTGAAGACGAATGGCTGTTCTGCTTTGTTTTGTCAAAGACAGGAAGTACTCCATGTTGTTTTGGCCTAATGAATCAAAGAAGCAGCAAATGGAAAGAATTCTTTTTAATCAGTGTGTCAGCATGAGCGGTGTAATGAAATTAGTCAGGGGAGAATGAAAGTTTATCATCCAAAAGGAAAACTACATTAAAAAACCCCAGCATCCTCACCACTCTCAGTAAAGCAAAAAACAAGCAACCTTTCCCCAAACAAAACAGCAACAACAAAAAGCCACATGTCTCCCTCCCCCAACCAAAAACCCCAAAACTAAACGAAAGAAAATGAAGGGTCTGCATTCATATGCATTCAAATTTTGCAGAAAGGCATTTTGAGCATGTCATTTTTTAACAACTGTCTTCTGTGTCTAGAATTGTCTTATAAATATATTTTCATGGTTTACTGGTTCCCTGCAGTCTTGGGCCACATATTACTTTTCTTGAAGAAGCTTTTAGTGATCAAATTCTTGACTCACCTCATTACCGATTAAGTGAATATAAGCATTTATCCCAGTTAGGTTAAAATCATGAATCTGTCATTGGGGAATTTTGTTGCATCAACCCACAAACGTACGGCTGTTGATCTAATTTGCCAGTGTTACTTTAGCCACGATACTTAATTATGAATCCTCTGCTTTCAGACAAACATGCTTACTTTAGAGCAAGGTGATTTCTGCATATGATGCCATTCATAAATATTACAAGTCACTCCGTCGAGCTCCTCACATCAAGATACGAACACATTCTCTTTTCTTGATGCTCAAGCATGAGTCCTGTCCAGCTAAATGAGCGCTATGGCATATAAAATGGTGGTGGAGAGAATAAATCCAAATTAAGAGAGAAAGTTGTGATCTCTCAATGCTGAGAATACAATAAAGAATGGAGGCAGGCTTGAGTGAGCATCATTGTATTTATCCATGGCCAAAGAAATGCCATGCTTCACTTTTTATTCCATTAGTGCAAACTTTTGCTGCTACTGGTTCACTTCTCTTCTGTTTTTAATGCTTTAAATGACAGCATACTGTATTATGTCCAGTAGTAAGGCTGGCTTGCATTGCAGCAAGTATAACAGATGGGGTGTTTCATGACAACATTTCATTTTTATCCCATTTTATTTGATTGCAGCAGTACCTTTTGAGCCAGTGTACAGAAGGGTCTGTCAGGGTTTCCATTTCTAAACCCAAATTTAGTGGGCTTTTTAAGAACTCCCTGTAAAACTGTGTTCTGGGAAGAAACTTGGCATGCAGCATATACTGTTAAAGTCATGTGGCAGTACAACACTTTTTTTACCTCTGCCTCCAATCTGAACTTAATGTCATATGCTAGCATTTTTTGAAAGACTACTGTGACCACAGGGCTGAATTCTGCCCTATTTGCAGCCTATGGCATCTTACTAGCTTCAGAGATTACTTGGTTTACAAAGTCAGAACTGATTTTGGAAACTGTAGATCAGCTATTGAGCAACCACCTTGGCTCCTCCATGCTAACCAGCCTTGCTGCCTTTTGGTGAATCTGGTGGTATGTTCTCCGCACCTCAAAAGAGATGGAAGTGAAGAAGGCAACCGGAGGTGGGTACTTTGCTTTCCAGTTCATCTTCCTGTCAGTAGAGGGCTTCATAAACCACAGAGAAAAGCAAAGGGAAGTCATAGCCTGAAGCCAGTGGAGATGAGACTCAAGAGAAAGTCAGAGGCTGTGAGTTTAAGCCTGGTTGCCTGTTCCTGATAGATCAGCAGAAGCAGGTTACGGGCCAGTGGTTGCAGTCAGGAGGTTTGGGAAGGCTGCACCTCTGAGCATCAGAAAGGCTGGATGAAGAGCCCTCACCTAGACCATTGAACCTTTTTGGTTCTCGGTCTTTCTGGACTCAAGGCACCCCTCACTAGACTCAAGGCACCCCTTCATAACTTCGCTGAATTGGCTGGCACTCCATTTGAAAAACTGATGTATATATTGCAGTGCTTACCCCCTTGCACAGGGGCCAGGCAGTGAAAGGTAGGGGATCCAGCCAGGCAGGAGCAGGCCTGAGCCTGCATGTATCTGCTCATCTCCTCACTCCTCAAGGCACCTTTCAAAGGATCTCATGACACCCTGCTTGATAACCACTGCCATGCAAGAAATGAACCAAGTTCTGAGCAAGGGGGTCTGCACATCAGGGCTCAATTTCCCTCTGGGTAGGAGTAAGCCAGAGGAA
Organism: Alligator sinensis; assembly: GCF_000455745.1. Taxonomy (NCBI): domain Eukaryota; kingdom Metazoa; phylum Chordata; order Crocodylia; family Alligatoridae; genus Alligator; species Alligator sinensis. The sequence goes on along the minus strand of NW_005842257.1, from coordinate 1,085,189 downwards.
GTATCACGGATGCTGGGGTTGAACATCCTCTGGTGTGCCAACCTCCTTTCTAGTCCACTGGCCTTCTCCCAGGGACTAGGTAAAGAGTTGTTGGGTTGATCTGTTGCTGTAATTGGAAAGATCTTGTTCAATTTTTGTCTCCAGCCTAACAGAGCAATATCAGTTTGAAATATGAGTGCTAAAGAGGACCTGCCGAGGGCTAGAGTCTGTGCTTGAAGTCTAGTTAGCGCTTGAAGTGCTTGTGATAGCACTTCATGCCGGCGATAGGCAGCAGACGTCTAGAAGGGACGGAAGCACCCTGAAGTGGGGTTGCTACACTGCAATCAGAGCCGCGAGATCCTCCAACGAAGACGAGGGACTGACTACAGCTAAGGATATGCCTTTCCAATGCAACTGTAGAAGTGCTATGGATGTAAAGAACTGCGTGCGGCACGGTCAGAAAATGAATCAGAGAGCGTTTCCGTAGACACAGATATCGTAATTACTAGGTATTTTGAACAAGAACAAATATTTGGACGCTAATAGCTTCTCTTTGAGACCCAACTCATTAACGACTATACTTATGAAATTATTTAAATAGCTAAATTGTTCCCTGTGTCAGAGCATCATCACTTCATACAGTGCTTTATCTCATCCTGGACTAAATATAGACATTGGATTTATGGCACATTATAAACTGCCTACCATCTGATACCCCAGGTAACCTCTCTACATTTTACCAGCTCTATTCTGTCACCAGGTGACCATTCCCCCTTCTCCCCAACTTGTCTCACACCTATTGTGTCTCACCCCCTCTGATCCTCACTGCCACACATTTGCATTTTCACAGACCTGCATTTTTGCATACTGGCCTCTATCCGAGCCAGGAGAGCCCGAAACAACTGCAGACGAAGGGTCTGCCTGAAGAAGGCTTTTTGTACCCAACAGCTTGCAAAGAACAATTTTTTTTTCCAACTATTTAGTTGGTCTAGTAAAAGACATCTTATTTACCCAAAGAGCCTTGTCTGCTCATCTCATCAGAGCACTTTACAACCTGAAACCTTCATTGACAGGTTAAGAGGAAGGTTAGTAGGCAAGGCTGGATTAGCCCATGGCAAACAAACTCCAAAAAGCCCCAAACAAAGCCAACACATTTCAAAGAGAGGGGAGTGGGGGTGGGAGGTGTGTGTGTGAGGTTATGAGGAAGTGTGGTTGTGTGTGGGGGGTGCAATTTGGGGTGTATATATGGGAGGGGGGTTGTGGAGGCAGGGTGTGGGTGCGAGGGAGGGTGCGGGGTGTGGAGACTCCCCTGAATACTCCCCCCATGGCACCACCCCCCCGGCACCAGTGGG
>NW_005842257.1:1083448-1083848 GCF_000455745.1 Alligator sinensis | reverse complement strand
AGAGGGCTGCCACTGATGGCGACAGGGGCTGTGCACCATGGGGGGGGGAGTATGTGCAGTGACCCCATACCCTCCTACCCTCCCTTGCACCCACACGCTGCCCACCTGAGCTCCTGCCATGCCTCTGGGTGTGGGCTCCTCACTCCTGCCCAGCTGCAGTCCTCCCCCCCACCAGCACCTGCCCTCTCCCTACCTAGCAGAGAGGGGAGTGGGGGTGGGAGGTGTGTGTGTGAGGTTATGAGGAAGTGTGGTTGTGTGTGGGGGGTGCAATTTGGGGTGTATATATGGGAGGGGGGTTGTGGAGGCAGGGTGTGGGTGCGAGGGAGGGTGCGGGGTGTGGAGACTCCCCTGAATACTCCCCCCATGGCACCACCCCCCCGGCACCAGTGGGGGCCGCCCG
>NW_005842257.1:1043650-1083400 GCF_000455745.1 Alligator sinensis | reverse complement strand
CAGCAGCCGTGCCTGGAAGGGAAGGGAGGCAGAAGGGCCATTTGTGCTGCCGCCATGGAGGGAAGGACTGGACCCCTCCAGCAGCTCAGGGCTTGAGGCATGTGCTTAGTTTGCCTATGTGTTAATCTGGCCCTGTTAGTAAGTAGAGTTATACCCATTATACAGAGGAGAAGGCTATATACTGCTCTCTGGGCCAATAATGTAAGAGGGATCCATGCTTATAAAATGTAACTGACTCTTTATCAAATTAATGAATTCATTAATTTACTTAAGGCAAGTAAATTAGCTTGCTGGAGAGCACATTGGACATCATTGTCTGAAAGGGAATTCAAACAGTATCTCTTGTTCCTATGCTCAGACCATTTTTAGGTCATGCATTCCTGTAAGTAAAAGATACGCATATCCGATTGGCTTGCTCAGCAAGTCTCAAAGGAGATTGTTTCCCCCCATAAAATGCCTCTTGCTTTATAAAGAGAAAAAAACACCAAATCTCACTGAAAAAAATTACGATGCTGGGAATTTTTGGCCTGGATCTTATAGTACGTACCACATGGGTATAATACAAGACAGTTCTAATATTTCTGCGTGAGACTGGCCAATTGCACAGAGACGTCCCACAGGACGGGTCCACAAAAGGGAAAGGCAACTTAATCTGAGTATGGGGTCTCTGCAGTCAAGCAGGGAAGACTTCTGCAAAGCTGTCAAACCCAATGCTCAAACTTCAGCATATGAGAGAATAAAGTCTGGTGTGTACAAGTGCACGTTATCCATGAAAATGCTCAGCTTGACACATCACATCATGTCCTGAAGTGTGAAACTTCCACTAGCTGATGATCTGTCCAGTGGTTTCATTTATGAGGCTTGGCACAATCGTAATTCAATGAGTTTTGGATTAAGCCCATTGTTTTTAGAGCAGTATAGGACACTCTGTCATATAACACAAAAATCAGCAGTTCCACCATTGATGTGTGGCACAAATGTTTTAAGTGAAGTGGTCCATATATGTTAGGCTGCAAAACTGCCATGACAGACTTACAGGGGTGATTGCCTGAAAGGCTGAATAGTTTTAAAAGGAGTGGGGAGGAAATCAATTGTCCTTCTCACAGCTCTTTTCTACAGTTTATTTAAAGAGAAAATCTGTTGCCAAAGATCAAAGCTCAATAATATATTTGCAAGGATAATCCTTCATTGTGCCTTGTTCTGGGAGAACCACCTTTGATTAAAGTGGAGTCAATGGTAGAAAAACAGCCAATAAAAAGAAAAAAAACCTGTGTTTCTTCTTAGTGATTTAAGTTTTTGCTGAAGTTGAGATTATCCTGACAATTTCCTGTGGGTTATTGATGTATATAAAGGTGCAAATCATATGAAAATTGTAACTGTTAGACTATTTTACATTTTCACTTCAGATTGATAAGCTATATTCATTTACTTTTTGTGATATATGGCCTCAGCTCTTCATATGCCGAGCTACACTTTGTTCCTTGGGATCTCCTTTTACTTGCCTTGTCTTTTCTCTGAATTCTTGGCTGGTCATTTAATCAAAAGATGATATCAAAAGCCCACACCAGCAGAGGGGTTGGACTATCTGATCCTTGAGGTCCTCCGCAGTCCTATGAGAAGATACTTTGCTACCTGTCTACTAGCCATCCTGGAGGATGCCTGAACTCTTCATAGTAATATTCCTTGATAAACTTCCACTTCTTAGTATCACCACCAAAAATCAGCTTCCTAGCGGCCTCAGAGGCTGCAGACTGCTATTGATCCGATTTTGGAAGCTACTCATAAACCCTGCATGACCAAAGAAAATGCCCAGATTTGAGCTACAACTAAAGATACATGTGCCCTGCATAAAAGGCCTCAAAGCCTGCAATAAGTGCATTGATTGACAAGGTTTTTAGGAGACATCTGTGAGAAGAGGAAGTTTTCTCAGAGCTCTCCAGGAAGCCAATAAGCTCCCTCAGTCCAAATGAGCTAGCATGCAGGGCCAGTTGTTTCCAGAGCACTGCGCTTGTAGCAGTATTCGCAGTACACTTCTCCACCGGAGGCTGTTGCGTGTTGGTCAATACACTGGGCTAGAGGGTGACAGACTGGGATGAAGGGGGCACAAAACTGCCTCTTGTAAAAATGGCAGATGTACCTAACATCCTTGCAGGCATTTAGCTCGCCACGAAGCCCCACAAAGAAAGCAAACCATCAGTGGCATCTGCTCCTATTGTTCCATGTGTTAAATATGGACCACGGTTTTGACAGTGATGAAACCGAGGGAACAGTTGTGTGTTTGTATTAAAACATCATTTAGATCAGCAATAACCAGTTATCGGCGTAGGAGAACATCTGTGATATTAGCCTGCTATTTTTGTCTGAGATATCTCACACTGAGAAAGGCAAGAAAAAAAAAGAAAAGAAAAGGAGACTGCAGTTATCATTTGGATTGTTTAAATTTAATTTTGTGAAAGATGTGTGTCTTCTCTTGATTTTCCAGTGCAGGTCTCAGAGAGTTAACAGGTGTCCTTTGCACAGACTCAGAATAAACACTCTGGCATTTTGTTTTCCCTGCAAATCATGCTTCTAAAACATCTTTTGGTGATTAATTTTTAATCCCAAACTGATAAACTCCTGCGCCCACAATAATGTTAACATTAAGATCCAAGTTTTTCTAAGCCATTAATCTGATTCTCCCTTGTTAGTACTAATGGGGTTTATTTTGTCTCTGGGAAAAATAATTAAGTATAATGGAAAACAAAGCTGAGATGAAAAGGACAAGATGGGGAGATATTCTTTTCTAAAACAAATGAAAGCATGTTAGCTCTGTTAGGTAATAACAAAGCTACTTCGTTATAACTAGCCATTGTATAAAGATTGAAGGAGTTTGCTTTTGCCACGGGAAAAAAAAATAAAGCACTTGCAATATCGCATAAAAGCAAAGCTTTTCTTTTTTCTTCTTCTCCTTTGGATATTAAGGGGTTTAAAAGCAATTATAAGACTTTCAGCTTATCATAGTTTATGTCAGCCACAAAGTGATAAAAGACACTGGCGTTATTAATAATTTACATTACGGAGTTATTTTTAGCTCGTTCACCAGGCAGTCAATTGAAGGTCCCCAACAATAAACAACTCATTAGAAACATTAGGAACTTAAATTGTTTAAATGTACAGTAAATGGCTCACTGTTACATGCATATCGTTCAGCAAATTTAGAGTCCTGTCCATACATTATACATGCATATACATTTCAAAGCCTGTGTTCTGCACTAGACACACTTTTCCTTTAACAGATCACTTGGATCCTAATCTCTGCTCCCGCATTTCCATTATTAGTGGGTATTTACAGCCTGCCGCCAGGATCCCCGGGGACCTGTGGGAAATTGACTGGCATCTGATCTGGAATGCATCGCTGCTTGACACCGGCAGTTTGTTATTTAGATGTTACATCAGATGTTTCTCTTTAAAAATCAATTATTTAAGATTCATCTGAGAAGCCATCTATTTATCATCTCTAATTGTGGCTTATGGGGGGCGGGGTGAGGTGGGGAGAACGTGTTATATTGATTGACTAAACAGTTTCAATCTGGTTCCAGTAGCAAAAACCCATTTCAATGAAAAATGTCCAACTATTCTTCAGTATCTTAAGACCGTAGGGCGAATTGAAGTGTTCAGACACAGACCAATTCTTCCCTTTTACCCACAGTTCATCTTCACATTTTAGGTTACCGAAGATGCCTACACAGCAGATAGCCTACAGCGTGTGTAATTTATGTAGGCTGGTGATTTTCAATGGCTTTTTCAGGGCTTTTTTGGGGCAGAAAGGATGGTTCTGGTGTTAAAAGCTGGAATACGCCCAGGCACCTGGCTTCAACATTTAGCTTAGCCACAGACTGTCAATGTGACCTTGGGCAAGTCATTTAGCTTACTTTATACCCTCACTGAAGCTTCTCACATGACAGGGATACATGAAGAAAAGTCTGTATTACACCGTAACATAATTAGATACTACAGTGCTGAGGGATCATATAATGACTAGCTGCAATCATTAAACAGGGACCTGGGCCTGTATTGTATATACAGATCAGACTCCCTCAAAGTTCAATAGCTCATATATTAAGAACTCCCTAAAACGTACGCATGGATCATGATTAAAAGGTTAATGAAAAACTTTTTGAAAAACCTATTCTGTGTATGATCAGCTCAAGAATCTGTCTGGGATTCAGAGATCTTGTTTAAAGAACAGCACATGTCACTTTGAAAGACATGGTGAAGATACGCTGGTAAATATTTAGCCAGTTCATGCAGGTTTTTTTGCCTCCTGCATCTGCAAAATACACTGGAAAGTCCTAAACTAGGACTTTGTTATACTGTTGTTAGTGGCTTAGTTAATGAAGCCAAATCCCCTTGAAGGGATGGGTCTGACCCAAATGATATATACAATTTGGATGACATTGGTAGTGCTATCACTGCAAACAAACCATCCAGGGAATCCAACAAACCATTTTGGGACTCCAGCTGCAGAAGTAGAAAGAAAAGGGAAAACAGCAACAGCAGCAGCAGGTGGCACAGACTTCAGAGGAACAACTGGGACCACGGGGCTTGCCAGAAGTTACAAAAGCCTGGAGATCTCAGCCAGTGTCCCAGAGGTGCTGCACAGATAGTGCCAGGAGTAGCTAGATCTTCCAGAGGTTTGTTACCTGTAGGATGTCACGCAGGTATGAGCACCAGCAAGTCAGATGTGACTACATGGAGACACTGAGCCTGACTGCTCACCTTGGAGCGGGAAGATGCTGCTGTCTGACGGGAAAAAGAGAATAAATAGATTTAGTTCTTGTCGATGTCTTTTAGGGATTTGCTTGGTAGCAGACATGTGGAAGTAACAGAAGTAGCCCAGGAAACTGATAAGGGCTGAATAAGACGCAGAGCAGTAGAGAGGCTGAGCTGCCCAAAAGATCAGCGTGATCACAGAGGATGCTTCTTTGATCTGCCACATCATCATCATAAGAAAGAGCACCTAGGAACCGTAGTCCTGGGCCAGGACCTCATTCTGTACAAATACAGAACAAAAAGATCAAGTTTATCCTCTAAGACAAGAGATGACAGATGGATGCAGGCAGGCAGGGGAGTACGAGAAAACAATGAAGCAATATTAGTCAGCCTGATAGGCAGCGTTCTCAGCACACCGACAGCGAAAGCCAAATTTTCTGTGGGCGTCCCGGCAAAGGAGAATGGGAAGGAAGACTTTGAGGGAGGATGATGAGATGGCTTTAGAAACGTTTGGGGGAAGCGCCTCGGAAAGGCGAGCGGCATCCCAGTAGAAAGCATGAAGGAGCCTGTTTGAAGAACTAACAAGTGGGCAGGGGAAGCTGATATCGTGTGTCAATTGGAGGTGGGAGTCGACCTTGTGGTGATGAATAAGAGATGATCTGGAGGGTGGGAAAAAGCTGCACATGTGTATAGTAGAAGGTGAAGAGAAATATTTTCTGTTGGATGAAATAGGGGAGAGAAACAGTGAACGGGATGCAGAGAGATGTCCGACATGGTCAATACAGTACGGTTTGGACGAGAGGGAAGAGGAAATGATCTTTGACAAACACCATCTTGTCCTGTCCGTATGCATTTAGGAAGATGCTGCAAAGCCAGAGAGAAGGTGGCTGTAGCAACAGTGATGAATGATGATCAGAGCTTTTGGGAGGAAAAATAGAAAAAGACATTAAGCCAGACTCTCAGGGGAGCTCCAATCCCCTCTCCTGTGGCTTGTTTTCTTTGGGAAACAGTCTCATTTTCAAACATTTTGCCTCTTGGTCATCTAGAATGGTTTTGGAGAGGCCATTCGAACTGCAGAAGACACCCACCTGGAGCCTGAGTCTTGCTGAAGGGACCATAGTGCTAGGCCCAGGTAGAGGAGAGAAATGCTACTTGGCAAAGTCAGAAGCACTCAGGATCCCTGGCATGGCCTAAGCATCACTGGGCAGTCAAACCTGATCTGCCCCAAGGCTGTAATTCTGCTACTAGTGGGGAAGGGGGCATAAGCCTGAAGGGAAGTAGCCCACTTCTCACACCATGTTATCATGGAGTGAGACAAGGTTCATGTTTAGTCTGCCTCCGGGGTCCCAGGCTCAGGGCTGTTTGAAGTGCCTTTTTGATGAGAATATTTTATATACATCAGAATATTTCTGGCAATTTCATTGAAATTATTGCAAAAAATATCAAAATTGAAAATGACTTTTTTTTTTAAAAACATTCTGGAATTTCATTTTGACTGTTTAAATGCTAACTTTTCTTTTTCTATTATTTTATTGTTATTATGTGAGCTTGTGACTTTTGGCCACCTGTTTCATTATAATATGAAATAAAAAATAATATTTCTACTATTAACACACTCTGACGTGTCAGCATTAGTGGTGCAGGATATATATGAGATACAATAAAAGTAATACAAATATAACTGGAGAGATACACAGCACAACAAAAGTGAAATCAAATTTGGAAATGAAAATTTGAAATTCTGAAATTAAATTCTAAATTTCTCCTCAAAAGACGTCTTCTGAAATCAAAATGCCTCAGAATTTCCACTTTATGAGAAATCTGCAAGATACCTGTTTTTCTTCCAAAATGAAACAAGACTTCGGAAACATCCGAGTTGTCCCAAAAGAGAGCCATTTGTTTGAAGGTAAGAGACTGATGAGCATGAATCCTGGTTTTCTCTGCTAAAAAAAAAAAATCCCCAATTTTCAGATTAAAAGAAGTAACCCAAAATTCACATTTTTCTATGATGAAACACGACTATAAATATTCAGCCACTAATATATAGATATACGTATTTCATAGTTTCATATAGACGTTAGGGGCTGAATATTTATATTGGTGTTTCATCACAGAAAAATGTGGATTTTGGGTTACTTTATTTTTATGTGAAAATTGGGGATTTTTTTTTTTTATCAGAGAAACCCAGGATCCCTGCTGATGAGGTCAGGAGCTTAACTCTGAGAGGCATCTATATTCTCTCCCAAAATGAGATACAAATTATGGGCATAATGGAAGCTGCCAGACCATGTAGTCAGAAAACACGATCTAATAAGATGTTAACTCCTTTTAGACCATGAGCGTGTTCAAGATCATTTTAATCCAGAAGCCAACTATGATTAATATAATAGGCACTAAGAGCAGGGGACAGCTCTAGGATAAATCAAAGGACATGATGAACCAGGGGTTAGAAGTCAGAAAGATGTGAGGGCTCAGGGATAAGGAACAACGAGGAATGGCTAAGGGGATTTGATAACAGTCTTCAAATAATTGAAGGGTGTTTATAAAGAGGATGGTGATAGGCTATTCTCTGTGGCTTCAGGGCAAATTTAGGTTGGGGATTAGGAGGACCATCCTCACTATGAAGATGTTTAAGGAACAGACTACCTAGAGAGGCTGTGAAATTTCCATCACTGGAGATATTTAAGAGCAGGTTAGACAAAAGCTTGTCTGGGATGGTTTCAACAGGGATGATCCTACTGGGATGCAGTAGCCGATGAGTCGGGAGCAGGGCTAAGGAAGTGATACTTCCTCTTTACTCAGTGCTGGTGAGATCCCAGCTGGAGGACTGCGTCCAGCTCTGGGAGATGCACTTCACAAAAGATGTGGAGAATCTCGCAAGGGTCCAGAGAAGGGCCACAGGAGCGATTCAGGGCCTGGAGGACAAACCTTACAAGGAAAGACTAAGGGATCTGAGACTGCTCAGCCTGGGGAAAGAGAAGACCGAGGGGGGACTTGGTGGCTGTCTATAAGTATGTAAGGGGTGAATATAGGGAGCTGGGAGAAAAACTCTTCACTAGGGTGACCGGGGGTGGACAAGGAGCAATGGCCATAACCTATTAGAGGATGGGTTCAGCTTGGATGCAAGGAAGAACTTGCTTCCAGTAAGAGTGACCAGGATCTGGACTACACTTCCCAAGGAGGTGGTGCGGTCCCCAACCCTGGAAGTCTTCAAGAGGAGACTGGACAGACATCTTGCTGGCATCATTTGCTCTCAGGAGTATTCCTGCCCAGGGCGGGGGGGTTGGACTTGATGGTCTTTCGCCCTTAATTTCTATGGTTCTATGATCCTGCCTTGAGCAAGGGGCTGGACTAGATGATTTCCTGAAATCCCTTCATCCCTATTTTTCCATGATTGTAAGACAGAAATCATAAGATTGTAAGAAAGACCCAGGAGCTGCCTGTGGTCTGTCACCCTAGGGAACCCAATGCTCTTCCCAAGTGGCTAGGTTTATCCGGCCAGACATATTAGAAGACAAAAAATGACTCAGCTTCTTTCTCCTTTTCGCCTCTTTTAGCATGGAATACAATACTGTGTAAAAGATACGTAGCATGGATATTGTAAGTGTGCATGCATAATGCACACCAGTTTTATAGTACATATGTATTTCATGATACAGCAGTGGGAAATGGGATAGTTCGACAAGTGTTTTGTATTAATATATATTCTATGTATGGCGTACCTATGTGCACACCTATGTTTGTGCAAAGATATTTAGCATGTGTTTGTGCCTGTGTATTTAATATATGTTAAAGTTGTTTTTTAATCTCGGAAATAATGTGATAGTAAAACATTCACTTTTTTAGGATCGTTACTGTGTAATAGAAATGGCAAGTAGATCAGACATAGGGTGATGAATGAAGCAGCATTGAGAATAGTTCCCTTGAAATAAAATTCAATAAACATGCTCAGTTATAAATCTAAACACTTTTCTTTGCAGAATAACTCAAAGAACTGTTATAGAATTATAAAACATTTTGAAATGGCCTTTTTAACACTGAAATATAACCCAGCACTGTGCCGCTGAGGTACGATGGCTAAACACAAATCAGGAACAATATCCTTCCTTAGACTTTTACATTTTAATTCATAGAAGTGTTGTATTTGCTAAAAAGCTACTGCTACCAGTCGACATTATTTTTATCAGCAACTGCATGATATATTTATATCTCGAGTTTGATAAAGCTGGTGACTATCAGTTGCATTGGTGTTAGACTCTGTATTTAACAATGTGCTTGGAATTACTCAAAGGAAGCAAAGCTGAGCTTTGTATGTGTATAGTAGGGGTTGTGTTATTTCCAGGGATAAGGACCACTATAGATGCCCCTAATATAGTCTTCCATCAATGCCCAGTCTGCTAAAACAGTGAATGAAAATGACTGATCTACAATTTGCATCCTCTTTTTCAGTCCATCAACAGAACATTATTAAAACCAGTGAGCCAAATCCCATTACAACAGCGCTCACGTATGAAACAATGCATAGGTCTGCTTGTTCCCCATTTTTATGCACTGCTATAGGACTATAAATATTCATCGTAATGTAACTGAAAATTATTGAAGTGAGAAAAAAGAGAAACAGGGAAGCCATTTGCTTCAATTCATAAACAGCATCTGTTGGGAAGTTATTCATAGATTGCTTCAGGGCCTGCTGAGCAGTAAGCCCATGGAAAAGGATGCCATTGCAAGCAAATTGGCCAAAACTGCAATGGAGATGCTATTAAACATGATTCACTGACAGCCAGGGAGAATGATCAGGCACTGGGTTGTTTTATGTCTTCTTTTATCACTGGGACACAGAAGTAGCCTCCAGCCAAAGTCTCACACAGTTCAAATTAGAAAAGAAACCTTCTAAGTACATTAAGACCTAACTAGTGGCTAGAGAAAGTTGCATGAAGTGATATTACAGATGACTACAGCTGTTTATTTGTCCCTACCTGAGGCACATGTAAAATCCCTCCTGTGAAACAGATTTTTGACCTTTCTTGCTGTATATTTTCTGTCAAACGCTGTTTAAATGTCTCATTGCAAGAAGTTGGAAACGAAGTCCGTAACAGATGAAGAGTGAAAAGTAATTAATAACCTGCTAAATATATTTAAGATTAATGTAAAACCTAAAATTAGGATGGGAACAGTGCACAGTGAAAAATCGTCTTAGTCCAAAGGAAATTGGTTTCATTCCTATTATGTGAAAGCCCAGAGATGACAGCAAACACGATTCTCCAATTTATGATTTGCAGCGGTGCGATCCTGTCCAGACACATTGTGCCCACCTAGAAAGTAGGGGCCATACCCCCGCAGTATTTAGCATAACTCCGCTGAATTCAATATGGTATCTTATCAGGGCATGAGCTTGCCTGAATTTTCCGCTGCCCCTTGGATTTAGCAGATTGAGAAAAAAATGGAAAGCTGTACTTTGTGATCAACATGTGGATAAAGAATTCGCCCAGCAGGAGCGTCCTATTCTTTATTTTAATTAATTTAGGCCCAGTGTTGATTTTGAGTAACTAAAGCTGTGATCCGGTTCACGGGTTCCTGGAGGCTGGTCTGTCCCAGTATTGGGAAGGGATGCCAGGTACACTCACGGTACCTCTCAGACCCATGGTTCATGAGACTGCTGGGCTTTTGCTTACATGTTTTCTCCTGCCTGGTGTAGCTGATGTGAATTAAAAGCAATTGATCTGTTCAAGAAATGCAAAAGCCAAGTTGGAAAATTCATCCAAATTTCAAACCACTTTTTAGTCTGACTGTCTCTACCCCTTTATTTTTTACCATTTGCGAGTATTCCCCTGAACTCCTTATGGAATAGCTTTGGAAACGCAGCTCTGCTCACCTGCAAGATCCAAAGATGAGCAAAGTCTTTCCATTGACTTCACCAAGCTTTAAATCAGGTGCCACAAGAATAACTACATTTGTCTTCAAGCAAAAACATTCTTTTATAGACAAAGGTATTCAGAGTTTTCTGTTCACTATTTGAGTGTCGACTATTATCCGAGCAAAATTCAGCCTTCGGTCAGGAAGCAGAAAGGATGCTGTGTGGTTCAGATGAGCAAGCACATGACGGAGACAGCAGAGAGCCTGGAAATTAAATTTATTTGAATAAAGTTTTTGGTGGATTGCATGTTAACTGGTGGGTGCAAGATACTTTTGTTTAGGAGTACTGCTTCTGCAGAAAGCTAAGTAAGATTTGTAAATCACAGCGCTCATCTAAAGGTGTCACCCTTTCAAGGTGCCACAAGAGATTCTTCCAGCATCAAGGCTAGGGACAGACATTACACATAAACCCATTTAAATGATCAGAAACTTGTTTAAACCTGTAACAGAACAGACTTTCAGTGCACATAAACCTGTTTCAAAATGGCCAAAACCGGTTTGAAATAAACCTGGTTGAATGTAGTGTCAGATTTAACTGATTTGGCTCAAACCAGTTTATGCCTAAGAGGGTTATGCTCAACACTGAAATGGAATGGAAAAGATCTTCTCAATAGAGTAAAACTTCTCACCATATTTCTCTCTCCATATCTATACAAGGGGTGGTGGTCCACTGCCTGGCACTGCATCCAAAAGGGACCGAGGGGTGCCAATTGACCAGAGGAGGAATATGAGCCACCAGTGTGATGAAGTCGCCAACAGAGCAAACAGAGCTCTGGCGTGCGTCAGCTGATGTGTCGCTACCAGATCCAGAGGTGATCCTCCTGCTGTACTCGGCATTGGCGAGGCCACAGCTGGAGTACTGCATCCAATTCTGGGCACCGCACTTCAAGAAGGGTGTGGACAAGCTCGAAAGGGTGCAGAGAAGGGCCACCCACATGATCAATGGCCTGGGGGCAGGCCCTATGAGGAGAGACTTTGGGACCTGGGTTTGTTCAGCCTGAGCAAAAGAAGGCTGAGAGGTGACTTGATAGCCTCCTACAAATGTGTCAGGGGAAAACACCAAGACTTGGGTGAACAACTTTTCAGAATTGCCCCCCTCCTTGGGAAGATGTGGACCAATGGACACAAGCTAGTCGAGGAGGAGTTTCAACTAGACATAAGAAAATACTTCTTTTCTGTATGGGTAACCGGAATCTGAAACACACTTCCAGCAGAGGTGGTGCAGTCGCCATCTCTGGCAGTCTTTAAAAGGAGCCTGGACAAATACCTCGTTTGAGCCCAATTACCTCCTGCCCGTGGCAGAGGACTGGACCTGATGATCTTACAGGTCCCTTCCAGTCCTCCTTTCTACGATTCTATGATTCTTTGCAACTATTCACCCAAAAGTTGAATGTATTTGCTTCAACCAAAAGCAGGCTGCTTTTCCATGTACTTTATTATAAATATTTGTTTGAGCATTTGAGTTTCACTGCTGAAAATATATTTGTGGAAAACAAATGGTAAAACTTCATGCCTAAGCAGTCAGAGGAATGGAACGGTAAGTCACCGCACATCGATATCCACCTGATTTGCCCATTTGTGGAGAAGAAAGAAAAACCACATCAATCTTAATTAAGCACCACATCCTATACACTGAAACTTTCAGATCAATCAACAGCCTGAAAAATTCAAATGTGTGCAGTTTTAGTAAATACATTCAAACAATAAATACATCTGAGAAAAATCAATATTCTACAAGCAAGAGTTTTCTTCAATTTGTAGATTAATTATTTATTGTGCATGATGAGCTCATCCTTTGATCTTTTCATGCCAGCCCTGCTAGCATCTCGTCAGTCCGTTCACTGGAGTCATACTCAGGTGCAATCACTGAAACTACGGCCCAGTAGCCCATGGAGGTGTTGTAAAGTGAATTTGCTGGATTAGCAGCATCCTAACTGGGAAATGGTTCTGGATTTATACATTAATTGCCAGTGCTAGTACACAGGCTGATCCTAAGACTGCTGAGCAAAGCCTTCCTTTCCTTATCTGTCCAAATTCAAATTCTGTAGAGGTCCAAGATTAATCAAATGTGTCCATCAAGTTAGGAGTCACAGCAGCTCAGCATTATTCAGTGTTTGGCCCCATGTCCCCAATGACCTGCCTTCTGTACAGGTATCTATAGTTTTCTTCTGTGTCAAGTACAAAGCTGCAGAATGCATTCAAAGGGAACAGCTGCGCAACTCTGTTCACAATCTCACTCTTCCCCCTATGCAGCTCCAGGAAGTGTTCAACCAGAACGGGCATCGATTTAGACAAATTAAAGTCATTTTGACCCGATCAAAGAATGATAACATTCTTGTTCAAGGAAGACAAACCATTCATTTTTTTAAAATGCCAATGCATAAATTAGAGCTATTAGGAGCAGCTCTAATTTGTGCTCAGACTGTTTATGCAGATTTCCACACTTTTATTTATTCTGCCTTTATTAAAAATGAGTAGGTATCATAGCAACTCATGCCACATATTTTTATTCTTGTATTGATTCTGCATTATTCAATCTGGGTAGATTTTATTGCAGTCATTGTCTCGCATTATACTGCCCTGCCTCTACAGATGAGCCCAAATCAAAACCATTCATCCTAATCCTCCAGTACTTAGGGGCTCTGGATGAGAGGGGGCATGGCTTCAACTGTTCAAAACCCAAAGCAGACTGAATTCTGTCAGACTGTACCTACCTACCCGTGTTGCCTCATCACTGTTTAAAAAAATTCCCTGGTCCCAAACTCTGACCATTGATCTGAATGTAAAAAAAAAATTATGGACGAAGGGAAGTCACAAAGGTAATGGGACTCAGTTTAAAACCAGCTGTGGCTGTGCTGGTTTTAACAAGCCCGTATGTTACATTGCTCAAGGAGAACAGGTTTTTAAAAAGCAGCATTTAAGAAGATACAGTTTTGCAAAAGCTGTCCATTTAATCAGAATTAGACTTTTTCCAATGTAAATACATGTATGGTCATATAGCAAAATGGGGACAGATCCAATGCTTCCCAATTTCAGTGCCTGTTGTGATAAGAATCTCATTCTGGGTAATGATGAAATATTGTCTCGGTGATGCTACATGATGCGCAGCAGATTGGGTCCTGCATTTTGTTACTTCTGCTCTGTGTTTTCCTCTTAAATCTGCTACCAAAATATAGCGTGTGGTTTGCTATGTTATACAGCAAGTATCACAGGCAACTTAGCAGAGGGCAGGTGGGCTGAGAATCCTGCCAGTGCTCAACATGCAAGTATACCGACAGGAATGGAGTTGTGCTTGTAACTGTGGCTGGCGTAAAGGAAGTACTGTGGCCTACCGGACTGGATACTGGCCTGGGACTCAGGAGACATCAAGTCTGTTCCTGCCTGTGCCACTGGCCTGGTGTGGTAAGCCAGGGGCATTGTTGTGCCTCAGTCTCCTCAGCTATAAAATGGGGATAACAATACCAACTTTTTAAAAAGTAATTTGAGAGCTACTGCTGAATATCAGAGCCAGGTATCATGTTATTTTTTTTCCCTCCAGCACCCAGGATCCCATGGGACACAATTACTAGTATGGGTTTAACTTACACCAAGTCTCATGCAGCAAGAAACTGTTATCAGCTTCTTCCAGCATTGCCTTAAAACACTCTTGGTCTTAAACAGAGTCCATTTCCAGTATATGCAGCTTGTTGTTATGCCTCCTTTCTTTGACTCCAAAATATTATCACTGAAGAACACTGGTAGATTTGGGTAGCAGTAAAGCCTACCTCTCCTCATCAATAGATCCCAAAGCACTTCAAAGACCAGGACAGGATTGTTAACTCCCGTTTGACAGATGGGGAAACTGAGACAGAGAGCGAGCCAAAGTGACTTGCCCAAGATCTCCTAGTAGGTTAGTGGCAAAACCAAGAATAGATCCAAAGTCTCCAAGGTCCTTGTCCAGTTCTCTTCTCCCCCCACCAGCCATGAACATTTGCCCCCACTGTTAAACAAACACTCCTTGAGTTTGTTGAAAGCCCTTGGTTCTGCATTTGTTTTCCGCAAACATTGCAGGAAACAAGCTTTGCTACTGCCAATACACTTGAAAAAGCCTATTTAAAGCTCAAAAATTCAAACAAAGCAAATGGTGAATAGCATAACTACCAGCCACGCTTAGAAGGGCAACTTTCACAATGTGAATTTTACTTGGAAATATGCACTGCTTGTTTACAAAAGGCAAGTCATCGGGGAGCAGGAATAAACACACTGTGACTTTGGTAAGTCTCCAATTCAGTGCACATTTGGAATATTTGCAATGTATTGTTCATGAGTGGTCTGTGGACCAAGAATTATTTGGTGAAGAAATTCATAAATAAATAAACGCAAGGATGCTATAAATAATTCACAGACAACTTGCACACACAAAAGCAGAATTCAGTTAGGTGGTTGGTCTTTTGGGGGTTTGTATTTTGTTTTTGCTAATTGAGTGCTCCGAGTTTGATTTAGGAGATTCAGATATGTTAAAAGTAAAAAGTATGAGTATGATGTTCTTGTCCAGCCTGATGCATAACACAGCCCACAGAATGTCACCCCTTCACTCCAGCATCCAGCCCCTAAATCATGGTTGAATTAGAGCCTATCTTTCAGAAAGTTATTCAGCCTTGCTTTAAAGACAAGCCAGAGTTTTGCTAGAGGATTTATTTTGCCTGACACTAATTCTACCCCCTGAAAATTTAACAAGGAAATTATAGTCACAGTCTACCAAAGCACTTAAGTACACGCCTAACGTTAAGCACGCAATTAATCCTGCTGTCATGGGACTACTCACTTACTTAAAGCCAAGTTGGAGTTCAAATACTTTGGTAGTTCAGGGCCAATATCTACACTGAAAGGATAAGCAAATCATATCACAGACAAACTTGAGTGTGACAGTTTAAACTTCACCTTGAGAAGATTTCATACATTTCCAAGAATAAAACAGTTTTAAGAGTTTCTATATGCAACAGGAAAGTTACATCCCCAAGATGTGAGCCGAAGTTGGGTTACAGCAGTTGGTAGCATATGGCGTGCCTATCTCGTAAAAGAAAGGTATATCACACATCTGGTTCTTGGCTCTGGCTGAGGTGCCAAGCTGTTTCTTGCTGCTAGCAAAAGCTAGTAATATTGAAGGCTCTGCTGAATGAAGAGCAAACTCTCTTTCAGGGCTTTCTCTGTACAAAGGACAGGCCCACCAAATCTCAAGCCATACTCAAAGCCGCAAGCTATATTTCACCTCAACATGCTGGACCACAGAGGCACAAGATGTGGATGGGTGCATCCTAATCCTTTGCATACATATACAGGGTATTATGGCAACAAGCAGGGGTGTTTGCAGATTTTTCACCCCCTGTTTGGAGCCTGCTTTGCTCAGACAGTCTTCCATCTCCACCTGCCCATTTCATCCCAATGTTAAATACTTCATTCACCAGCTTCCTTACCAGCCCTGATCCCTGACCCTCCCCCCAAACAAGCTGGAAGAAAAAGCAGACCTGGATCCATCAATGTTTTTGATTATGCGCTGAACCTTATAATTTATATAATTTATATATATATATCTTTAATATTCACTATAGATCAAGCAGAGAGACCAGCAAGATGCAGGACCAGAGAGTGATTACTGGTCATAAGCGGGGTGAGGGGTATTTAAAAAGCCCATGCAATATCCAGATTCATTTAAACACATTAATAGCATCTTTTCAGAGTCAATCTTTCCTTCTGTGTTTGGAAATAGCTGAAAAAAGAGAGGAACTAAAAATCTCTTCCTATTTATCAGATGCATGTCACTCTATGATCAGAATTTCATTAACTCATTGGTATCTCCAGTTCAAACAATTATGTAGAAGTGAACAAACATGGAACCGGTGCATATATGGATTCAGATCATGCTGCTGGCTCCCCAAACAAATCTTATCAATATCCCTTGGGTGGTTTTGAGAGCTAACATTTAATCATAAATTGAAGTAACAGTGTGTGTTAGTCAGGGGAAAAAAGCCTCAGAACAAATGATATGGCTTCAAACTGTAACCCAGAAAACAGAAATATCTCATCTGACTGCCCATTTTTTTCCAAGTGATGTATGTCAATACTGATGTTGCCTGATAAGTTTACTAAACCCATCAAAAATTGATACAGGCTCAGATGGAGTCCAACAGGTTCTTTTTACAGCTTTCTTTTCTAGGAAAGCTTGATTTACAGTAGAGGAGGCCAGTAGTTAAACAGTGAATCACATATCACTAACCCACTATTCTCTGCCTGCGCTTGCTTTTTATATATTTGTGCCATAGCATACTCAGAGCTTTTAGTACTGAAAACATGCAGCCTTCTTTGTTAACACTTTCAAATTTGAAAAGTCAACAGTAGGAGGTTAAGTCTAAAATTGTTTGGCCTTATTTTCTTTTCATGCAGTGGAGAGAAGAAAGAAAAACAACACTTTTTTTCCCTTTTGCTACCAGGAAGAATCTGTCTCTGTAAGCCCCATGAGAAGAGACTTTTTAAACAAGGGATTGACAGCCACAAAAAGTGAAGTCATGGCATGACTTTGGCCAAAAGGCATTAAGACTGTGTTTTGCTGCTTACCCTACTTGCAAAGGGAGTAAGAACTGCAGTAACATACTGCTTGTTTTATTGTAAAAAAAATAGCAATAGCTACATACACAAGATATGTTCACAGCCACTGAGAAGGTAACAACAGAAAGTCAGAGGCTTTCCCTTGATATATGAATGAAATTGGGTTTTCTCTTATGCCTTCTCCAAGTGGAAAGGCATTCACATGAAGTGGACAACTCTACCTCTACTGCTAGGTGGCCATCTGTATGATAGAAACTGATGAGCACTCATACGTTCACCATGCCCATCATAGATCCCACTTACCAGAACAGAGAAGGGACATTTTGATATTTAAAAGTGATAACAATCATACTTCTATAACATAACCTTCAGGGGCGATGCTTGTATTCATTTCAGCATGTTTGTTTTTTTCCTGATGCTAGCTCAGACTCAGGTGATCTCAAATGATTGGGACCATTTCTCAATGCAAATTGCCATACAGCCCACCTGGCCTCTTACCCCTAGTTATATGCCTTTGTGTTGGAGAGGACATAACATCCTGGCAGCAGCTACAGTAATAGCATATGCAGAAAAGCAACACTGGGAGAGTTTATTGCATCTTTAACTGTGTTTTAATGAGTGTTAGCAGCTGAAGAAAAGGATGAGACAGCATTATGTAACCACTCAGTTGTCCCCAGACTGTCAGGGATGAAACCAGAGCCAGTTCCATCCTGGAACAAACGTAATGTAGCTGCACCAGTGAGCACCGTGCATATGCCAATAAGCATCCCAAAGACAGCACCTAGCACACTAAGATGGCATGCCCTGTTCCCTAGCACAATGCACTGGCAGTGTAGGTATGTCCTAAGTGGAACACAGCATCACCAGCACCGAACAGAAGACCTCTGCATCTAAAAAACACGCACGCTCTCTGTTGAAGCTAAAAGCCTCACCTCTTGGCTGAGTGGCGACAAAGACCCATACGCTGCCGAGCGGTCCAGCCACAAGAGCAAGAGAAAATCACACCACTGGGGAGGCATGGTGTACAAGAATCCAAATGGGAGTAATGGGGATGACTGTGGGGGAAAGAGGATGTGAAGACAGTGGTCTCAAAGGATGGTCTTTTATGGTACCCTAACTTTCAGGGGCTGTTTGGCTCCTCAATCCCATTAAAAGAATCTGTAAGGTCCAGTAGATATGACCCACAATATCCAGACAGACCCGCTTGTTTTTCTGAGGTCTCTAATTCTGTTGGTTGATGCATACTCTTGGAATAAAGTAGTATACTCTACCGAATACAGTCATATAATATATATTAGTATACTTGGAGTAAAGTAGTATACTCTACCGTATGCAGTCATATAGTACATAGTAGTATACTTGGAATAAATTATACTCTACTGTGACTGACGCTGAGCTGCAGGGTCTGCTTTCCTTGCCTTCTTTCTCTGACATGGGCATCCTACAATAAGTTCTAGATAGTAGTTCTTTTTCCCAGCTGGGATAATTTCAGTAGCAGCTTGAGGACTGTCTAGGCCATAATGATGCTTGAAGGGAAACTTCAGCTTGAGTATATGTCCACCCTGCAGTGTAAAGTAGACATACCCAAGTCCGTTTAAACTACTGAGCTTGGGTTCCAGTAGCAGTGCAATTGTGACAGTACCGAACTCACTGCTGGCTGCAAATCCCATCTGAGAAACTGATAGATACTTGGTTGCTCAGCTCACAGCAAGGTCCGCGCTGTTGTGCTAGAGCTGGACTACAGCTAGCAACCAAGCCAATTAGTTTAAAGCTTGCTTGGATAGGTCTGTAGAGAGGTCGAGATAATGCCTGCAGCATAGGCACACCCAGCAATAGGGAATGGTGCCAACAGCTCAAAGTGTGACTGTTTGATGTGCAGCATGCCCACAATTAGCACCATAATTAATAATGTTTCTTTCCAAATTGGCCTTGTACAACTCCTTGCTAAGCTTTGCTTAGAAAGCTGCTTTTCCAGTACTAGTGGATGGAAGAAATACTTTCAAAGTAAATAGAAAATAAAACAAAAAAGATAACAGTTGAACACTCAAATGACTTGCAGAGTGATGCTAAATGGTCTTCTATAAATTGTAATTTAATAGCCTGCTGTGGCTAGCCTTCCAAATCCAGTTGAGATAGTCTTTCAAGATAGGAGGTGATGGTGCCAAGAACATTAAGCCAGGTGCTGTTACATTTCAAGTATCTATAGCTCTTTCTGGGAAACAATAAAGAATACTATTGCTCCGAGTGTGCCAGAAGGCAAGACTTTTGAACTGTCTAGACTGCAGAATGTATGATGTTTGACAGTGATGAATCTGTGTTTGCAGTATTGCTCCATCCAAACTTCTAAAAGAAAACTCAGAGTATATTTGCATAATGCTTGGATAGTATGAGAAGTTGGAAGAAGTGCATTTAAAGAAGCAATAGACCATATCCCTCTGTTTACCGTTCTGCTGCTAAGTCAAGTATAGCCCTCTGGTTTTTTTCAAAGTAATCCAGACAGATTAAAAGTGAACCTTTTCTTCTAAATGATGGATTGTCTAGCGTTTCCTCGCTCTAGTTCAGTGAGGATTTCTTGCGTTGGAGATAATGGGTAGTCATCAGAAAGAAAGTTAAACTCTAAGAAAGTTAAGTTCTATGACTTTTGCCATAGAAATGTTTTAATTTTGCTCAACCCTTAAGGACCAGCTCAGTGAAGGCGGAGTGAAAAGGGGGTTCATCTGTCTTGTCCAGCCAGTTACACCTGTGCAGACACACTTAAAGCAATTCAGTTGCTTAGCTGTAACTTTAGGTCTATTTTGGTCTTTCCAACCTTTGTTTCTTTTGACAATGCGAGTGATGGAAAGATCACACCTTGACTTGCAAAAAAATAAGCTTCAATTCTTAAAGGCTGAGAGTCAGGTAGCAGAAACAGGATACATTTTTTTACCTGTAAACTGAGTAGATTTGATATGGGTTATCGAGTGACAATAAACTCAAGCAGAGCATCAAAATGCTATTTTTATGATCACTTTTCAGTACAGTATATTGCTTTCAATTTAAGCTTAGTGAATCCTAAGAGATCCACTGCTTTGCTACTACTAACACACGTGAGCTAGAAAACCTAGAGAACAACTTTGATGCCTCTCTTGCATTGCATTGACTGGGGAATTGTGATCTTTTTAAGGACTCTTAACACATAACTGTTGTATCTGCAATCTGCGTTTTGGATATGGAGAAACATCTGATTCCAATGCTGCCCACTGTGCTGGAACTGACATTTAATCAATGTTTGCCCATTGGACCAGGCATTTGTATCAATGCAGACT
This sequence comes from Alligator sinensis, assembly GCF_000455745.1. Classification (NCBI taxonomy): domain Eukaryota; kingdom Metazoa; phylum Chordata; order Crocodylia; family Alligatoridae; genus Alligator; species Alligator sinensis. Next base: position 1,062,848 of record NW_005842257.1, on the reverse strand, counting down.
TGAAGACTTCTGCTGCTTTCAAGTCATGTTTGACTTCAATATGTTTGTCTTAACAAAGATGTTGGATAGGCTTCCTTCAGAATTCCTGTTTTGTGTCTGGCTGGGAATGTAGGCTGGGTCTGCTTCTGGCATGCATTTATCTGGAAGGCTTAACTTGAAAACCAACCATTTGCGAGAGGGGGGATTTTGCTATTCAAGTTGGCAGCAGCTGAGAGTTGTCGTATAGAGGTCGGGAGGTTTCACAGAGTTTGGGAAGTCTCCTGATCAGTAGGAGAGGATGGCAAGGACTCTAGTCCCAGGGAATCTTCCACAGTCTTGCTCCCGGAGCTCACATAAGTATGTCTTGCCTGATATGTTATGAATTTCAAAGCCACAAAATGATATGCAAGAATGGTTGTTCAAATATATAGGGGGCAAGTCTGAATTCAGTAGCTTTCTTCCTTTCATCCTGATGCTTTATATGAGGGCTGCCCACCTGGTGACCTGAGGGGCTGTGTGAGGAGCTCATGTGCAGCCCTTAGGCTCCCACCCAGCTGCTGCTCTCCCCATGGCTCCAGCTGCAGTAGTAGCCAGGGTCTCCAATTCCCTCTTCCTCCTCTGGCTTCCATTTCTTGCCCCCACCCAAGGGTGGGATGGCATGGCACGGCCTGAGGTGCCAGGGTAGCTCACAGCCTGGGACGCCTGCACAACATAAAGCAGCAAGGGAGCTGAGAGGGAAAGGGGGGCACCTGCATGGTGTGTGGCCTGGGGGTCCTGTGGTTTGTGCTGATGTGGCCTGCATGGCCTGCAGCCCCCAGCCACTTAGAGGCCGGATACCCTGGCATTATGTCACCTCATGTAAATGGTTAGCAAGGTCTGTCTGTCTGGACCAGGCCAAAAGGAGCTATTAGATCACAGCTCCCACTGACGTCAATGCAACTTCTCACAGAAGAAAAGTAAATGTGAGATGAGAGAGAAAACAGCTCAGGTAAGGGCTGCTCCAGCAGAGCGGTGCCTGGAGTGTGTTTGAAGACCTTGAGTCTTACATAAAAATCCTTAGGAAGGTCAGACAGAGAAGGAAGTTCTCTCATGTCTGAGATCAAGGGAGTGATGATTTGTGGAGAAGGTGATTGCTATGTTGCCAGGTTACACCAGAGATGTACTTCAGGAGCAAAGGGATTAAGCGTGCTGTTTGTTTTCTGTCTCTTAATAGATTAGCTATGATAAGGACTATGAGATTACGTTTAGAAGACTTACTTTAACAGTTCCATTTGTATGTACAAGTGTCCCATGTGTGTACACTCTCATACAGGCAACCTGCGTACCCTTGTTTAATAATGTAGACAGCAATCTTCTTAGTTAAAACAAAAAAAGTTGATACAGAAATAAGTCCTGAGACAGATTTATTAGAGAAGCATAATGAATGAACCGTTGACTTCAGTCTACCCTTGTAACACATCCCTCTTTGTGATAAGAGGTCACAGTAAAGAAGTGGTTGCACTTAGAGGGGGGCATCATCCATGGGCTGTCCCTTACCTGCTCTAAAGAAGATAGTCACAAGGATTTCTAGGCTACTTTGGGAAAAAAAAAATAATGCAGTCCAGCAAGGGAATGGTAAATGGTAGGGGAAAAGGTAGTTTCTTAGCAAGTCAAAAGCTTTGGCTAGAAAAAAAAATGAATAGGAGAAACATCTAGAGACTGCCCCTTATCTCTACTATACCTCAACTACATATTTTTCCACTAGTTATTCACAACACCTGAAAAGGTGGATTCATTTGGAAGGGCTAGTAAACAATTAATTTCATTTTCTGCCATGTGTGTGTGCACATGTAAACCTGGGAAAAATAGGTAGCTAGTTGATCAGATCTCAAAGTTATGACTGATTTAGCTTCTAACTACTGATGTATTTCTTAACTGATGGTCATGGCCACTTAGGATGATTATTGTGTCTTAAACTTTATTAATAATATATCTTGTGGCTACTGCAGCAACCTCTCTACATATTAATATAAATATTTTAAGGATTTCCCCCCCCCACACAAATATAGTCCAGCTCTCTTAAATAAAAATATAGTAACCTCAATTAAACTTAAACACAGGCTTAAAACTAAGCATACTTACGTAGTTTGCAGAACTTGAACACAAGCACATGGTTTTTTACATACAAAAGTAACTCTATTGGAGTCTGTATTTACAACCCAAAGGCCAAATCTGTAACACCACTACACAGAAAGGGTTAATAAAGCTCAGCTTTATTGAGTTCAATTTTAGCTCTACAAAGGTTAATGATGTATCTGAGAGGAGCATCAAGATTACAATATTTTACACATAGCCAGTTTTACATATGGAATTGTGTAATTTGGACTTCACCGTTTCTCATTTGCTTGCCTACACATTTATGGCAGGGCTTGACATCATTTAGTATATGGTTTTGCATACATTCAAAAGCAACTAGGGACAGCTTGCAGGACAGCTCTGCAGTACCTGAATAACCTGTCATCTGATGCCAACTACTTGTGCAAAGCCACTGCTTTAGACACCAGCTCATTATGGTTATCCAACATTATTTGCTGTGACTAATACTGACAAATCTGATATTTAGAAGTACTCTTAATCTGCTTGATATACAATTAAGTTGACCATGAACCCTTTTCTGGATTAGCAACAGTGTTCATGAGCTTGATTGGCCTGCAAAACAATCCTTCATTAAACAAAGCCTTCAGATCGTTATTCTACTTATTTCAGATTACTTCCAGTTGTCTTTATCCATGTTCCCATGTACATAACTATATTTCTCCTGCTGGTTGGAATTCACATAAAATCCTTGAGCCGGCAATGCCATCTTGTACTTTATTTTTGCACAGAGACTGGTATCATCCAAGTATAAGCAATGTATCTAAACAATACACAGAAGCCTCTTCATCCTTGTGTGTTGAATAAAAACAGCAATTTCATCATTTTAATATATGACCCATTTTGGATGCAGCTGTGCTTTCATCCTCAGACTGCCCATGGAATAAATCTGCAAGCATCTAAGGGTAAGTATCCTTGGCAGTTGTGCTCTTTTGCATTGAGGCAATCATAGAAAGCCATTTTCTGTCTTCAGCTGTCTCTCAAGATAGTCAAAAGCCCCTGCTCCATCTAACTGCCCTATAAGTTAGTCAGACTCATGCAGGATCCATTTTGGTTGCTGATGGGACATAAGTTGTCTATGCTCCTGCATCTCAGTAGTCAGGTTACTTTTGTGCCTGGGAGTCCCTGAGCTTCCCAATCTGAACTATTAGGTTATCTGCTGTTGCAGAGAAGTCCCAGACAGCCATATCTACACACACGAAGATGTGTAGATACACAAGGGTCTTTATAGAAAGATGCATAATGGTGTCTCCTCTTCTTTAGAGATATAGGAAGCACAGAAAAGAGCTCCTATGTGAAATCTGAGCCCCAGTGAAGTCAGTGGGAGTTTCACCTGGCTTAACACATCTTTAACAATATTGAAAATGCAGTTCTTGTAAAAAACAACTCTATCCACACCAACTAATGTCCCCTTCCCACAGACAAAAACAGGCAGGCAAAAGTCAGATGAGAAGTGGTGCTTTTACTATTCTCCTTATATTTATGTTCACAGCACCTTCCCTCCATCCCCCTCCCTCCCTTAAGTTACTCCCTTCCTGGGGTTTCTATGCACATAAGTATAGAAGCAGAAGAATATTGGTTGACACACTGCACAGGGAAAAATCCAATTGTGTGATAATTTAAAAAAAAACTTGCAAGAGATTAAAAAAAAGTCTTTTTTCTAGTTCGTGTTGAGCCATTACAGTACTTATTGCACTTGAGCAAAAAAAAACAAGTGTCCTCTCCTAAGGAACTTGAAGTGTATAGTCAGAACTTAGGATTCCTTTATATAATACTCATCAAAACTGCTGGCTTCCTTTGAAGCAGAATATAACCCTGATAACTTGAAAAGCTGGGGGAGGAGCTGCTTGGACTGATGGAAGAAAGGGTAGTGGTTGCTTCAGTAGTTCCCTCCCATATGGATACTGAGAAGAGGCAGCCCAGATGGAAGAAAGAAGGGTAACTGGAGGGGATGTATGACCTGGAGGGGTGCAGGGAAGCCACAGGCTCATCGATTGCTGGGGCACGGGGTATGAATCCTGCCTCTCCAGCCTGAGCTTCAAATCATGGCTGAATTAAAACAGTTCCCATCCTTCTCCCTCAACAATCAGCAGAAGACTCGGTGGTTTTGTTGGCTATGCCCCTTGCCCTAAAGTTCATAAGGACTTTTCACCTCACCACTCACTTGGCAAGGGTAAGCAGGGTAAGTTTTTATAACTATCTGCACAATCGTTCCAGGAGCAGCTTGGCTAGGTTAGGTGTTCAGGTTCAAGTTGCTGCAGGGTGCCAGATAACAGGGAACCAGACTCCCTATGGAATTAGTCCCTGCCATGGACACCTGCTAAGTCAGAACTGGAGGTAGTTTTAAGGGAAGCAATCTCCCCCCAAAAAGGCTGGAAAATGCAGTTCTGGCCCTTTGGTAGCTTTGTCATAGACTCCAGAAGTGTTGTGATGTTTCAACAGCACTCTTCCATGCTGTATGGGCAAGCCATGCTTGAAACCATGATACCTAAAACCTTATTTATGCACTGGTCTTTAACAATACCTTTAGGAGCCACTGTAAATCTCCGAGATCTCTGACTTGTTCACATAATCGACTACCCACCCTTGACTTTATCTTCTTTTTGAGATGAAAGGAGAAATAATTTGATGGGTTAATACCAAGAAGCAACAGCAGCTTGTCACATAACTTTTTTGTATTGCAACCTACGTGGCCACCCCTTTTCTACATGTTCAATATACTAAAAGGTGTATGGGATTCAGTGGGAAGAAGATGTCTAGTTAAAATAGACTGCACACTGAAAGGATGAGAAAAGGGAGTTGGCTACATATAAGCTTAGTGCTATGAAAGGATTTAAAAAAAAAGGTGCAAGCCTGTTTTTATTATATTATCATATATCGGACCCTTCCACCTGAAATGCAGGTCTTCTTTTCAATTCATTTAGGCTGCACACAAAGTGAAAGTTTTTGCCCGATCTGGCCCCTGAAAGCACTCTATATTCATGACCAAATACAAGGGCTCAATCCTATGGAAGTCTGAGCCCTCATTGCATGAAGATTCGGATGAAGATGTTCCAAAACAAAGCAGCTTCACTAACTTCTGTCTGCACCACCTCTTATCCCTGGTATGGTTTTCAGAATGGGAGGTGGGAAAGGGAGCAGAGGGAGTTTGCCTTGAAGTTTTTTCAGCCAGTGCTGGAAGGTGGAGCAGGTGGACTGGGCCTGCCCCTGGGGTGGGAGCAGAGGAAGTTCATTTTAGGGGATCCCCAGCAGGTGCTGGAGGGTGGGGTGGGTGGACTGGAGCCCAAACACCTCAGGGGGATCCAATACACCACCCCACCCTCCAGTGGGGGCTGAGAAAACCCCAGACCAAACTCCCTCCATTCCCTTTCTGCCCTCCCGTTCTGAAAATGGCTCGAACCTGGGAGGCAGCATAGACAGACGTTACAGAAGATGCTGTTTTGGAAGTCTTCATCTGCCCCCTCATGCAATGAGTGTTCAGATTTTTGCCCAATCAGATATTTTTGAAGTGGACTGCAGCTGTGCGCTTGTGTTTGGTCATGACTATAGATCATTTTCTGTGGCCAAACTGGGTGAAAATTGTCTCTTCTGTCTGCACCCTAACGTCTTTGCATGGCTGCTGTCCGTGGTACTGATATCTTAGTACTGGGAGCTCGAATGCTTCGGAGCTGCCTAGGTGAGTTCCTTAAAATAATCAAGTTCCCTCAAATGACTTTACACCTCTGGGACTGGATTCTTTTTCATCTTGTCTTCCATTTCTTACTACACGCCATTCTTGCAGGGGTAACTGCTCATCTTTGCACTGATTTCACACAATGAAAAGGTATCTGAATTGAACTCAGCCCAGCAGCTCCTAGATGGGACAATGTTCTGTTGCTACTGTGTGTCACAAGGTAAATTCCAAATTGCTGATAAATTGTATTGGCTGGAGATGTGCACAATGGCAGTCAGTAATGTGCTCCATTAAATCATGTTAATAATGTATTTTGTAGTTAGGAATTAGGCAGGGAACAAAGAGTTAGCAGGAAATCTACTAGCTATTCAGGTAACAAATTTCTCCAGAAAAATCATTTTCATTTTTTGTGATAAAAATTACAACAAAATCCTGAATTAAAGACTAAGTTGACCAATGCTTATTATAAAATGTTGTATGTACAAAGCTTATTATCTAAATTCCTCCAACCACCTCATAAGAGTTTCATCATCTTTCCTATTGCACAGATAGGCAAATTGAAGCAACTTTTCTCAAATCACGCTGGAAGTCAGTAACAGAATGGAGGTTAGAACCCAGATTTCCTAAATTACCAGCCCTGTACTAAGTTTGATAGGGCCTCTCACAATTTTCCACCAGCACAGAAAAGCAAACTTGTAAGAGCTTGGGTTTGGCTTGTACAAATCAATGGTTCCCATTTAGGACTAAAGAATTTTCTAGGCAGACAGTTGGGAGAATTGGGGAGATTGACATTTCCTTTAAACAGAAAAATAACACATTATAATACTCTCCTCCAGTCTCTAGATACTGAATTTTCCTCAGTAAAAGTGGCCATATAAATCTAGTACTGAAATCACACAGCTTGTCGAGGAACAAATAACCTTAAGAACAAGGCACCATGAAACCCACACTTTGTCAGCTACTACACCTGTGTTGGATTTTGTGACGAAAGTGGCACAAATATTTTGGGTGAGATATTCAAAGGGAAGAAAGCAGCCTTTTATTTCTAAAATTCACCAACTCTATTGTTCTTATTCAACTTTTTTTCAAAAGGTGAAACCATTCCCTGCTAAGAGGGCTCCTTCTTTTAGCTCTGCATTAAATCATGCATCCATAAAACACATCACTAACTTGAAATATCAGTCTACAGTTGCATTCTATTATTGGTACAGATCATTCATTCCCACCTATCCAGATCCTCCACAAGCATCACCATCCTTGAAGATGTTAGATCTTGGCTTGGAACCAAGCTATTTTGGATTCAGCTGAAGAAATGCACTAAGTGTCACTGCATTAATACAATGCAAAATGTAATAATACAACACTGGGTGGTTTTCTTACTCTTGAGGGTGTATTTCTCTCCATAATGTTAATATGTGGGATAAAAAGCCTTTTCAGGCACAAATATCTCTCAAAATTCTCTTTTGCGTATATTTTGGGTTTCCAGACGGTCAATAGGTATGAAGATGGCTCTTTCTGGAACATGACAATGTTCCTTGGAAGGTACTGGACAATCTGGGGAAAGTAGTATTTATTTTAGGGACCATTTTCATTTGTGAATTGACATTAACTGAATCTTCAGCTGGCTACAAAACAACCATTTCAGGAAACAACTCTGCTTTTGCCAAGTCAGAATTGCAGATAACTCAGCAAAAACATTTTTAAAAAGAAAAACAACAGCTTGCCTTGCCAAGGCCACAAAATTAATATTCTCCAGAGATTCACTATTAAATATGTTTTTCTAAGATGGCATTTATCTGTTGGTTTAATGGGAGAGCTCAATTTAAAATGTTTACATCAGAGAGAGCTAGACACTTAGTTTATACCATAGGAGTCGACTCTTACAATAAGTTTTAAAGAAAACATTTCATATCTATATTTTATTCATAGATTTCATAGATATTAGGGCTGGAAGGGACCTCAAAAGATCATTGAGGCCAGCCCTCTGCCCCAGGGGCAGGAAGTCAGCTCGGGTCATAGGATAGCATCAATATTTGTTGATGACAAGAGCTCTCACAGACTTTTAAAGGAACCTCAGGACAAACAAACTGTGTATTTAATCATGATAACTTAGAGGGTGAAATCATTGCTCCACTGAAATCAATGGGTGTGAGGACTGGGGTGCGGGTGGGCAGGCCTCATAGTAAGGCTACTGGAGGAGAAAAGGAGCCAATGGCAGAACCCAAACCACCAGCTGAGACACAGGTCAAAAATCAGGGACCAAGTTACCAGACCCAAAGGGGGAATTAAGAGGTGGAGTCCAAGACAGAGGCTAAGCCAACATTCAGGAGCCAGATGCCAAGTTAACAGATCCAAGGAAAAATCCAGGGGCAGGCTCTGAGTCACAAGCCAAGTCAAAGCTCAGGAGTTGGGGACCAAGTTCTCAGATCCAAGGGAAAATCCAAAAAAACAGAGCCCAGATACAGAGCTGTGCAGTGGGGTCAGAAACCAAAAGACCAAGAGTACAAGATTCAGAGAGGCTTCCCAGTACAGACCTTCAAGGGAACTGCGAGCTGCCACAGGTGGGAATAAGTGGGTAGGCTGCTCTCCCCAGCAGCCAGTCAGGAGGCCCAGACTGGACTCGCTAGCTGGGTTAGGGCTGTCTGTCCAAGCCCCAGGCAGGTGTGACCAACTAGGCAGTAAGCCCAGGCTGGGCTGCCTGTTAGGGCCCTGACAATGGGAGCTCTCAACTCAGCATTGAAACAGGGGCTTAACATGGCATTCAGGAAAAAACTATTATAAAAATAAGGCTTCAGTGGAGCTGGATTTCAACCTTGGTGACTTCCATAGTGCAGAATCAGGCCTTGCACTTATTTATTCAATAGGCAAACAAGGTTCTTTGGGTAAAGGTGATATCTTTTATTAGACCAACATAGATATCATATGTAATAATATTTAGTTGGTCTAATAAAAGATATCACCTTTACCCAAAGAACCTTGTCTGCTTATTGAATAATATTACATTTTAATTAAATATTTAGTTGGTCTAATAAAAGATATTGCTTTTACCCAGAGAACTGTGTCTTCCTATGTCTTTAGACCAACATGGCTACAACCAATACCCCCAAAACATGGATGATATTTACTCAATATACTTTTAAGCATGACAATGATCCAGACTACATAAATGCAAGATATAGGTTAGATGGAATCCACACCAATGTAATAATCACAGAGTCATAGAGGAGTAGGGCTGGAAGGGACCTTCATAGGTGATCTAGTCCAGCCCTCTGTCCACGGCAGGAAAATGTTTTAAAAATAGTCTTACTGTGTATTATTATTTTATTTTAACATTTTACTATTATGATTATGCTATCACCTGAATTCTCGAAAGAAACTGAATAATTGATCCGTAACAATGAATGGAGGCACCGATAAGAAGCGCGGGTTTTGATTATGTTGGGGTTCCAAAGCCAACCAAAGAAAACGTTTCAGCCACCGCCAAATTACACAGTGATATGCACGAAATGGAGCCAAGGAAGCAGGCTCCAAGGTGGCTAAAGAAGTTTGGCTCGTAATGCCATACACTGACTGTGTATATGTATATGTATACACACATCCACATCCACATCATATATAAGGATACTATTGTCACCCATTTTAAAGGTCAATTATAATTAGGTAGTTCATCACCAGAATGCCAGAATGGAATGTAGTGGGGTTTTTTGTTTTGTAATGAAAAATGGTAACCCTTTAAGATGGCAGATAGTTGAGACCAATGAGCCTACTGTTTCACTATTTTCCAGTGCAAAGCAAGTGTAAATGCTACTCTTTTGATTTGGCAGCATGCATGTTTTGCACGGATGTATTTTATTCCAGGAGGTGGAAAGCGCTGCGGAAGCAAACATTATGCTTCTGATTTTGTGTAAATATTTTGTATCGCTTTTATTTGGGGTTTTATGTCTTGGTATATATTTTTAAAAGTGAGCTTGCTTTAACCCTCAGTCCAATTCTTATTGATAAAAGATATTTCACTTGTCACTAGTAGAGAGGCGAAATGACTGATCCACCTGTACTTTGAGGGATTCTTACCTTGGATGGTCAAGAAAAATATGACTGCAATCAGCATCTCAGTCAATGGACAGCATTGAGTTGAACTAAATATTCATGAGAAATAATAACTGGGGAGAGGAAGGAATCAATTTTGTTTCATCCTCCCCCCCGCACAGTAAAAATGATCAAATGTTAATGCCACTTGCATTTGTCATTTTGGCTGATGAATGATAATTTAAGACCCAACCGTACTAAATGGCACGGTTCATTTTGTAAAACAATACTTGATCCTTTTCAGGTGATTGTAATATGCTTCACTTAAGGAAAGCAATGAATGCCATGGCTTTGTGATTAATAGACTCTCTGTCATATGCACTTGCCTCCCATTCTGTCATGCTCTGAGGGGGAGTATTTAGATTTGCTGCACACATTTTGATTATGGCATTAAAGAGATGCAGAATTATTGCAAGTCAGAAAGAAGTGTTTGAAGAGGTTACTGAATATATTAGAAGGGCTACAAGTTAAAATGCAAAAAGGGGAGGGGGGAGAGGCTTTTAGATATCTATATGGATTTGCTTAATTATTCATTGAAAAAGCTGCTGGTATCCTCCAATTCCCAGCAACATATAAGATCTTCTTGGTACAAAGGTGTGAATGCGTACTCCTTCCCTGTTCACCATGGCATTGCTTTAATTTCACAACTCAGTAGTCCAGCCATCACCTGAATTCGCAAAAAGAATTGAATAATTGATCCATAATAATTAATGGATGCACAGAGCAGGATAAGAACAGTAACATGATACTAGTTAATACAACACTCCACTATGAAGAAGGAGGCTGTGTGCTTGGCCTGCTATATAAAATTAATTGTTTCATTCACTTTTCCCAGATCAACGTGGACATGTTCTGAAAGACATTTCAAGACAAAAGCCAGCTGAGGGCAAATTGCTCTTTACATACTCCAATTATTTGATTTCTATAAAGAATAGCCTGAGGGGTTTGGTAATGAAACATGGAGATTTATATGTGCCAGTTCAAATTCAGCCTATGTCAGTGATAACTAAGCGGTGTAGCCTTCTGATATCTTTTCTGAGACACGTGCAAAATGGATTTGCTGGGCTCTATCTAGTTCCCATTGGACAAAGGTCTGCCCCACAAAAACCATCATCCATACAGCATAATGGCTGTCTAAGAAAGGAGACCTCACCCTTGAGGAGGTTTCCCCCTCAGGATCAGGTTTGCAATGCCTTGGCAAAACAGCACTGCCACACATTTATCTTCCCTACTATGAATGACACATACATAGTGGGGCCAGATGTAAAAATCTGGTCCTCGAAATACCATTAAAATCCTAATAGCTCACTGGCTTGCTGCCTCATGGAGTATCCTGCTAGTCTTCTGGTCTAACTCACCAGCCAGGGCAAACCAAATCAAGTTCAAACACTCAAGTTCAGTCCCACATCTCTTTCTTCCAGATGGTTCTCATTAATAAACAGGAGATGCCAAGGTCCAAATTAACATGAATTAACTTGTAACAGAGACCTTATCTGCATTTTGCAGCTGGAAAGGAAAATGACCCTCTTCCCTTCCAGGTAGTCTTCTTCCTTATGCCTAGAGCAGGATCCACTCTCTCTTCCTGACTAGGATGTCTCTGGCTTTTGCCTATCCTCATGCTTCATATCTGACTTCCTTTCTAGGCCAGACACTGGCATGGGCAAACTGGCCAGCCACCTGGGGCCCAGACAAAAAGGGGGCTCAAAAATGGTAATTTTTTCCCGTTGTCTGATTATTCCATTATCTCTGGTGAAAGGGGGCCTGATGCTAAAAGTTTGCCTCGGGCCACCAGGAGTCTAGGTACATCACTGCTTCCTTTAGGCCACAAGCTCACAAATAATCGGTGATTCTCAAGCTGTTTAAACTCAAGGCACCCCGCAGAAAATGCCAGCTCTTAGTTTTCTTGGTTTTTGACTACAAAATACATAATAGAGAAATTCTTCTGATGCAAAGAACTTAAAAAGACCACAACAGGGACAGAATGTTTTTAACCCTATGGATGCCTATTTGAAATATCCATTTTAATCTCAGTATTGTGTTTGCACACCTAACAGTGCTAACATTATATAGCAACCTGCAGCACCTTTGAGCAGATCTCAAGACACCCCACAGTGCCGCGGCACCCTGGTTGAGAATCACTGCTCTAAGTTCAAAGCCTGTACAGCTCTCAGTTTAAAAGGGCCTGTGCCTTAAAACAGGGACATCAAAACCCAATGCTGTGTTATGGAGCCAAGCAGATGGCAATTACTCTACTACGAGTCCTGAAATACTATGAAGGAGGATGACTGGAAGAGGTTATTAAAAACAGTTCATCAGAAAGAGTAGAGGTCTAAAAATAAATGAATACGAAATTTCCAAAAATATTTCTTGAGCTTTCCAAAGGGTGGACAAAACTGGCAGAGAGTAAAATAATGCAGCAGGTCACAAAGAACAAAGAAGAGCGGGGAGAACTTAGAATTTGGGGTCAGATGCTGAACTCCTTTACTATCCTTCATAAATCCCATCTTCTGGGTGTGTATTTTAGCAAAGTAAAGTATAACAACATAGTGTCTTGGAGTACCCGTTCCTCTAACACTGGGCAGATCCACTGAGGCAGCCCTGCCCTCTGCTCTTGTCCACTCCAGGAAGAATGAGGGCACACATTCTCCCAGGTGTTGCAACTCCATAGGGCTGAGCACTTAAAAATCAATCAGATTCTGCGTACAGGGCCAAGCCTGCAAGGACCTGAATACCTTGTGCAAAACTACTATGGGTTTAAGTGGTCAGTCACAAGATACATGTTCAACAGAGAAACTCCTGCCCGCAGTGCTATGGCTTATGTGACAGAACATAATCAAGACAGCTCAGTTTAGCTTTAAATTATACAAAGAGATGAAAACCGAGAGCACTTGTTAATGTGCTGGACTGGATTCCAAATTAAGGAATCAATTTTCCATGTAGAGCAGATGGAAGCAAATGACAGAATCTGGATAAATATAGATAGCTAAATAAGAAAACATGCACTTTAAGTAAATAAAGTATCAGGTTTAGGATACACACAGGGCTCGATTCTTAAAGGCATTTAGGCTCAGGTGCGCAGAGGCGGCTGATGGGAGCTTTATGGCCCTTCAGTGCCCAATTCTTACTAATTTCAAGGCAATCCCTTTCAAAGCAATGGCAAGTAGGTACCTACACACTTTTAAAAACCTCGCATCAAGCCCCTCTTTGGATCTCTAAAGTGCTTAAATGCTTTTAAAAACCTGGCCTATTATCAAGAGTGCTATGTGAAATAAAACTGGTGAGGCTTACGCAGTATGAGAAAGTATCACTTCCCTTATAGAAATGAATGCTACATCGTCTGCTTATATGCTATTTTAGTCCTTGGATACTCAGATACGGTAACTGTTCTTTTAAAAGATCTGCATTATTTACAATGATTAATCACATTTGTACAGTCGTTATGTATGCTAGCATTTGCTTAATTAAATCTCATGCTTCAAGGCATAACCCAATCAGCCTGAAGGGGTCAGGAATATATTTTCCCCTTTGTACAACAGGGATCAATTGGCTTGCTATATTATGATTCCCTCCTTCTCACCCCATTCCCTTCAGTCATCCAATATTGATCATCATTGGAGACGGGGGAGCTGACTTAATGCACAGAATAACCTTACAGCTTAGAAACCCAGTAAAATGCAATACAACTCTCAAACTCTTGGAAAACCTGCCCATTTCTTCATATTCTTTGACTCTTGTAGAGAGCGAGGCATCTCACTGTTGTATACATCACCGAGTGTGAAAAAGGATTTTGACAGAGTAGACAGGTAGGCTCTGTTTGTAGTCTTACTGGTCTTTCACTTTGGATGATTCTTGAGCCATTTGATTTTATTTCTCTCATGTACACTTCAAGTATCTTCTGTCCATTTCCTTCTATCCATTTTGTTCTTGGCTGCACAATACATATAAAATCAACCTTGGAAATTTTAAAGATTGTCATCTCACGCCATCATTTATACAGATGCCTCTTTATAACAGTCTAGATGCTTCAGTCCTTAATGTAGTCTGTTGAAGCATACAGTTATGTTTCATATTTCAGGCTGATCTTAAATATGGTAAAATCAAAAAGACTTGTAGTGGGCTAGGCACATCACTACTATTTGATACAGAAATCCCTTCACTGATGGATTCCAACATCATGTAATATTTCAGGAGCATTTTTACTCTCCAAAACAAGCAGAGTCTTCAGATCCAACTCCACCCTTCTCCCAAGCAATACACTAGCCCTGTCCTCCACAATGAACAAGCTGCCACCCATATTTTGGAAAAAAATCAGTATTACCAAAATTCCCCTACAATTGGATAACTTCTCTAAATGATGTCTGATCCCAGAGTGCAGTTCGAGTGTCTACATAAGCCAGTGGCTGAATCTGCAAGGCACACAAAGTGAGGTATGATCCAGACGTCAGGGGTCAGGGCTCAGAAACAAGGGTCTACAATACTACAGATCCAGAAACCAAGCTGAGGGTCGCAGTACCAAGTCAGACTGCATCCGACTGTCATGCCAGGGGGTTCAAGAGAGTTTGTGGTTGAGGTCAGGAGCTCACACGCAGGTACTTAAGGGGGGCGAGACAAGAGCAGAGCAGGGGCAAAGCAGGTAAATCCAAGGCAGGGATGAGACAAGAGCAAGGCAGGGGTTCAGAGCCAGGAGGTCCAGAACAGAAGCAGGAGTACCGAAGTCAGACACAGAGGTCCATAACAGGGATATTAGAAGTAGTGTTGCAGGGACAAAGCCTTGCAGGAAGCGGGAAGGTTTTATATCTCTCCCATAAGGGCCTTGTAATTCCCCTGGCCATTGGTTTCCTTGGGTCCCCCACTGGGAACCCCATGGGAGGGCACAGGCTGGGCAGGGACTACATCGTGGCACGGAAACCCAAGCCTCTGCCCACAAGCCTGGAAGACCTGGCTTTGAGCCCCAGGGGTCTTGACAGCGAGGATGTGTTTTAAGACCTTCTGTTTGGTTTCCTCGTACATGGGCTCTTTCTCACAAGTAGATAGTTGTTACAAATTTGCTTCATTGCCTGCAGAAATAGCATACTTGTTTGTATTTATAAAGTTCAATATAGGGAGAAATTGGAGTGAAGTTGAGTAATTTTATTGTATGTTCTGGATACACAGTTGGTCAGTATATTGGAAATTTAGTTGAATTCCTGTCCAGTGCCGAGTTGTTTCAGTAGATTAAAAACCCTATTGTTTGTTCAGAGATCTGGCCATTTGGCTTTTACTCTATCCAGATGTAGAATATGAAAATTCCTCAGTCAAATACTGACATTTATTTTCCCTTCTACAATCTATTTTTGAACATTCATAGAGCAGCTGTTTCCTATAACCATGCAGAACTGTCTATGAAATGACTTAACTCAAACATGGGGATAGATTTTGCATTTCGGCCACAATCTTTCCCAGTCCACCAAGGTCTTGGAGTCGTGGCTCTAGTGGAACCGTGATGAGTTTCTCTTGGGACACACACTGAAAAGAGACTGGAGCATTCACTTGACACAAATATTAGGTTAAGACTGTTTCATTTTGCCTGTGATTTGAAATGTAACATTATGATACTCTTTGGCAACAGAAAGGAGATTTATGCAATGATTCTTCACCATGCAACAGGCAAATTTCTTCTCTGTGACACAAGAAAAACTGCTTTTGTTTAAAAAAAATACTCTTTTTTTTTCCAAAGAGGAAACCTCATTAGTTTTACTTATTAATGATTCTGCAAAGATAAGAGCATTTTTGGTATGAAAGAACTAATGGTCAATATCGTGTGTGTGATGGGTTTCACAATTTTTGCCTTCACGTCCTGTTAAGAAGTTGATTTCATAATTAAGGTTTAGATAGGAATATATTTTACTACACATCACATGTATTTAAACAGACGACACACACACACGCACACATCTTACTTCAGTGGCTACATACTGGGGGCGAGAATCGTACACCACAGTGGCGTCCACAGTAATGTACCCAAACTTTTATGCAGACAAACCTTGGAACTGAAAATTGCACATGCCAGAATACCGACACCCATCCTTGGAGTAACTCAGAAAATGGACAAATGACCACTCTCAAGTGAGATAATAGGGGGACAAGGGATTACCGTGGAACAGCTAATATGCAGTAATTGTTCATACTCCTGCAATTACCCCCCATGATAAGTGAAATAATGCAACAAAATTAAATTGCCATGGTTTAGCTTTTACTTACCAGGGTAATTGCAGATAGACAGGTACTATATATGAACTATTCCACAGTTAAGTCCCCATCCTCTGTTTGATCTTTTGTCTCATGCCACCGGTGCCTAAAGGAGGGTTATGATAGACTAGCCATCTACTGCAGAGTTTCTTCTACCGTCCTCTGAAGCGTCTGGTACTGAGATAGAAATAAAATACTGGACTAAATGGATCGCAGCTCTGACCCGATACAGTAATGCCTATATTCTGACCCGGAGCTTTAGAAAAATCAGGCTTTGAACAAGTATCCATGTTTCAGCATGTGCTTTTGAAAATAAAGCTCCTGAAGCATAGTGGGAAATCTGACATCATGGAAGTCAAAGGCAAGACTTCCTTTCGAGCCAGGATTTCCCCTCTCTGTGTATTCAGTCCCTGAATTTAGATCACAATTACTTGTGTTCTGGTCGGGCTCGAAAACAGAGTGTAAATAGCAGCCAGTGGAGACGTGCAGTAAATGACACGTGATATGAATTTTTGGAACATTACTGGGCTTTCGCCTCCCTGACACATCTGAGTTGCTGCCTTATTCTGTTTCTTCTTGAACAGATGGTGACATTGCAGTCACTACAAACACTGAAGGCGTTCACAAAAATGCAATGAAAAGAATGGATACTCATCTATGCACAAGATTATACATTTTATGTAATAAATAATCTCATTCTTAGTTCCATTCCAAACTGTATTTCCAAAGGCCTGTTATCTCTTCATAGCTAGAACCCTAAATCTCAGCAGCTCTATGCCCTTTTAAAAAGCCTAATAAGCCAAGCTTAATGAGTTAGAGCAAATCAGGTAAACATAAAATCCCTGCAATCTACGTTTCCATGACCTGGGTCCCCGGCCTTCTTTCTTCCTGTAACATTTTATCCTTGTTGTCATCTCAATGTGACAAGAGATTAAAATAGCATCCTGTTTTAATGGACAATGGGCAGAGTAGAATTAGGCCATCTCTCAATGATACAAAGTCGCTGCCAGTCATGGTCACTGAGGCCAGAAAACCTGTGTCGAATCTCTCAGTATCCAGAGAGATAAAATGCTTTGGAAAGGAGCTGACAATAATCTGGGATATGAAAGAGATCTTTTATATGTTATATATTTGGAAACACATGTCTTCAGATAGGCTGATGCCCAACCTCCCTGACTGCAAGTGTAACCTTCTGCTCCTGCAGAGTGAACTGCAGATGCAATGTGAGCACGTGCCCCTCCAGCAGGCTCATTTGCACCAGTAGCAAAGTGGGTGAAGTAGCCACAAAAGGAAGGCCACTGTTCGGCAAATGTATCTCTTTGGGCACTGTGAAAAGAGCACACAAGGAAGTGCCACAAAAGAGCAAGATGTACCCACTCCATGTAAGGATGAAACATAGCTGCCCTAAGTGCAGGGCTGGGCCTGTGCCAAGAAGCATGCCCAAAAGAGATGTCTTATGGCACACTGCTGGTGCCTATATTACATCTTCTTAGGATGTAGTGTGTGGGCACACTACTTCCTTCATGGCCTGTGCAGGATAGACATGACCTATGTCTCCGTTCTTATAGCAAAGACAATCTTTACAAATATAAACACAATCACAACAGTATGGTTGAGCTGATTTATGCTGAAGATCATGAAAGAGAGAGTTTCACATATAAAACCAACCCGCCTACAAGATAGCTGCACTGTTCTTTAATCAGTTGAGGGTGGGACTCAGGTGAGTTAGATAACTGCAGTATCTTCCAGTTTCCAAACCATTCAAAATATTAATGATTATGATAATAAAAAACACACAACAAGGAGATATTAGGCAGAGTAAGTAAATAAGATAAAGCCTCCTGGGCGGAAATGCAATAAGAGAGCACAGATACACCATCACTGCATCAGATTAAACTACAAAGGAGACCGAGTCACAGCCAAAAATAAATGCTGATTAAAGGAGTCGCGTGTTTTTCACTACTCCACATCAATCAAGACTGTGCTATCTGCTTTTCCATACCAGGGGAAGGACTACTGGTCTCCTTCACAATCTCTGTTGTTCATAAAGATACATTTCAGATAGATACGGTTCACAAACTTACAGTGATTGGAAGCATTCTCTGGGATTGCTTTTATATAATGCTCACTGCTGAAGCAATTATATTCTGCTGAGGAAAAAGTTTGAGTTATCCAACAAAAACACTGCATGGTAATGTTTCCAGAACCCACGGGACAATCTGGTAGCAATTGGACATAGAGAAAATGAGATGTATTTTGCTCAGCTTTGGAAAGATTTCAGGGTTCATCACTGAAGATATGTCAGCCAGAGCTACAGAAAACAGTCATCATGACATCTTTGGGTAGATGTGATATCTTTTATTAGACCAACTAAAATAGTTGGAAAAAAGTTCTGTGCAAGCTTTCGGGCACAAAAACCCTTCTTCAGGCATTGGGAGACTCTGCTTGAAGAAGGGTGTTTCTACCTGAAAACTTGCAAAGAACTTTTTCCCAGCTATTTGGCTGGTCTAATTAGAAAAATCACATTTACCCAAATAACCTTGCCTGTCTATGTCCTTAGACCAACACGGCTACAGCCAGCAACCCTGCATCATGACATCTGGAACGGAATCCAAATCCAATTCCAAGACGGAATCCAAGGATGAGGAGGTAGAAGGATTGTGGGTTAGGCTACATGGGGGGCAAGGAGAAAGGGATTTGGTGGTAGGGGTCTGCTACAGACCCCCACATCAAGGGGAAGAAAGAGATTCGGGGCTCCTGAGGCAACTCTCGGAGACCATAAAAGCTAAAGAGGCGGTAGTCATGGGGGACCTAAACTACCCGGACATCTGCTGGGAGTCACAGACAGCAAAGTCCCACCGCTCACGCAGGTTTCTAACCTGTGTACAGGACCTCCACCTGACACAGGAGGTACACGGTCCCACTAGGGGGAATGCCATACTGGATCTGGTATTGGCAATGGGGGATGACATGGTAGGGGACCTCCAGATCGGTAGCCATCTGGGGGTCAGTGATCACCTAATAATAGAATTCACCATAAGACGTCGAGTGGGTAAGGTAACTAGTAGGGTGAAAGTGCTAGACTTTAGGAAAGCTGAT
>NW_005842257.1:1037955-1041691 GCF_000455745.1 Alligator sinensis | reverse complement strand
ACTCTTTCCTGCTTATGCAGGGGGACAGACTCGATGATCTATTGAGGTCCCTTGCGACCCTAACATCTATGAATCTATGAATCTATGAACTTGTACCAGAATTGTCAAAAGGTTTGTTGTGGTTCACAGACCTCCTAATAAGATGAGTTTCCAACAAACCAAGGGCAATTTTACAGCTATGGGTGCAAACCAAAGCAAAACTCAGTGGCTTTTAGCTGAGTTTCGTTTTGACTTTTAGGGTTCAAAATTCCCAACAAAACCCAGAGGACTGTGAACGCGGCATAGGGCAAAACTGAGACCGGCCCACACAAGCCCTGCAAATTGATACTGCTTTATTTTAGATCAGCTTCAAGCCAACATATCAACCCCGCAGTATAGTGAATGTCTTAATACAGGATCATCGCCTTCTTCAAATCAAATAGCCTGGCCTTGTTAAACCATCCCATCTGAGATGTGCATTTCCTCCTGCGGGGAGGGGGTGTCACTCCATATCCAACAGAGAAAGATTAACAGGATGCACAAGCTTGTGGGCCAAACCCTGAAGTTGGGGGTGGGAGGGAGAATAGCAGGTACTCAGTACTTCTGAAGACATAGCGCCCCCCATCCCCATGGGAAAAGAGACACCCCACACAGTCACAGGTGGAACAATACCTCAGTATTTGCTAAGCATAAATAGGGATGTGTATGACACCCGATTGTTCCTTCATTCTTTGCATTGTAAAATATCCTATTTTAATAAGCACTGTCTAGAAAAGGTGGAGAATGATTCAGATGGCTCTAGGGTGCATTATCCTGGGCAGAATCATGTAGGATATGCTCATGCCTTTCTATCTGTCTTTTCCTGAGCATACTGTATCTTTCTATAACATGGGTAGTGATCCACTTTTAGTTTTTCATTTGATTCTTGACAAATCCTTGCAAATAGCATGCCTGAGAGTGAGCATTGCCTGAGAGCAAGCAGTGAGTCAGTGGCCTACACTTAACATCATTGTTCACAGAACAAAAGGGGCAAAAAATAAAGATGAACTGGGAAAGCCGAGAGACCGGACTAAAAGGTTTGATAGAGACAAACACAGATGGTAATGGTGCTAGAGTATGCCCTGGATAACGTACAGCCAAGGGACATAAAACCAAGAAGGCACTCAGTGACAGGGAAACTGGCAGCATTATATTTATGTCCAGTAATTGTTAGAAGCCATTGCATACGCTGCAATCATTTAGGTGAAAAGGATATATAAGATCATTACATCTGACCTGTTCATTGCAGACGGTTACCGAGTCCAAAAAGTTAGGTCAGACTGAAGCATTTCAGCCGTTAGGAAACTTAACTTACATATATACGGAAAACAAGAGAGACTCAGGCCATGCTACCATCCCAAGAGAAAACTGAATAGGTGAGAAAAATAATTACACACAATATTTGCGTATGATGCCACTCTGGTGATCCACACCGCAGGCTACAGAGAAAGGCAAAAAACTCGACTATAGTAGGACAAATTCTGCTTTCTGGTCCTGTGTACATGCTTGCAACTGAAGGTAGAGTTTGCTCCAATATTATTTAAATGGGCTGTGCAAAGAGTTACCTGCTGGGGATATAGGAGTGTAAGTAACATTACAGGTATGAAAAGCTCTCAGTTCCAAGAAATTCAGCTAACTCTGATATAGCCACCTTCTCCCCTCGGTGGACCATAGTGAGAATCCCCGTCTCCGCACTCCTCAGTAGGGCCTGAGGATACTTACACCCACACAGCTTTTCCTTCATACCAAAAAATGTACTAAGGACACATAAAAACATGGCACTCTTTTAGCAATGAGTACAGTACACTTCGCTGCGGTAGAATCCCCTAAGACTAGGTGTATTGGACCACTCTTCATTACTTAACGGATATTAGTAAATGGAAATGAGAAGCAGAAAGCTTTTTAAATCTAAGCATTTCAGAAGCCTTCCATCTACGACATAGATCTGTTACCCAGAAAGCTACGCTGGGTCATACCTAGTTTTGGCACCAGGACAGTAGTGGGAATAGCATTTGCTCATGCTGCTGTATATCTACCTTCCAATTTGAGTTCCAGAACAGGCATGACAGTATGTCTTCCCGCTGCAGCCATTAGATATGCACAAGCAGTTTCTTCTTTATGGTACTGGCTGATCTCAGCCCTCTCTCTTTACATTTAGATTTAAATTCTTTTGTGCGCCAAGAATCAGGAAGCAACATAACTTCTGCGTGACACGTTCATGCACGCCATTCAAATTCCATTCACACGTTGCCCACTATTTCAGTATTCAGTCCTACTACTCCAGCCATGTCAT
The DNA here is from genome assembly GCF_000455745.1 of Alligator sinensis. Lineage (NCBI taxonomy): Eukaryota > Metazoa > Chordata > Crocodylia > Alligatoridae > Alligator > Alligator sinensis. The sequence continues at coordinate 1,039,380 of NW_005842257.1, read as the reverse complement.
ACTCTGTCTTTCCCTTCTTTGCTGTCCCTGAGAGAAATCATTGACAACTTGACTATTCAGTCTTTGAATTATGGAAGAATACTTCTTTTCCATACAGTGTTTGCTTCAATGGCTGGTTGGTAATTCTGCAAACCCTCTGTTTAGTAGCTCTCCCCTCCTTTTCAACTCTTTCATGAGCCTAATGCCAAAGCACTGCATTTCCATTCTTCGGTCTGGCTTAGCTGCTCCCTCTCTGCTCTACACACAACCGATGGGGATGCTGCTGTTGTAGAACTTCAGTTTACTTTTTAAGAGTCTTCTTGCTGTAGCCTCAGATCTGTGAGAGCTGTCAGATTGCATTGCTTTCTTGTCTGATCTTTGCATGAATCTTCCATCAAATCTTACCTTCCGCTGCAATTCAGCTGTCCAAAGAAGTGAAGTTTTCAGTTCTTTTCCTGCAAATGTTACTCTCCTGTCTTCTCCTATTCTTCCCACCTTCATCAACTTTGACTAGGAAGTGCATTTGCACATCCAATATGCACAAACACAAAAGAGGTTAGGGGTGCACCTGCAGAGATGTAGGCAGCAAAGGGATACCTCGTTTGTCACAGTCAGGCTGGAAAATCAGAGACTGGTGCTATTACTACCTAGCCACTTGGGTATCACCTTTTATTTTTATGCCACTGCTTCACGTGCCCCTTCTGGAAGATGGAAATGCTGATTTGTTTGGGATATAACAATGCCCCAGAAATACCAATATTCAGGTGCTATGACTAATGTGAAACTGTAGCAAGCTGGTAGGGATGCGAACATTTTGATTATTTGCCCATAAACATGGGTGGCAGATACTTTAATGCTCATTTATCACTAATTGAAGCCAATGCATTCTTGCATCTCTCTTTGCTAGGTTAGCCAACAAATACTGCAACGTGAGCTTGGTATAAACTGATGAACTATCAATGACCCCCTTTATTCCCATTTATTTAGGGATCTGCCTGTGTCTTGCATGTCTCAGTATCTGGTATTTAATCAACCCTACAAAATATGTCCATTAGAAGACCAACTTCACACCATCTGATCTCCAAATCCCTGTATTAACAGTAGTGGCTTATTTTAGGTACATGGTTAGGGCATGGTTTATTATGTAAATGTTTAAAGCTTTGGAAATTCAAAGAATCCAAAATGTCAGTGACTGATCCACACTTGTGTTTGTCTGGATAAAACAAGATGGTACAGAAGTCTATGAGTGTTTTCTTTGGATAGAAACCTCCAAAGATGCTGATTTGATTTGTGGTATAGTACCCAAGGTAATTTTTAGTAGTCAGTATGGGATACTGGTCAGGTCAGACTAGATTCTTTGGGCTTTGAAACCTTAAGTTTCTTTGGGCTTTAAAATCTATTAAATCTAGCTGATCTGCTTAATTACTCTCCCACCTGCATGCTTCC
>NW_005842257.1:988253-1037945 GCF_000455745.1 Alligator sinensis | reverse complement strand
GCAAATGCCATACAGAATATTTTTTTGGTGGCAAAGAATATAAACTGTTAAAAGCTGTAGCAAAGTCTGGCGTAGGACAGCTTCAATCCGGTGAAGCTAGGCTCTGCTCAAGAATTCACTGAAGAGTAAAAATTTGTGTTACATGACATGGGTGTAGAAAGGACGACAGGCCTACTGTCTTTCAGAAAATTTACTGACCACACCAAATGACTACCTTGTAGGTTCACCCAGTCTTTACCTTTCAGGAGCTTCTCATACTTCCTTCCCTTGCATTATTACCATGGGAGCCTTCTTGGCTGATCTCTGGATTTCTTTTCTCTTTTTCCACAAACGCTGTATACTTAAGGCCAGAGCACTAGCATGAATGCTGACAAAGCCAAGAAATTAAAGTAAATGCCTGTATCATTAACCCAGTAGCCCCGCGGCACTGCTTTACTGTCCCGGACAGCAAAGGGCTACAACACTGCCAGTTCACTGCACTTGCTCTTTTTGCAGGGCAAGCTCTTGTCTTCTGGTTTCTTTTCTCCGTTCTTCACTGTTCCCTTCCTTCCCTACTCCCTTCTCCTTCCTGCTCTCTGTTAGCCAGCTTACGCACAGCTGTGCTCGACAGCTGGCTGGCACAATTACAGCCACACCTGTCAGCTACCTGAGGATTTCACACTCACTAACCTGGCTCTCCAAAATCCTGCACCTTAACTTTGGGACTCAGTGGGCCCTGGGTTAAAAATCCAGGTCAAATTTGTTGGCCTCCATTACAAAGTTTAGTTGCAACGTCCCAATCTGGGATATTTACAAAATATTAAAATAAACCCACAGGCATTTAAGGATCCTATAAAGTCCTGTTAGCATAAATTGTTGTACATGCCCAAGTCCCTTAAAAGCAAAAAAAGGACACAGAGCTTGAAAGCCGAAGTCTAGATAAAAACAAAGCTTTTGCCAGGATTAGCAGTGAAACGGAGCAGAAAGGTTTACATTAAAGAACTCTTTGGCCAGTGTTTCCTGAGTGATTCAGATTTACCTTGAAGGTCTGCTTCTAACTGTTGCTTCCTCTCCGCTCATGTTTGCTATGAATATGTAGTTTTAAATTTTAGATTACTTTAAAGACGACCCAAGATCAATGACAAGACAGTCATTTCTTGGGGCCTTCATTTCTTCAATACATTAGCAATCTGAGCCATAGGTGTCAACTTTTATTTTTACCAAGGGGGAGGCTAAGATGATGGACATGTGGAAAGTATTATGCATTTCAGGTGACAGCCCTTTTACCAAGGGGGCTCAGGGACCTCAGGCCCCCACGTACTCAGCATCTGACCTGGGCAAACCTCCCAGTCTGGCTTCAACTGAAACAGATTTGAACACTTTTAATTTAGTAGGATTTTTTTTTTCTTTCATTTTGCCCTCTATTCCAGGTCCCATACTGTTCTCTCTAAAATAGCAATCACGATCACAGTATCTACTAATTGTTAGCGCCTGGGCTGGAGTATTTTATTATTGCTGAGTCACCTGTACACACTACTCTGGAGCACTTCAGAAGAGCGTTTGAGTAGAATATACCAAAAAAAAGAGGATTCTGCCCATTCAGTGGCAGAAAACATGCTGCACGTAGCAAGGTGAATTTGGGATGAGTCTGTGGGCAGGTCCCAGTCTTTAACTTGCACTGAAATTAATGAGAATTAGGCATTTAGAGAGGACTTTGGCATCTGAATACCTTTGGGATCCAGGCTTGTTGTCTGTGGAAGTAGCTGCATAGTTTGGATGGTATAAAATAGGGTTGGAAGCTCAGGTCCCAGTCCAGAACTGGGGCCTTGAAAACAGGCCGATAAATATGGGCCTGGATTAAATTGGTAAATCATCAGCTGCTCATCCTGCTTTCCCAAGCTCTTGGGCTTCCTTGTATGCTAGGAGGGAGACTGTAGGGCAAAGGGAAGCTGTTGCCCAAGGGATACTGCTGTCCTGAAAAAGTCGAGGCCATGCACCAAGGCATGTTGGCCACCCACCCGAATCTGCGGTGTGGATCCAGGCAGGCAGTACTGAAAAAACAGATATTTCAGAGGCTGCAAAGTGGCTCTGCTAAAAAATATGGCAAGCTGTCTTGCTGAAACAAATCTGTGCTTTGCTTCTGGTGAAATTTCACAGCGCTCACACAGAAGAGCTGCTGTTGCTGGCAATAGTGGCAGCATTTTCTTGTGGAATAAATTTTCAGATTCTTCTGAAAACATCTCCAGCTTTGCATACAAATATCTGCAAAGCAAAACTGGGTCAACGTGTAGCATGCTAAAACAAGTAAAGAGAGGGAGACGGGCCCTTGTGAGGAGCAGGAAAGAAATTCTGGCCTGAAGGGAAGAGCGGAGAAATATGCTTTGGAGTCACAGTGAAAAAAAAAACCCACAGCCCCAACCCTGGAGGAGTCGTATAGCACAAGACTGTGAGCAGCTAAAAATAGGTCACAAGGATGGAAATATATTTGATTGCAAGGCCACTGGGCTACTCGGTCCCCAAACCCTTCCTCAACCTGTTGTAGTTCCTACACTTTCTTGTAACAAACGTTTTTAAACCATAAGTAAATAAAAAAAAAAAAACCAATGGAGTATAGGTCAGCGACATCACGTCCCCTGGATCCATCGTATGTACTTTTCTGGAGGAGAAGTCTGCTGACACCTTGGGATTATTAGAATATTTTCTGCAGTTAATTTCTTTTCTCTCTGAATCATAGGGAAGTGCAGCTGGAAGGGACCTCATGAAGTCATTGAATCCAGTCTCCGGCTCAAGGCAGGACCATCCCTGATGAAACCATCCCAGTCAAGTGTCTGTCCAACCTGCTGGTGAAAGTTTCCAGGAACAAAGATTCCCCACCCTCTCTAGGTAGCCTGTTTCAATGCTTAACCACCCATAGTCAGAAAGTCCTTGCTAATCATCACCTTAAATTTCCTTTGCTGCATTCTTATTGGCAAGGAAAGATCAGTACTGCAGCATAAATATTTCAGCTACATCCACTACGGTACACATCATCTCTTCAGGGAAAGGAAGCAAAGAAGATGGGAAAAAAGGGAAACATTACAGAAGTGAAGAGTACAAGAACAGCTGATAAGGAGGAAATGATTCAACGAGCAGCATCCCAGTTGCAACATGGCCATGCTACGACTGTACTTTCCCGTCCATCCCTGTCCAGCTGAAAGGCGTGTCAGAAGGGAGGGAGGGGAAAAGTTAGAGAAGGTAATTCTGGGCAGGCAAAGGTGAGGCAGGAATAGGCAGTGATAAAGAAAACTACAGCTGCCATTCAGGATTATTTCAGGTAATTATACAGGATCCTTCTGTGCAGTATTTGCTAGAAAGGCCGAGTAGTGATTCCTAGGGCTCATTAACTTGGAAATTAGCTTAATTTCTGTAATGCCAGACTCTGAACCCCTTAACTTGCAATGTAATCTACAGAGTCCCCTTGACCTCCAGGAGATGCTCACAGAGCAAGGAGATGTTCAGGATAAGGAATGTGGCCCTTAATTACTTAATATATTTGTGTGTATGGCCCCAGCAACTATAACTCAAGGTAGAAAAAAGGAAGAACATGCCAGTTGGAAGAGAACCAATTATTGAGTTAATTAAGGTGGCTTTAGTATGACCACCAATTACAATGTTGCATTATTTTCACATTCTCCCCCCCTGTAGGTAGTAAAAGGTGTATTGTTTGTTGATGTATACATTTCTGAAAACCTGTGTTAAGTTGTCATAGCTTCATTTTCTTACCAGAGCAAATGTCTAGCGGAGCCAACCGGTATGTCTGCACATTATAAAAAGGGAGTAAGATTAATGTGAAGGAAGAGCAGAGGGCTGCTCACAATATTGGCACCACCATGCCCCTTAGAAGTGCAAGGGCGGCTGCAGCTATTCAAGCTGTCTTGCCTGACTGTACATTGTGAAGAACGAGGGGGTTGGTTTACTGAAAAGCGTGCTAATAAGACATGCCAGATCTCACCGGAGTCAATCAATGTGACAACTTCTGCAGTTTGATAAAACGGTCCGGGGATGGATTTAACTTCAAAGAGCAGAGCAAACAATGAGGATGGGCTGGGGTCATTTGAAAATAAATTCGTGCAGGTTTAGCAGGCTTTATAAAGAGTTCTTTTAATTTTATTGGCCCTTAAAACCCTGCACTGTTTTTCCTCCATAAAGGTAGCAGGGTTTCAAAACAGGGATTCTGGAAAGCCACAGAAACTTATTTAAGAAAACCCAGAAAAAAAACCAAAAGAAAGATCACAACAGGTTTATGAGGGAGAAAAATCAGATGGCATTTTTACATGCAAATGATGGATGTCAGTGGGAAGGAATTCAATATGATGAATGTGCTCTGCTGTCTTTTTGCTATTAAGTGAACCCCTGTGATGCAGCTTGCCTATCCCAGCCCTATATTTCAGAAGGAAATTGCACAGGCTTTACCATGCAAATTCAAAGCTGCTGCAGAGTGGACACAAAGTGCAATGCCACCGTTGGCCGGCTCATCAATCAAAGGTGGTAGATGTATCTTCTTCAGGGCTCAAAAAGGCAGCCCAAGAGAAAGCTTAAATTTTTGTACTTTGATGGGTGTGTGCGTGTGTGTGCATGCACACGCCATCAAAGTACATTATATATATAAAATATATATATAAATATATATATTTATATATCTAATATACACACACATTTTATATATGTATGTATGTATATTTGTATGTATATATATATTTATATATCTTTGCATTTTATATACATATATAAAATGCACTTATATATTAGAGGTATAAATATATATATTTTATATTTTAAAATTAAGCTAATATATATTAGAGGGAGGCAGATTGTTCATATACTGTGTGTGTAAATTCTGCACTTAGGAATAAGAGATCTATGTACATGAGGTTCTGTCAACGATTTTCAATAACACCTCAGTGAAACTTGACCTTTTAAGTCCTAGTCTCAATGTAATTATTAACTGGATGTTCAATAGTAGGTTTAAAAAATGTAAATTTGCCACTGGTATAGACAAATAACATGTCATTTTTTGTTCTTATTTCCTTAAAAAAAAAAAAAAAAAAAAGATGGGGAGACAAGATAGTCTATACACACACAAATATCTCACTGAAGTGAATGGGAATTTTGCCTGGAAAGGGGACTGAAATACTGGCATAAAGGCAACAAAGAATAAATTTAGAAGAAAAAACAGACAGCATGACAAGAAGCTGACCAAAAGCATCAATTTCTTGTCTCACAATACAGCAAAACATGAACACCCAGTTAAAAACAAATAGCTGGATTTTTGACAATGAAACTTTCTGTATGTATGTGTGTTAGTTTGAAAACTAAGGGAAAAAAACTTTTCCCACGAATGTACTAGGCTCGTAGATTAGAGCAAAAGAAATAATGAAAGCCAATTTCCAGTGCTTTTAGGCTATTTCATATCAAACAATGTGATGAATGTAGCAATATCACTTTTAGCTATAGTGCAAAAAATATTATTCTCTATAGACATTGCAGCATAAAACAAAAATGCTTTTATTACCAGTAGCAATGATGTGACATGCCTGATAAATGCCACTTTAAGACTCCTTTGGGTCCCAGCATCCCTTCACACTTATTATCAAGTTACTAATAGATTCCGTAGGTTTGACTGGCCATCATTTAGGAGTGTCATTTACTCTAAAATGACAGAAAAGTAAAATGTTCTTAAACGTCCAATTTTTCTCTTTTCCCTGACGGAGTGACTAATGACTAAGAATAATATCTTTTATTCATGTTGTCTAGGTGATGAAACGGCTATTGTGGAATGATGAATATCAAGTAAAGATGTTTTCATTTAACACAGTTGGGGGGAAAAAAAACATGAACCTTTAGGTCTTGAAAAAAAGAAAAAAGAATGGGAGGGGAGAATCTTTAGATATTCACATTTTGTTGTTTGATATCACAAAGGTCGATTTCTTGTCTTCCTTTCTGGAGCGATAATGGCAGTGGGGTCAGCTATGTTATGGGCACAGTTCTCCTAGCTATGAAAGTGCCTAGAAAACCCAGCTGAGATCAGTGCCCTTTTCTATAAACACCTACGAGACACATTCTGTTGTGAAGAGTATAATATCTATGTAGACAAAGGATGGGGAGGCAGGGAGGAGGGAAGTGACTTTCCCTAAGTTTCATGGCAGATGCATGGTAGTAGCTTAGGACACAGGAAGTTCTTGGGGCAGGGACTGCCTTTGGGCACTGGTTTGTACAGCGCCCAGCACAACGGGGCCCCTGTTTGCTATGCTGTTTCTCATATGCAGCTGCTATAGAAATAATAACGACGATGACAACAGAACTGAAGTCCTTTGGGAAATGAAATAAATGGGTGCCTAATTCTCAGAAGCCTATTTGAAAATCCCAGACCAAGGCCTTTTCTATATTGGAGGTTTTGGTGCTGTAGGGACTCAAGTTGCCTATCAAACAACTCATGTTCAAGAACTAACTGTAGGTGCTCATCCAAATACCTGCAAAAGTTTGTGCCTCATCTTGGTTCAAGCATGTGTTACAGTGGACAATGCCAAAGGCTGAGCTCTTTTGGAGCCCAGGTCCTGAATATAGAATGTGTTTGCTAGAACACAGCTTTAAAAAGAGCCAGAAAGTTCACCCATTAACCTTTGCTGTCTAAGAACCAGGAGAAGTCGCAATGCTACTTACTTCTACAGCACTGTGTTTCTTAGGGCCTTGTTGCCTGGTAATTTTGGCAGCTTCTGGAGCTCTTCACCCCTGGACTGGCTGCATGTTAACACCTTTTAAGTGGACAGCCCAGCAGAGTGCAGGGTCAGTAGCAACAGGGCTCAGGCACTGCAGCTGCTGACCCCCATCCTGCTCCAGCCACCTGGCCCTGCCAGTTCAATGTCCCAGTCCTGAGGTCCAGATCCCATTTTTTCTCCAGAACCCACCCCCCACCCACACTGCTGCCAGCCAGGTTACTTGAGCTCTAGGGGGCCCAATACTTTTTTGGAGCTCAGGTGGCACCTGGTTCACCGGCAGCCCAGGCCGAGGCAGTGCAGGGTGGGGCGGGCTCCAGAAAAATAAAGGATTGAGCCCCTCAGAGTTCAAGCAGTGAGACAGTCCTGCCTCTAACTCCTAGTCCTGTCCCTGCTCACCAAGCCTCTATTGGCGAGTCACAGCTGTTCATGTGAAGGACAGCCAGTGGTGTTTTTTTGCCTTCAGGTGTGACTACTCCCCTAAGCTGAACAACACTAAGTCGATTAACATTTGTTCAGCTTACAGCATAAGGTGTAATGAGGCCCTTACTAAATATAAAACACCAACTGAAGTGAGAGGCCACATTCTGTCACCCTTACTCACACTACACAGCATATTTAATTGTGTTAGGGTGACTGCAGGCTAAAGTATGAATGCAATAAATGGCTCTACCCCTACAGTACCAAGGCCCTGACAGTCTCGTTACTGAGCCTACTCTTACATTGGTTCAAGACAGGAATGAGTCCAAGGACTTGAGCAGATTTTCACTAAGTTATCAGCCAAATCAGGCCCCCTGACAGCAGTGTGGATTTTTGCCAGTGAGCCCTATAACCTAGTCCTATTAAGGCTCCAGCTCTGCTCAGGAGGTGAAATTCCCTCCTGTTCAGGAAAGCTAATGCAAGGCCTAAATCCACAAGATAGGGCTTAAATGAGCTTAATGCACACAAAACTTTTGTGCTGGTCCTCTCTGCAGAGGAAATTTTATCCAAGGAGAGCGCTTGTAGAATCAGCAATAATGACAGTATAGTGTTTATGGCAGCTGTTTTGGTCAACACATTGGGAATTGACCTAATGACCTCCAGAGATAAAACCGTGAGCTATTACAACTTGAGCTAGAGTCGAATCTTCTGCTTAGGCTGCTATAACACACTCGCATCTTCTGTGGTTCAGCACGGAGGCTCTCAACAGTAGGCAATGGTGCCATGTATTGATTATGCAAAATACAGAACTCTTGCACTCAAGTCAGTGAGCGTCAGGAGTACAAAACACAATTTCTTTGTAACTTGGATAACAAAAGCAGGAGGAAAAAATGATCATTTCAAGCAATTACGAACCTCTTCTTTTACTATACTGAAGTCTGTGTAATATAAACTCTACAAAACAAACATTCCCAGATATTTTCCTGCTTTCTGATTACAGTGCTTAGAAATGCGTGATAATGTTTAACAAACGCAGGAAAACAGCATATGTCAATCCAGCGTTTCTTTCAAACCATGCTATTTCTGGTCACTGGTTTGTTCCATGATTACTACACTTGACTCACTCTTGACACATCTTCTCTTCTTGGAGACAACGGAGGAAGTGTTGTTAGTTAACATGAAAAACCCTTGTTAAACAAATTTAAACTGTGACACATACAGATGAAAGCCCTCCAAATAAAACAGACCTGAGGTTTTTCTCCATAACACAAAATGGCAGAAAGAAAGAAGCATCCAGTAGAGAAACACTAATGACAAAGCAGTTTTAGAAGCTGATGTAGAGCTCAGTGAGCTTGTCTACACGTGCATTTATGTCGGCTTAAATTTACTGCACAGTAATTTACTGCATAGTAAGTGGGAATAGGCCGGTGTCTACATGTGCAGGCATCAAAGCACAGTAACGCTGTGTGGGGACTGACTTGGGGCACATTAATGCATATTAACGCTGTGTGGGGACTGCGCAGTAACTAATCAGGTGTAAATCTGATACCTGCATAATGCAGGTATCGAATTTATACTCAAGTTGGTGTAAGTCACCATATTTACTGTGCAGTATGGGTGTGCATGTACTGTACAGTAATTTTGGTTATTCAGCAGTAAATCTGCATGTGTAGTTGTGTCCAGTGCAGCCAACTATGGTGGCCTACTGCAAAACGTTCTTGTGCATTTCTCTGTGCAATGTATATTGATCAAATGTCTGTATAATTCACTTTTGCTAAGAGACAACATAAATCTCTGCCCCAAATAAGACATGAAGCAGCATTAATATTATTGTTATCACACAGTGACCATAATTGTGTTAGGTATCACCCAGCACAGCTCAATTGCACATGGTTCCTCCTTGGAAGAATTTACAATTCAATTACAAACGTGACACGCTATAGAGGCAGCAAAATTCTGGAAAAAACAGGGTTAAGGACAGAGGTGACATGACCTCTCCAGTGTGGTTATTTGGTGATGACACATGTTGTGACATGTACAACCTTACACACCTGTGTGCAAGTAACTTTGATATAGGCTGTCGGCTGGGGTCTTGCCTCAATGCGGGCAGACTTCCAACAGGGCCCAGGCAGATTCAGGTGGTGGAAGATGGGGAGTAAATTCAGGGCGAGTATTCTGTGCAAAACGGGGGTAAAGAGGCAGTTGTAGGAGAAGACACACCGGGCCTTGAGGCTGACAGCACTGGTGGACTGGAGGGAATGGTTGAGTGATACAACCAAAAGCTAGGTTGGATTAGCAGTTGGGGGTAGTGTCCTATGAAGGTGAGAGCAGAAGCTTGAACGTTTGAAGTGTCACAAGAGAACAGCAAAAAGAAAGTTACAGAGGTGAGGGGGGAGTGACACAAGGGACAAAAACAACGGTCTTAGCTGCTGAGTGCATGCAGCCTGGAGGAGGTGATGTGTCAGACAAGGCTAGAAAGTGAGAGATGAGCAGGACCTGCCCAAGAATGTCTGTACAGCAAAGGAAGGTCAACTCATAGAAATGTACTGGAGCTGTGGCAGGAAATGGAAACAGATCATGTGGGAGAGTCCAAGGAAAGACTGGAAATAAACATTTCTCCCTCCTTGATTGGGTTAAGATGGAGTCCAGGACATGGCAGGAAGATGGCCCGAGAGATGGAGAAAGGATGGCAGGAGATAGGTCAGGAATGGAAAGGAAGGTTTGCAAGTCATCAGCACAGAGAAGGTAACTGAACCCACAGGTGCAGAAAATATCTGAGGTCCACAAATGAATTAGATACTCCCTGTGCGGGCCGGAAGCGACCTGAGCCCTTTTCCGTGCTGCACGCGGGCTGTGGCCAGCAGCCCAGGCACGCCGGGTCGGAGAGGGAAGGCCGTCAAGCTGGAATTAGGCACAAACGCTTAGCGGTAGTTTACAAGATTGTTTGCTTACACCGAGATGGCAGTGGTGTAGGCTGGAAAACTTGCTCGAGTTGCGGTTACAGACAGACAACAAAACAAAACTCGAACCTGCAGGGCACAAGGGTACGTCGCAAGGGGTTTTCGGCGACGGGAAGATAAACCTGCAGGACTCGAACCCGGGTAGAAGAGCTCTGAGGTCGGTTGTAAGGACTCACACGAAGTTTGCTAGGCTCCGTGGGTCCGGTTCTTTTGTGCGCAGGAAGGGATACGTCTAGGCTGCGATCGACGACGGGGAGAGGCTAGAGGTTGATCAGACCTCCGTTGCCTGCTTGAAATGCGCTGGGACGGAAACCACTCAAGCCTTTTATACGGCAAAAAACCCAATCGCTAGCCGCCACGTGTGAATAATTTAGAACTGGCCAATAATGGGGCTCGAATTAGCATACAAATGGCGGGAACTCTTTGCAACGAGCATTTCTGTGCTGCAACAAAGAAATGCACCCTGCAAAGAAAGCTTCAGATTGGCGGGAAATTCTCCCTTGCACCGGGGTTCTCTTTTGCAGCAGAAAACTCCACCGTGCAAAGAAGCTGTAATTTAGCGGGAACAATTTAGCAGTGCCGAAGCACACAAAAACAAAAATCACACCCTTTGGGTTGTGACACTCCCTACCAGCAACAGGTAGAAGGTCCAAGCCCCTAACAGAGCAAAGGCTTTAATACTCCTGATTCAGAAAAGCATTTAAGCATGTGTTTAAGTCCAGTGTCTTCAACGGGACTCACCTTAATGCAGGCAGACTTTCAACAGGGCCCAGGCAGGCTCAAGATATATGACAATCCGGAAAACAAACTTATTACTGGCTCATTCCTCGGGCCTTTGAGAGCCCTGCATTAGAAACAATTTGTAATTTTTTTGTATTTGGTTGTAACTACAAATTCATCTTACACCTCGCAGACAGGCTTGCTAATAAATGATCACTGGAAACACCAACAAAAGGTCAGTTCATTGCTATTCTCATTTTATATTGCTATATCCAAATTTCCTTGTGCCTGCCTATGTCTCTGCCAGAGGCACTCTCTTCCCTTGCTGCTCAGCTGAAGTCAGTTGCTATGTGGCTATACTCTTCAATCTGTCCTCAAATTATTCCCCAAATAAAAATTGTGTTCTGAAAGATGCATCCTGCTTCTGTAAATAAAGTACAGACCTTGGTTTACAACACACTTTGTAGAAGGCAGAACACTAAAGCAAGGCAGGAAAGATGCTAGTATGTAGCCCGGAATATAAAACAATATTTTTGAAATAGAAGACTAACAATTGGCCATTATAAGAAGGCTCTAAATTAAAATTACCCTGGAAAGATGAACATTTTAGAAATGGGGATATTAAAATGTTCATTTGAAATTATTATGGATTTTTATCTGACGAGCAAACTGTCTTAAAGGCTCCATTTTATAGCTCAGCACTGTTTCCACTTTATGGAATATTTTACATTATATTTTAATTAAAGTTATAATTAGAGAACTAAATATAATTAGCTTCTTTCTTCAAAAGAAATTGGAAGTGAACTTACTTTATTAAATTTTCAATTTGTTTCCTGCAGTGTTACATAGTTTATTCTAATTAATTGAAGGAGATCTCATAAAAAATTTAGCAATGCAGGAATGTGATTAACAGCTGAAGATTTTTTTTTTTTTAATTCCCAATAATTTTCTCACCTCTTCAACTATAACCCATTTCCCCAATTTTCACCTGCACCCTCATACCTTCAGTGACAATGTAAGCATGGGACCCCTGGGTAATGACAGTCATTGCTGTAATGATTTATAGCTTCCACATTTAACAGCTCTCCCCAAAAATCTGTTTTCAATGTTGGGTGTGTTTCTGTGTGTATTTATATGTGTATCTATATCTACATACACATATATACATTAATTTATTTTTATATGCATATAACTATGTGTGTGTGTGCACATGTGTGCATCATCAATGCACATTTATAACTAGCCATTATTTAGGAAAGGATTTAAATGCATCCTTACTTGAACTGATGAACTTTGACTTGACTTCAGTGGGACTCAAGCATGTGTGATGCTGAATTGAGGACTTATTGCTTCTCTCTGAAAAATCCTTACTTGTTTAACAGCCCTTTGTGAAGCCAGCAGGATTACACAGAGAGGCCCCCTATGTACTCTGCTGCTGCTATGTATATTTTTAAATATCTACCTGAGCTTTTGGAAACCCCAGGCCCTGCCCCTAGCTTGGCTGCTGGCTGGTCTCATGGTGAAGCTTACGGTGTTCTTGACACTGTGACTCCCAATGAATCTGAGTACCTAGCAGGTGTCTCTACCCATCTCATTCTGTAGTGGCTATGATCAGGTGAGAGTTGGGCTCAGAGCCCCTGGCTCAAGCAAAAGGACGGTTTTACGTAGGAGCTGGCTGCCAGGATGTGATGCATAAGGTATGTCTACGTGGCATAACACAGTGTCATGCAGAGAAGCCCTAAGATAGCTCACTTACCAGATGCTCGCTTCTCATGCTGGGTAAACAGCCCCATACTTCTCCCAGATTTTATGGCCTTCAAGATTGCTCTGTTTTTAGAGAGAGACAGGGGGAAAGGTGTCTTGGTTTGAAAGAGAAGAGAGTTTAAAGTAGTCGGATGTGAGGTCATATTGTTATTATTATTACACTGGAATCAAAAAAAGCTCCACCAGAGAGTTTGGGCGCCGTGTGCTATGTGCTGCCCAGATATAATGAAAGGCAGTCTGGGCCAGAAAGAGTCTTCAGTCTCAACACTCAGGGCAGACAGAAAGTGGGAGGAATAAGAGAGAGGTGAAGTGATTTGGTTATGGTCACACCATGCATCAGTGGCAGGGTCAGTGCTAACATCCACGTCACTCAACTCGGAGCCCAAAGTCCTAACTAACGCAATGCTGATTTATGATCAGTTTGACAATGTTTGAATTACTGTTTGGATGCTGCAGCAATGGCTGGGGACATTTATCAGGATGGATAGATAAACATATAAATATTACACTGATCATATCACACTTAGAAATATTGTCAGTATAACTATTTCTTTTTTGCTACTCTAGTCACATAGTAAAAAGATAATCACTGTGACTCAATCTCAGATTTATTCACTGTCAGTCTTTGATTTGCTTGTGGGATGGGTTGGTGTTTCAGAGAGGAATACACTATGTTCCTTTAGCCTGGGTATTATATTTCAGACTAATTTAATTAACCATCATTTTAATAATACATTATACCAAAGGAAAGCTTTAGCCTTTAGTACAGTAAAGCCATCAGTATGAAGGGAATTGCAATGAATTGAAAAAATATAAAATCCATATGATATTTTATCTACTGATTCAGCACAGACGGCAGACCAGCTACACCCCCATTTTGATCACTACCCAAACTCATATTGACATAGATTCATAGATGTTAGGGGCTGGAAGGGACATTGCAGATCATCAGGTCCAGCTCCCCTACTCTCGGCAGGTGTTAGGTGACCCCAGTGAGGTGACTGTCCAGTGTCCTCTTGAAAACCTCCAGGGTAGGTGATTGCACCACCTCTGGAGAGAGTTTATTCCACAGTCTGGACACCCTGACTGTGAAGGATTTTTTCCTGGTATTAAGCTTGAAGCAGTCTTCCAGGAGTTTGTATCCATTGGTCCTGGTCTTCCCCAGGGCTGTCCTAGTGAACAGCTGTTCACCGAGCTCCTGATGCCCTCCTCTGATATAGCGGTAAGTCGCTATCAACCCTCCTCTCAACCTTTGCTTCTTTAGCCTAAAGAGGCCCAGGACCCTCAGCCTTTTCTCAGATGACTTGCCTTGCAAGTCCCTGATCATACGGGTGGCTCTTTTCTGGACCCTCTCAAGTTTTCCCACGTCCCTATTGAAATGTAGCACCCAGAATGGGTACACAGTATTCCAGCTGCAGTCTCACCAGTGCTGAGTACAGCAGGAGTATCACTTCCTTAGATTTACACGAGATGCGTTGGTTGATGCATGCCAGCGTGTTATTTGCCATGCTGGCCACCGCCTTGCACAGACGGCTCATGTTCATGTGGTGGTCAATCATTACCCCAGGTCCCTTTCAGCCGTGGTGTAGGTCAGGCTGTCACCTCTGAGCCTGTAGGTATGTTGAGGATTGTTTGCCCCCAGATGGAGCACCTTACACTTGAAAGTGCTGAACTTCATCTGGTTCTGGTCTGCCCAACTCTCTAGCCTGTCCAGGTCCTCCTGTATCTGCAAGCTATCTTCTGCCATGGCCACACTGCCCCACAACTTGGTGTTACCCGCAAACTTGGCCAGCGAGCTTTTCACTCCCCCATCCAACTCATTGATAAAGATGTTGAAAAGCACCGGTCCAAGCACGGACCCCTGAGGGACGCCACTGGCCACTTTGTGCCAGGACAACACGGATCCTTTCATGAGACCTCTCGGGGTCCTGCCCTGGAGCCAGTTTCCCACCCACTGAACCGTTGAGCAGCTGAGCCCACAATCTCCAGTTTTCCCACAAGGAAATCATGGGATACTAGATCAAAAGCCTTTTGGAAGTCTAAGTATATAATGTCCTGACATCAGGATTGAGCTAAGCATTAGCAAGTGTTAAAATTAGAAAGCCAGGCTTTTTTCTCAGATGCACATGTGCAAATCCCACTGAAGTTGCATGCACTTCTCCCAGGGAAGAATTTTTGTTCCTTGCTGTTTAATCTGAGACCAAGTTTGGAAACAAAAACACCTGAGATTTTTTTCCTGTTCCAGGAACAAGTAGCGATCAAGGGCCTCGCCTTGCATAGATTTACAATCCTGCTTCACTTTGCTCATGTGAACAATCAGCTCCACTGAAGTCAAATTTGCAGGACAGAGCCCTCTGTATAGAGGATTTCTTGATATTGCTGCATTGTTGTCTTTTGTTTTCAAGTCTCACGTGATTTTCCTATTAAGACAAACGAGCAAAATTCAACCCTGCTGTTTACAGGCACAACCTCACTGACATCAGTGGCCCTGTGGCTGCTTACATCAGATTGGGTTTGGGGATCACTTTTACGTTATGTCTCGCAATGTAAAGCAACCCAAAGCCAGTTTTATAGTGGCTAAGTCTTCTCAGCCATGCTGCTGAACTGTCCCTCCTTAATTTACTTTACTCATCTGAAATCAAATAGACTTGTTAGTTGTACATCTGCAAAGGTAATAATAATGGCAAATACAATTTTTATGCGAATAAAGTCCGCATTTCTCAGTTCCTAATACATTGAGAAAGATGAAAAGGGCAAGAAACTTGTAGTGCTGTTAAGATGACAAGATTATGGATATTTTCTAAAATTATTACAAGAGTGGCCCTGGATTCACATGTAATATTAAAGGCAGATCCGGAATTCTTTAGGCATTGCATTATTTATGGCAAATGCGGTGTATTTTCTGAATGTTTATTTACAACGATTTGGCTTTTAAGTGCAGCATAAAAAGGATTGCAGGGCTTTTTTTTATTTCATGTTTTCTGTAGGGTAGGATGGTCCCTGCTACCCTATCACTTCCCTCTCAACATCCTCCTCTTCCCCATTTCCTCGTTGTAATGCAGCCCCCTGCCATCCCTCCCTCAAATGTCTTGATCCATCCTACGCCAGGTAGCGGTGCTCCACGATGTTCTGTATCCAGGTGGGAGGGCAGGGAGGAGTCTTGCCTCGGCGCCCCCATCTCCACGCTAATGTGAACAAACTTACTCTTCCCTTCACCCTCTCCAAAGAACCACGGTTTTACATCCTAGCAATGTCACCTTAAAACAGGGAATTGTATTTAGTGCCCTTATTTTAGTTTGTTTCCATATCTATAGTCCTGTCTTTTAACTTCTCACGTAACTCCAGATACTTTTCCTATCACCAGCGTCTTCACTGCTTACTGCCGCTTTCTTTCAGCAAATGGGGCGAACAGTCTTCACGCTCACTTTTCTTCCACCTTCCTGCCATAACAGATGGTTTAAATGGTTTGCATGGGTATGTGATGGTATTGCTAAGCAAGGAGGGTGCTGGTACTATTAAGGTTTTATAGACATGCGTTTTAGAGGAATTCCCACACATTTTTAAAGTTTTGCACCTAAATTCAGTTCCAATTCTATGTATTCACAAAAAGACAAGAGGCATCTCCTTGGACTCTTGACACTTGGACTCACAACTTCATGCATAGAAGTCAAGTCCCTCCGTTTTTTATACTGCTGTAAGTTCGCATGCGTCTAGGTCCTCATGATAGCAGGCACCAGGCAACCATGGGCATGGCTCCCGTTCTGGTTCTCACACCTCTCTAAAGAGGTGGTTGAGCGGCAGAGCTCCGCTGGGCTCCTGAACAACACTGACACAAAGCAGGAACAAACTTCACATACTCAGAGAGCTGAATGAGGTCACAGTCCACTGACCTTCCTCTGTCATAATTAGATGTTAAAACACGATATGGAGAATAGCTTCTGTCATGTATCTACACCTATTTGTCTAGGATAGTTTTATTACAAATCTCTTTTTCCTAGCAGCAAATTCTCGAAGACATAAATATTATTAGCTGGGCTGTGTCAAGCAGGCATATTCAAATAATCAAGCGTGCTTTGCACAGCCGCAAGGGATTTTAAAGGAGGTGTAATAAAACCAGCTATGAATTTTCTCAGGCTGTAACCATATCTGGTTGGGAAGGGTATTTAGATGCTGAAACTTAGAGCGGTATCATTTTTTTTCTCTGGCCATGACAAAACCTCAAGGTTGATTATGGAGCACCCAGGATCATGCAGCACTCACATGAGGAACATGCTGTGGTACCCAGATCAGCAGGTAGCATCAGACTTCACTACCCCTCTCTTTAGTTTGACAGGAGTCAGCATGTGGCAGCTGACTATGGAGCTGGTCACACGCCTCATCCACCCACCCTGCATCCTGATAGGAAACATCTCTATAGAGAAATCTCACTTGCAGCTGAACTCTTAGGCTAAGTACAGACTTAGGCTAAGTACAGACAGTCAAAAAGCCCCAGGCTGAATTGATTCAGTCTTTGCAGGTTAGTCTAAGCTGCAAAGACTGAATCAACAAGCAAATTAACAGACATTCACTTTTGATTCAGGAAAGGCAGCCACATGCCTACAGTGGCTCAAGCCAGAAGCTGGAGGATGCTAGACCATGGCTCTCTGGCACGTAGGCAGCATAGGCTGTGTGTTTGTTTCCTCTTTCTGCTGCCCCTGAGGTCTCTGGGATTTACAGTTCAGAATCACAGCAGCAGGACTCTTCAGGGGTGCTCATCACTTCCTTTTCCTGCTTCCGGGTACCTCTGGGACTTGTAGTCCACAGTTGCAGCCATCACTAAGTTTAGCAGGGGGAAGGGACTCAGGGGGAGGGAAATTTAATTCCCCTCCCTGGCCTCAGACCCCAGCTGGGCTTTGCCACAGGGGGCCAGTGAGCCAGCCCTCACTGCTCCAGCTAGGGAGAAGAGCAGGCAGCACAGTCCAGCTGAGGGCTGCAAAATGCTGGGATGCTGGGGGACTATGATTTAACTCAAAACAGGAAGGGGTCTGGGACAGAAGTTTCATAAACTGGTTTGACCTAAATCAGTTATGTCTGCTACTACATTCAACAAGGTTTCTCTTAAATCAGTTTCATCCATTTTGAAACTGGTTTATGTGCACTGAACTTCTGTTCTGTTACAGGTTTAAACCAGTTTCTGACCAGGTTGAAACCAGTTTGTCCGTAACTTCTGTCCCTAGCCTTAAAAACAATTTAATCCCAACAGTGTATTTTGTTTCACAAACTCTCATGGACCATCATGTGCCACCCACGAGGAGAAAAGCGGCCCTACAGACAGCCAGTCACCTCACTTCTAGCCTAGCATGTGTACCGGCAAGAAGGCCTGGCCAGAACATCACTATGCTCTGGCTGAGTGGTTGGAGATGTGTATTTTAACACCATCTGTTATGGACCTGCTGAGATGCCTTGGATAAGTCATCTACCCTTCCACCATCTACCCTCTTGACTTAGACTATAAACTAGGACCATCTCTTACATTGTGTTTGTGCAGCCCCTTGCACAATAGGACACTAATCTTGCTTGGTGTGGGGCTACTCTACTGCAGATAAGAGAAAAAAATGATGATACAGCTTTCCTCTTACTGTTAAGCCAGATTAGGACTCTTTGAGCTAATATCTGATTCACAACAAAGGACATGGACTAATTCCACTCCAGTCTTTACTGGCAAAAGAAGCAACATTTTGTTTTATGTCAGCATGACTCTCATCTATAAACCATCTTGAGAGAAAAACACAGAAAAGATAAGGTGTTTCAGCTCTACCGTGAGATAAACTCACCAAGGTCAGTGTTATATTTCTACTGGGGTTGACCTTATCAAGTTTACCTTGTGGTAAAAACTAAAGTGCCTTGTCTTCACTACATTTTTACCTTAGTATAGTTTACATGCATTAGTTTGCCAGAGGTAGAGGGGAAAAAAACCCCGCACATCTGTTTTAGCAAGAAAGACAAGGCCGATGAAAGATTTCTTGACACTCATAGGAGCGTGTAAGGTCTCTCCTCTCACCTCTGACCAACTTGTCCCCAAGCAGCCTGCAACCCACAATTATGAAGCTATTATTAGCCTGGGTCCTGAACTATTGCAATAAGGAAGCCTTTCCAGTGAAGCCGCTGGTTTGATTGAGAGCCAGCACCCATCCTCTTCGAGGGCTTGGATTGCTAATGATATATTATTGTGGATCAGCCCATTCAGACACCGAGTATATAATTCTCATTGCATCTAGGTCTTGATTCTTTATTGCACCTCAAATCCCTGCATCTTTGGCTCAAGGCAGTACCTCATCGCATGGAATTTTTAACGAAAGCTTTTCAGAAAATCCAAAAGATTGATGCCCTTTTGCACTGTTATCATGACACTTTTTATGGCCTTCTATAGAAGAGATTAGTTAAGCAGGATTTTCTGTTCTCTGTATTAGTTCAATACATGCTCTCTTTATTTTGTCTCTGAGTAAAATCTCTATAACCCTGAACATATTTTTGCTCATTTAGTGCAATTAGAATTCAACACGAGTGATATAAATCAAGACATTACGCTAACATCATGTCTCGCTGTAACTTCTAAGTCATCGCAGAAGCTCAAATTCCTTCCAAAATTCTTTCTTGTGTCCCAATTAACTTTAATATATTTAGGGCTTATTTTCAAACATTAAATGCTTTAGTTCAAAAGTGCACCAAGCAAATATGTAATGTGCAAGGTTTCCCATCACTGCTCAAAGGAATTTTTTTTAAAGGATGCATTATTTTTCAGGGGGAAGAGAAACAGACAATTGCAAGTAATTTAAATCAAGCTACTTTTTAGATTTGTGAACACCGGTATTCTAATTTTCTGATGCTAATTTTCACTTCAAAAATGCACTTTCTAGAAGCACAAATGAACATGCGTATGTGCATGTGTGACAATGTTATCAAGCAAAACATAGCTTTTTGCTCATTTTTCAGATGGTATTATGACCATATTTCCACAGGGTAAGAGTCTGCCCACTGACAGGTGTCACTCAGATGGACCGTTGCACCAGGAAAGTAAGAGGGATATTATTTGCCTATGGCAGAGCTCTGAATGTAGCAAAAAAAGTTAGGGGCAGCCACTTCCTTCAGAACATACCAAAGTCTGTGGTAAATGGGTAACTATCTATAGGCAAAATTTGCCTTTAATAATTACTCCTCCCAGCTATGTTAATATATGCACTTATTTATAGTCTGATAGCAACTGCAGGCCTCTGCTAATATTGGAGCTTCGCAGAGTGAGATATTACACACACACGAGTGGGGTCGACACTGCAATGAGAGGTGTGATGGCAGCACGTGGGGACAAGCTCCAGCGAGCTTTAACCCAGGTGCCAACAGCAGCACAGCCACAAGAGGCTGCGTTTTCCTGTGGGCTGTGCAAGCCATTTCTGGACCTTGGGTCCTTACTTGGATGGATGGCTCTCTCGGTACCCCAAGAGAGCTGTGCTAGCTTTAGTCCAGCTGTGTCTATGTGCTGCAGCCACACAGTGTAGCCACATCCCTTGGGTAAAGGACAGTGACTGTCCCAAAGTAATTACAGCCCAAATAGACCAGACAGATAAAAGGTGCTAGAAAAGCAATCCCCATTTTACAGATGGGGAGAGCAAGAGACACATATTAAATGGAGTTGCCCTGTGTTTCAAAGAAAGTCTATAGCAGAACTACAAACTCAAGCTGAATCTTCTGATTCCTTCTCATGAGAAGACAATCTACTCTTCCCCCGCCAGAGTTTCTGTTTCAGGCTGCCTCTCCCAGGGAAGGTGCATGAGCTCTGGGCTGAGCAGGAAAGCATCCTAAAGAATCAAGGGTTACAGAAATACTAAGCTGAGTTTTCTTTTCTCTGCTCACATTTAATACCCCTGATTGCTGACAAATGCAACTATGCAACAATTAACCTGGCAGCAACTTTATTGCTGAGTATGGCCCTCCCTACACAGTGCACAGATGTTGCTTTCCTCAATCCCAATTTGCTTCTCTAAGAGGGGGCATAAATAATGTTTTATGAGTTAAAAAAGAAGGATCCATAAAGAGTTTGAGAAGACTGCTTCACCTGTGTGGATTCAGCTGGTATTTCTACCTGGCTTATATCACAGCCTATACATGAACCAAGCACTGTGCCGACCCATAGCGAGAGGTAGTTCCTGTCCCAAAAAGGCTGCAATCACAGCAGGTGAGATGGACAAAAGATAGGAGAAAAGCAGATGTGGAAATGGAATATGCAGAGATTATCTGGTTTATGAAAGGGGCTAGGAACCAGAGGCCAGAACTTGAGTCCACCACTTTAGCAGTAAGATCCTCCTTTCTGATTTCTGAACTGTACTCTGATGATCTCCCATGTAGCACTGCAGAAATACGGCATGCTGTCGACCCAGACTAGAAACTTCTGGAGAATCTTTACTTATTTAGATTTCTTTTCTTGACATATATTTATAATTGTGCCCACATGTATTTCATCTCACAAGTACTGTAACTTATGTTGATTGCCTATTTTTTCCAAACAATATGCAGCACAGCAGACATCTTTTCCACTTAAAAGTATTCTGCTTTCATGAATCATGGTTGTCATTTTGAAACTACTTATTGTATTAACGATATTTTTCCAGGAGACTTTTTCATGTAGTGATTTGGAATTGTAAGGACAATTGCAAGGAATAAGTGCCATGCAAGCTATAAGACAGAAAATCCACACAGATTTCAGAACATATGAACAGAAAAATATTTTGGGGAAAAAAAAATACAAATCACAGGCACGGAGGGAAAAAGGATTCAGATTAAATTGTCTTGGCTGTAGGGCTTTTGCTTGCTATTCACAATGGCTGTGGAATTCACTTCCACTTGACATCAGAAATGCAGATTCAGTGAATTAATTTAAAACAAAACTAAAATGTTATCTTCTTGTCTGGCTTTTCTGGCCTTCAATAAGACTAAGTTTTAAAGTTCCTGCATATTATTTTTGTAATCCATTTGAGATGCAGTACTATATGAATGTAAGTATATCCAGCACTATATAAATGTAAATTTTATTTAAGTTAATTCATGTATATTATACAATGAAAAGGAAAATCGCTGAAAGATAACAAATACTGGATAATGGAAAAAGGCAAAGCAGCCATCTGGTAATGCAGAAGGGTAAATACAGGGGGGGAAAAAGAATGAGGAATCCTCTAACCATGTTCTTAAATATTAGAGGCAAGGATTTCTTAGGGTAATATATTTTCTTAGACCAACTATGTAGTTGGGATAGGGTTGGATAAGCTTTTGAATGCAACAATGCAATTTGAAAGCTTGTCTAACTCTATCCCAACTACATAATAAAAGAGATCACCCTAAGAAATCCTTGCCTGACATAATTTCTGGACCATCATGGCTATAACATCACTCTTACATTACTTAAATATTAGGGAATATTTAGCGAGTTCATTAATACACCCCGAGGAGTGGAATTACTTATCAAGTCTTTGTCTTGCTATTGTACTTTTCAAATGTCTGTGTCGCCCCACCCACCCCAAGTGATTTTATTTTATTGTGTCATGTCACGCTCAAGAACGGGGCTAGACTGGATGACCAGGAGACTGAAGCCCTCTGACCAGCTACCGCACGGCCAAGTACTTTAAGCTTCCCCATGCTGTCCACCAATGGGCCAGTGAACCTCTTCTGGAGGAAGAGCATGATAATTTTCAGATGCAGTCAGTCCTGAGATTGCCTACCCGTTTGTGCCAATCACAGTGATGGGGGTTTTATGTAGTGTGTTCGCTGGGAACTGGACTGAGATCACAACATAAATTTATACAGACCACTGAACTGTTGTCATATGGAAGCAAATGTCAGTCATTACCAGCCTGGGCTGATGTCAGACCACCTTCCTTATGAAGAAGGGCTATAATAACTCACTACAACTGCCTGATCTGCCCAGTCCCTCTGCAAGATGAAGGTATTCCATAATCGCATTTGTATATCATTGAATCATGGTGGGTGTGCACACACCACCACACGCTGCTGTCCTAATTGTTAAGCACATGCATTCACCCCCGTATCACTTCAGTATCCAATACCACTTTGGCCCATGCTTTCTTGCATGCATACCAGCCTCTGGCTTCTTTACCATTCATTTAATCCAGGAAGAGCACACACCAACTGCAGATGCTTCCTCAGCCTGACGAAGGGTGTTTGTACCTGAAAGCTTGCAAAGAAGAATTGTTCCAGCTATTTGAGTTGGTCTAATAAAAGATATCCGATTTACCCGAAGAACCCTGTCTGGCCATTCTATACACGTATAACTGAGACTTGGGTGCAGACGATGCCAAAGGAAGGTGCTGCCTTCTTTTAACGGACCTCAAACCAAAGCTTGAAATAACACGATTTGAGGTGCTTTGACAGATTCTTTTAAAAGAGCTTTAAGGCTCCAGCTTATACCAACTGCCAAAATCTTGTGTGGTTCAATTCTCACTGCGATAAACCCTTTACACACTCAACGGCTAAGGCAGTCTTTGGCAACAAACATATGCACTACTTTTAGGAGGAGAAATGTTTAGTACAATTTCTGCTAGACCAGCTGGGGAGACTTTTCCCTTTGGCTCAGCCAGTCGAGTTGTTGATCCTGCCTGCAGTCTAGTCTTTTGCTGTTTCCTGTTGCCTCTCTTATCACAGACAGGAGCACGATAGCACAAATCCAGACAGCGAGCACAGTGTTGGGATGCGTCTACATGGCACGGCTGTGCTTGCTGGAAGTGACTAATGAATGGCTGGCAAGCAGGTCAAACTCCCCAAGGACATGCAACAGAAAGGTGAGTTTGGGGTTTGGCTAGCTGCATTTTCCCATACGAGGGATTTAGGCTCATCAGCTGCCCTCACCGAAAGGGGGACTGTGATGCATTTTGGGAAGTATAGTTCATCTGGGAGATCCCAGCCAGAGAGGAGACTAAGCAAACTACAATTCCCTTGAGACATTCGAACTCCCATTTTTTTGGCTAAAATCTTCCAGTTTCTCAACACCAACTTTTCAGTTTTGAGTTTTCACCATAAAACTCAAACTTTTCCTGTGGAAAATAACAATGAAAGTTAAATTCAGCTTTCATTTGTACCCCAGCTGCCTACAGGCAAATATATCCCTGTTATCCAGGGGCTCAGGCTACGGATTTACAAATGCCTGCCCATTTCAGCGAGGCTACAGCATTCACATCTAGGGTTACCTTGCAATCATCACTCATGCTTATTGTGTAAAATGGCACTGCGCCTGGTTGGATCGCTGCCACTCAAACCAGGTAAGGAGCAATGGTGTCTTTGATAAGTTTGGTGAGTGTTGTATCTTTTGCACCGCAACATTGGCAATAGCCCATCCTGTCTTACACTCACAGTATCAGCCACAAAAGGCTGTTCTGGAGCCATGGCTGATAGGAAAGCAACAAGCAAGAGTTCCCCGACACGTCACATGGCAGAAACCATAGACACCTTGCAGGGAACTCCTGCATGAGTTTCAGAGTTACAGGCTGACAGTTGTTGCTGGCACCCCCATGGGTCACTGAGATAAAACCCTTTTTGGCATAAATTGGCACTGATCCACTTATTTTATTAAGCTTTGCCAACTTGCACTGGAAGAGAACTTAGCTAATTATTCACATATCAAAACCTCCTTTCCTGAGAATTTGCAAAAGGAAAGCAAGTGCAGGACAAGACATCAATGCCACTCAGTAAAAAAACAAAAAACTATCAGCACACCTAAATTTTGCCGTGAATATGGACGAAGAGTGTAGAGCAAACAGAAGGAAGGAAAGGGGAGATGGGTATAGAAAGGAAGCTGATAAAGGCATAGTAACCTATTAAAACATATTTAGGGGAACACATCCATGTATTCAGCCTGCCTGTTTTTCCGCATCGTGGAGCTCATACATCAATAGTATCAGGTGGCATAAAGACCCGGGGGTTGGATGGGGGGTCAAAAAGCCTGTGTCGTATTCCTGGCTCTAGCATTTGCCCACTGTCTGACTCCAGGCAAATCATTTCACCACTCTGCTCTCAGTTTCTCTCATTTTAATTTGAGGTAATGGGAGTTCCCTGGCTTTATCAGGTGCTTTTTGCTGTACTACAAAACAAAGACCCTGTTTTTTGCTGTTCAGTGGTAATCCACCTTCGATGCACACGATTATTATTTCTCCCAATTTAGATGCATGCTGTGAAAGAAAGGCCTTCTTTTCCTTTAAGATCTCTTGGGCACGTCAACGGTTTCTGTCACTTTGGGAGAGCCCATTTCCCATCACTGGACATGTTGCTGCAAATGCTTGTTCCCCAAGGGTATATGCTCGTAGGCTCGGGCCCGTAGCTGGGTCATCACCACATACTACTCTCTGTATATTTGCTTGGGGGTCACGCTTGACATTTTGATCTGTGACAGTGACGGGCTTCCTACCATAAGCCAAAGGGCAGCTCTGCAGAAATGTCTTCGGTTTCTGAACCCGACTTAGGTTTCAAACTAGAATCCAAGGGCTGACAACGATCTATGCTTAAAGCAACCTAATTTTGAGATGTTTATAGAAATAAAGCCAAGGCAACACCCTTCAGCTTTCCTTGAGTCTAATGACAGGCCTCCTGCATTTGCATAGGACTGAAGCAAAATGAAACACTTCCCCACTGGCACGCTCTGTCTAGACCACCTTCTGTTCTTAGGAGACATAATAACTGTTTTCAGCGCATCTTTGTCAGCGTGCTCTTTCAGGAAATGCATTATGTTTTCCATCCAGTCCTTTCTGCATAAAGTGGCTGGTACAAAAAGCAGCTGCCGGGCCCATTTTTTTTTTCATTGGCTAACCTTTGCTTAGTTTTTCTGTCTAATACCTTGTCTATCAGGTCCATTACTCCTGTGCTATTCTTACTGAGGGCAATGCTTTCTAGGAAATGCAAAAATAGCACCACAAGTAGTCATTACGGATCTGAAAACATGACAAGATCTTTAGAGCAACACAATTTTTGCTTTGATCTTAATAGGCAGCTGCTTGCATATATTTCAATGGAGGGATAGTATTGAAGATAGTGTTTCAGATTCTGGCATGCTCACTCATGTTAAGGAGCTTTGTTCTATGCTATAATCATAATGGTGTCAGTGGGACTATATGCGCCCTGCAAGACTTCTTCAATGTGAGAAAAGGGATCAGAGCCTGGCCTTCGGAAAATAGATGTCTAATTTAAAACCCCTGCCACAATGATAAAAGGTTGTTTTAATTTAGGTAACTGGCTTCTTGATTGATCTAACTGATGATGACTGTCACCTTTTTCGCTTTCTGTTTAGAGACACCCTTTATTATTAGATTTTAAACCTAGCAAGAACCAGTAGATCATTTAGTATAACCTCCTGTGTTACACAGGCTGTAAAATTTCATCTAGTTCTTCACGTAGTAAGCATAGTAGCTTACACCCTTAATGTTCTTTAGAGATCCAAGTGCTAAGAGTTAATGATTCAAGTCCCAAAGGCATTTCCATAACTTGCACGTTATTTAGCAGCTAAACAAAGGAGTAGAAAAAAATGTAAATTAAATCACTGGCAAGGTTCAGAAAAATGATGATTTTTTGCCTTTGATCTGCCTCCTGGTGTATTTTTGTCTCGGGACTGACAACGAAGCTGTTCATTTTAAGGCACCAAAATGTCTGAACGATTTAGGAATTGTCCCCTGGAATCAATTTTGGTTTTGCCTCTTACATCTTTATAGGCATTATTTCTTTCTAATCAATTCCAGTTTTAAACTAATTGTTTAAAAGGTATGACTTCATATCCAGGTTAAAGCAATGCCTCTGGTACTCTGAATTTTCAAAAAATAAAATAAAAAAGAAATCACCCAATAAAATCTTTAAGTTGAGTACACAATTTACACAAAATGATTTTAAAAAGGTAAAAAGAGTTTCCAAAAGCAAATCTTCTGTGTTTGCATATGCATAATGGCATGCTAAAAACTGAAGGGTCTCTGGTACAAAAACATACTGTATGCACTTTAACAAGAGAATCAGACATCATTTATAATTCATGCAAGTATATTGAAGTTTTCCACTGCCATCCAAGAAAGATGGTTTCAAATCTATGGAGTGCAATAATCCAATAGTCTGTGTAGTAACTTCTATATATCTCATATAGACTTTACTCAGGAGATCATTTCCATACGGAGGTCCTCAAGTGTACAATGTGATGCGTTTAAAAACATCATTTTCTGTTTAGATGTATCAATATTAGTACATCAGTTTGTACTCCGTGTTATTTCCATGCTGACTTCAGGGACAGAGCTTTGTTAAGCAAATAGAAGAGCGAGTTACTTGAAATCAAGAATATTATTACAACCACACTTCTGTACGTAGCCAATCTAAAATCCAAAAACATACAGGATTGATGAGCTTAGGTCAGTTCCCAGTGGACTGAAAGATCCATGCAAAATTGCTTCATATGATCCAACAGTTTCCTATTGTCACACAGCAGAGGTATAGCATGGCAGTTCTGTGCCCTGGGCCATGGTGGCACATGGGGAAGCAGTGCTGCTGGCAGTGGTGGTGCCGGAATATTTGCACAGCCCCCTCCACCCAAAGGCTGCCCTGGTCACCCTCTCCCTCTTCCCCCTCATTCACACTATTGCCACACCAAATTTAAAAGCCCACATTGTAACCTGCTGCATTGGCAAGTTAATTGTATACATGATGGATGCTTACAGGGCATCTCACCTGGGAGCATGGGAGAAATTCAGTTTCCGGTTCTTTTTCTTAAATTCCCTAAAGCCTGTGTATCCCTTAAGTAATGTTTGAGTGACGGTTAAATGACTGCTGCTTAAAAGTGAAAAATCCAATTTTTCACTCTGATCTGAAACTGTTGCAGAACTCGTCAACTAATGAAATTATGCTCAGCCCATAATACTTAAGGCATAATACGTAGCACTTTTAAGAGACAGATAGTGCATAAAAGTGTCATGAATAGCTTTCTACACTGCTGTAATCTTAAAAGGCTTTGTTCTGCATTTGATTAATTTGCAAAGCAGTTAAAGATACAGCAGAAAAGTGTTTGCTTGTAAACTAAACAGGAGCCAAGTAACCATTATTACCTAAAAATAATGAATGCGGAAAAGGCTGGCACTTGGGACTTATGGAGGTGACATTAATGTTCAACATCTCGAAAACAGCAGCATATCAAATTATTGATGCAAAGCATTTGACGACTGTCTTTAAGAGGCAGGGACATCGGCTGTCTAGACATGATCAGATATCAAAGTCTACGAGTTTTGCAATCTGATCATTTTGTTTCCCTTTTTCCAAGGTAAAAGAGGCGCCTGTCAGTATTTGACAGGCTGCAGACACAATGATTATAACAACAATAAGAATAACTGCTCTCTGTAGTACTATCAGCTTCTGAATAACTTTGTTGAAAGAACTCTGTCGTGTCTTGCTTGCTTGTTGGTTTGGCCTTTTTTTTCTGGAGGGGAACTCTATAAATTCCATGACCCTTTGTTACAACTCACATTAGATAGGGATTTAGATCTTAAGCCACACTGCTGAGACTCAGAGACAACACCCATAGAAGCTGAATGGAAATATATTGCAAACCTGGCATGTCAGTTTTTCTAGAACCGACACTTTTATCATGATGGATAAAAACAGAGTTGACTATTTATATTCCCTGGAAAAGGATAACAGAGTTAACTATCTGTATCCTCCTTGTTTGTCATCTGACCTTATTAACCTTTGGTAATGGGTTTCCAAAAAAACCAACGCTTTGTTTAGGCCAAGAGAACTATTCAACGTTGCCACGTGTTTGTTTTAGAGTTTGTCAGATCTGCCTATTTCTCTGGTCTTTTAGATGATCTGGATCTTCTGTCAAAGACAACGAGTTCCCCTCTTATAAGAAACTAGAGGGTTGAATGAAAAATGAAATCAGGAGAAAAGTGAATTCTAGCAGAAACTGATTGGGGCGTTTGACATGCATCTCTGTACCTGGGTTGTGCGGGTGGGTCCTGGTGAAGAGCAACGTTCCCAACCCACATTTGGTTTGATTATGATCATGAGGCTGGTGTTATCTGAGTGAATGCTGTAAGAAAAAAATAACTACTTACAGGGAAATAAAGCCAGTGAAAGTGGAACCTCTATTATTAAAAAAACAAAACTAGACTGTATACATTTCCAAAATCCAAATCAGCAAAAAAGATATTTTTTTGTTAATAGGATTCTAACATTGCCACTATTAGGACTTAAGGAACCCCCTAAAATAATCACATTACAGTGTTTGGGCCAACACTGGGTCTGTCTCGGATGATATGGTCTCATATCACCAGAGACCCCAGCCATAGTGAATTGTAATCCAATGCGTTCAAATTCTCACACCGTGAGGCATCATGGCATTATTTCCCATTTTAATTTTGAGTGGGATTCTTTGTAGTTTTAAACATTTTTTTAAAGAATTCCCCCATGAAGTCATGACCTTTGATACAGCAATTACATGAAAATGAACAAAACCCATTTTCCCTGAAAGGGTCCATAAAAACTAATTTTCTGAACAGCTGCACCACCACCACCACACTTGCCACTTGTTCCCTCTTGTGCTGGCAGTCGAAATGGAGCCTAGGAGTTGAGTGTGCACGGAGCTGGTGCTGCCCACGTCTTGACGGGGGGGAACATGCAGAGCAGGATGTGCAAGCTTGCACTGCAGTTCCCCACATGCTGTAATTCAGCCTTTAGGAGAGTCCATCTCTCATGAATGTGCAATTCACTGAAATAAAAATGGAGTGAGTGGGTTTTGCTTTGGCAGAGAATCAAGTCCCTAGCCATGCACAGCAGAGCATATAGACCCTGAGCTGATGTCTCTTCTGGGATTGGGCTTGCCCGGTCCCTTAAGAGGACCGCTTTTAATGTATACAGCACCAGAAACCTTGTACTGTATGTGAAGATAATGTCCCTGCCTGAGAGCTGACAGCTTTTGTGTGACACAATAAGCAACCAGTAGGCATTCTGGCAAACCAGTGACAGCATGCCTAGCTGTTAGCTCATGACTTCTGCTTTCATTGACATACCCCACCAAAGGAAATTAATTTGCGAGGAGAGAGCTTTAAGGAAAGACTTGAAAGAAGACAGGGTGGGAAGGGAGCAGACTGAGACAAGGAGGGGACTCCACACATGGTGTTAATATTTCTATTGAAGTAGCACCAGCTAAGATCAGCACCCCTTTGGCTTAGGCACTTGGGTGTGCTGACTTTGCAAGAGAGCCCCTGCCACTGCAGCTTACTATCTAAATGGACAAGTGGGCAGAAAGAGAGAGAGAGAGAGTATCAATATCCCCATTTTGCAGGTTGAGAACTGACTTGCCTACAGCTTGTGGCAGAGCTCCTTAGAGCCAGGCCAGTGCTTTAAGCCTATATATCCATCCCTCCGCTGCAAAGATGTGCATGGAAGAGGGGAAGGCAACCAGAACAGAGCAGTGAGCAAGGCATCCGTTATGCAGCTTGTGAACAGATCCCCCTGACAGGCACAGCACTGAGGCCGAGGGCCAAATGGCTTGTGGGAACGAAATGCACTGTTACTCCTGAAGATGATCCCCTGGGCCAGGACTGAAGTAGGTTGTTGGACTAGATAGGGAGGAACTTACACAGCCACTGCCAGCTCTGTTTTTGTGCTGTGTGTGCCCAGACACTTGAGTCTCACTGGTCCCCGTTCCATTTGCAGCCAGTTTTACCAAGGCATTTCAGCATCAAGAGATGCAGACAGGTACCTGGTAGAATGACAGAAGTACTTAAGCATGTAAGACACCTAACATTCATTTAATATAATAGGATTAATCACTTAACCTGTGTAGGGGAGTTTGCAAATTCACCTAAAAAGTCATTTTCACTTGGTCGTTTCCAAACTCCCTTTATAAACCTGGCCTAAGTCTATAACCCAATTTAACCAGCCTTTAGCTACCAGGGATTCCTGGTTAAGCATAGGTCAGTTATAGCTCCCAATTATCATCATAAAGAATCCTCTGCTTCCATTCTTATTCACCTCCTGTTAAAGGTTTCTGAAGTGTCCTAACCTCTTGAGATACACAAGATGGCTCTGCATTATGAATAATGACAGATAAGCACATATTACAAAGCTGCTCTCCCTCCATCTCCAGAATCTTGTGAACTTTTGCTGATGTCAGTAGAACCACTTAATGGAATAAGAGCCTTTTTTTTTCCATATAGGTCTCTATCTATTAACCCTTTTGTCTTAGACAGTGCATCTCCAACACCCAACCAAAGGTTTTGTGATACCAAGGTTACTTGACGGAGACAAACGAGACGTAACTTAAAAAGTTAGTTAATAGGATCACACACAATTGATCAGAATACCAATCGCTCTGGAGAAAGGGGGACACATGGTATTTTATGAAATGGCACCTATTGCTCATAGGCACTTATGTTTGAGACCTTCTGACAACATTTACAGCACTCTAATTGAACTGCCTGGGCATAGAGGAATTGCTTCTTGCTAAAGGAAAATAGCTAGCAGAATTACAAAAATGGCGTATCAGAAAAATGCAGGGTATTTTCAAGCTTTTGAAATGTCATACTCCTGGGCACCAATTTGTCTGACTTACATTACAATGCTACAAATAGCCAGCAAGTGGTATAGGGCCATTTTTCACAATAAAAATACTTTCCTAACTGCTATTTTAGTTCAGTAATGATGGTATAGATCTATTTATTATGCATTTATGTTTTTTCCTAAGTAATATCTTGCCTTTGGCAATGTACTGAAGCAGAGGGATGTCTGTGATATCAATCAGGGTGGACCACTCGCTTCACTATAGGAATAGGTTGTGACTTAAAAAATGGAAAAAAAGAAAAGCTCATAAGAAATCCATAAAGAAGATTAAGAAATCCTTCAGTTGCTTTTCTAATTTGATATTGTTTTCACTCTTATCTTTTGTCTCCAGTGTAATGGCCATTATGATCATCACAGTGAAAAGATGACATTGATTGCGGAATACAACAAAAGGCTATATTAAAGGTCAATAAGGAAAAATGTAGATTCTTTCTGCTGCTGCTATGATTCAGCCTCTTGAGGCCACTTTTTAAGAAATTTCCATTGTTTCCACAGAGGCAGACCCAGGGCTGCCACTCAGATAAAAACACAGGTAATCCAGCTGGTAACTTCTATTCAGCCCTTGTGCCTGGCATGATACTATGCATCCATTAAACTTCAGATGAGGAAGTCCCACTTCTCATCAGTGCTTCACCCTTCATTTCATTGTCCCAACAATTCATTGTTCTTGTAATTAGAATGCCCCAGAAGGATCTCTCTTGGGAGTTCAACCTAGCACTTCCAGATGCAAGTACAAAAGAGTACTGTTTGAGCAAAAAGACCCAGTATTATTAGCCCAGGCTATAATGTAAGAGTGAGCAACCTTTATCTTTGACTCAGGCATCACAAATGGGGACAGAATGCAACACTTGAATGAGTGTGCTTTAAATACTGAATTGAGTCTAACCAAAGATTACATCCTGCCTTTCACAGGGGTACAGACATCTCCATTGCCACATCTGCCATTGAGTCACCAGGATTGCTGTGCCAACACTTTGCCAAGGCTAATTACAGAGTTCTCACAACAGCTTTTCCTTTACGGGCAAGAAAACCTGCAGTGTTAAAAGCGAGAGAGCTTGATTTTAAGCGGAGCCCAACCTGGAAGCACTGTAGTGGTGAGCATTACTTCTTGTGTGTGTTCCACAACTGGCCCCCCCACATGCAGTACTAAGAAAGTCTAAAACCTAGGTACCCTGGTGTGGTACGCTTTGCATATGCAAATAAAATGTTGAGTGTGAAAATGATTATTACCAGCATGTGCGGGACAGGTGAGCATGGAGATGTCTGTGTGCAAGTGTGGTTTTGTGCTGGAAGTTTAATTGAAATGGGAAACTAGTGGCTAGACATTCTTGCACCACTGTGGGTGGGATTTGTCTCTTCTCAACAGTGGGTCACGGAGCCAGGCCCGTATATGGATGTGCTAAACAGGATTCAAATTTGCCTTTATCCTTCCCTGCTGGCCTGCGTAGTCCTGTTTTCCCTGCTGTTATGCCAAAACTCTGGACTGGACTGGACTGGACTGATGTAAGGGGATCCAAGCTATACCTACCATCCTACTCCAAACTGGGCACATCTACATGTTCATTAATGCGCAGTAGTTACTGCGCATTTAGTTTACTACTTGCTTAATGAAGTACTAAGTAAATGCACAGTAACTGTAGTTTTTTACTGACAGTTTTACATGCATTTTTTTAGTGACGCTTACTGCACAGTAGTCTATTACTACTGCACAGTAGCATATTAGCATGGTTTCTGCCCAGCACACTACTGCTCAGCGTTATTAGGCTACTTCGCAATAAGCATCTCGTATAGATGCGCCCACTGTGGTACAAGCACCTCAGTGTCTTGGGCTGTGGACCTGGGACCCACAGATTCATAGTGAAGTGTCAAGCAAGACATTTGCACTGCTGGTATTAACAGTGGCACAGAGCATCTTCAATGTTACCAAGCATCTGCAGAACCCAGGAACTTCTAGGTTGCTGGAAGTTTCCAAAAAAATTTGGTTTTGGTTCAATTCAGAATAAACCAAATAAAAATGTAAAGAATCTGCCAACCAGAAAGACCGTTCTTCAGCCAGCTCTAGTTGTCATATATCTCCCTGTAGATTTCTGTGTCTATAGGTGTGCTTGAGCATGTGCACATGCATTCTAATTTTCTCAGCTAGCTGATTCATGAACAGTTTGAGAAAGTCCAATACACGGCTCATAAATCACTCCCAAGCTGGTTGATTAAATATTAAGGAGACTGTTGACTCATTATCTTGGTGTTTTCCAACAGCAGCTTCCTCTGCTCACCTGTAGGGTTAGTTTAGGAGCATTTTTTTTTCTTACTAAAATGATTCTGCATAAAAATACTATTTATTTTGATTTACTCAACAGATGTTCTCACTCTGTTTGGAAAATATCCCATAAGGCACGTTAGAGAGAGGAATTCAGTGCATAAATGTGGAAGGGTAAGATAAGTGGTCCTTCATTAAAACTCTGGTGAAAAGCAACCATCCTTAATGCTTGAAACAGGCACATCCAATATATTGGTCATGAGAAAGATGCATACAGAGAGATCCATGGGTTCTACGCGCTATTATTGCTGATAAAAATAAAAATATACTTATGGGTACGGCAGCAATTCCATGAACACTTCACTATATCCTAGGGAAAAATTGGGGTTAGAGAGTTCATTGCAATATGAGAAGAACATCAAGGTTTATTGACTCAAGAAGTATGTATTTACTCAAACAAAACTTAGGTCAGTACTTTTTATTTCCCAACAAACCTCAATGCTTAGTGAAACAAGAAGTCAATAGGCCAAAATCATACTTGGTATAACTCTGCTGACATCCATAAACAGCATAAATTTGACCTATTACACACATCGTTATATGCTATTTGAATACCAGAAATTCAGTAGGCATATTTCTTAGGTATGTCTTGCTCTGATGACAGTCATTTTACAAAGGGGGCACACACGGTTGAAAAGGTATAAACTGGTGGAGGGAACCCTTTCTATTATGCCCACAAGCTCCCCTGCTCTCTACACCACAATGTTTTGCTGGCATAGCTATGACAGCTAGGAGTATGAAAAGATCACACATCCCAGAAGATGGAGCTATGCCAGCAAACCCTCCAGTCTGGACACAACTATGACAACAGAAGTATGCTAGAGAAAACCCTTCTGTCCACATACCCCACATCTCCAGTCAGCATAGATATAGTGGCATCAGTTGTATAAGGTAGACAAGCCCCTAACTTACTAAATGGAAGCTGAAGTTAGAGGGGTAACTCTACCTCCTGCCATAAAAATTGGCTTTCAAAATTCATGACAACCAGTCAGGGAAATGGACCATAATGGTGTGCTTTTCATATACTGGTGGACAGAAACCTTTCCCGAGTCTGTTGTCTTTATCTCCTTTGATGCCAAAGAGGCAAGAAGAGATTAAAATAAGCATTTTTTACACTGTGATAATTAGGTCTAAGTATTACCCACAATCATTCATTTTGTTGGCAGGAGTTTAGTATAGCACCCTCTGACTTTTAAGAAGCATGATGCTCCTAGCTGGAGAAAACACCATTCCCATTTTTATAAGGGCATAAAGCAATCCCATGTATAATATTCTCAACCTATGCTTTACCACACGCACACACACCCCGCTCTGCTGTGCATGTGTCTATAAATTGGGCTCTTTAAAATAAACTCTGTGAAGCTCCTGCAGATTAATTAGCAAATAAAATGCACAGAAAATGTAGTTCAAGCCTCAGCAATGTATGTGAATAACACCCTCATTATGGCTTTATTTTACATGCGCTCTTAAAATATGCTTCATGGACGGTCTGAGGGCTCAGCTTTTAGGCTGTTGCCACAAGGAAGCAGTGGGTTCAAGAGCAATCCCTGTTCCAATAAAGGATAGAAGTTGCAGAAAAGAAGTAATGAGTCTTTGTGTGGCAGGGTCATTACCACACAAAGGCCACTTAACTGCAGCCATCAGGTTAACATCTCCTACACCTGTTTTAGGATTTTGATCCTGCATTTGTCAAGGCAGGGGTTCAATGATCTAAAGGCCATTTCCAGCTCTAACCCCTAAGAGCTAACAAAGAGAGATGTCCATGTTACATAATGAAAGAAAACAGTGTAAATCATAGAGAGGCCCAAGTGAGGGGCAATGCAGAAAGACAACCGGGTGGCACTGTGCTTCAAGGGGGACCCTGTAGATGGCATATAAGGGCGGGACACACTTACAAGGGTCCACCATACTCTGCTCATCACTCCTGGCAAATGTCCAGGTTGGGGGCAAAGCGTGACAGTAGCAGGACAGATCTGGAGGGTGGCTGCGATGCCCCACAGTGGCAGCCTTAATCCTGCCCTGGCCTCTCAGGGTCTCACCCTGCTGCCTCTCCTTGATGGTAAAAATAAGTGGGTAGGCTGCCCTCAAAGGTCAATGAGCTCTCGGTGCTCTTCTAGCTCCGCTCCTCCTTGCCCTAGACCCAGGCAGGGCTGCTCTCGCTATTCCAGCTGCCTCGGGTCCCAGACTTAGCTGGCTTTATGCTGGATGCACCCCTGTGGCCTCCATACCACCCACATAGCCACAATCTCATCCTCCAGTTCTCTGCCAGGCAGTGTTCACACAAAAACCCCTCCTGGGTCACCCTGGGTCCTAGCAAACTGTTATCCTTTAGATGCTGGCTCTCAGGTACCTGGGGAAGCTGCGGCTTCTTGCTCTCTAAGTAGCAGGGCTTAGGGGTCCCTACTACAGTGACCATGTTGGTCTTAGGGCACTCGCTGGCTCCGTGAGCATTAGGATGGAGAAGTCCTTTGGCTGCATGACTGCCCTGTGCTGGGGATTCAACACAGGTGGACAATGCTGGCTCCCTCTACACCCCCCTGAAAGGCTTATAACAATCTTAAACCTAAGTGAGATAGGGGCAGCACAGATTTACCCACAAGACACTGGCATGATCTGATTGCAAACACAGTGGCTTGTCTTGAAAGATCACTAAAGCATCTGCCAAAATTGTCTGCCCATCGCAGGTTGGTGTCTAGGCAGGTTGAACACAAGTGCACTGAAAACCCTAAAGAAATTCCCCACTGCACTACATGCCTCCTCTCCCTGCACCCCCATCTGGTTACTCATCGAAGCCCGGTGTTGGTTCATCTATTGCTACTATTTCCAGAAACATAATCACATGAGTGGGGGTTTTAGAGAAGCCTAAAGTAATCAGGCATCTCACTCCCACTGACTTGCAGCCCTGGGTCTCAACTGAAATACAACAGCCAGTAACCTTGCCACCACCACCGCAGCAGCTGGATTCTCATCTAGAGTAACCCCACAAGCTCCCTTGAGTTAAACGGCTCTATGGCAGTTTACGCAGGCTGAGAATCTGTCCCATTTGATTTCCATGCCAAAAAGGTATTTTTCAAAATAAGAACGGGTAAATCTCTACAGGTCCTGTTTAGCTCTCTCTTCGAGGTGAATTGCAACTTCTGCATTTTCATGAACTTTGCAAAGCTATGAAAGTTAAGGAGGTAAAAAAGTCAGTAACAATAGAGACTACATGCTTCAACTATCATTTGATGGGAAAGACATCCGTATTTGTTTTGTTAAACAGTGCATAATTAAAAGTCAATAGGTAAAATCATAATAAAATCTGTACGACTAGTCAAATTCTCAGTCTGAATGAAGGGGAAAATCTATTAAAACACAGCCACGTGTAATTTAGAAGAAATCAGTAATAAAATGTTTGCTTTCAACATTATCTGCAAAATGATTTGTACATTATGAAAATAAATCCATATTACTTCAGGGCTGTAGATAAACTTCCATAGGCAAAGTTCACTGGGAGGTTATCTAGCTTATGAGCTGAGCTAAGGAGTGCTATTCAGAGGAGATAAATTGTAGTTTACTTCTTTAGGTCTCTAGTACATTGTGCAGAAATGAGTTTAGTTCCTTTGAGAATATCTGTCATATCCAAACAGGAAAGAATACCTTAATAGGCTATGCCTATTTTATAATGAATACAAGCTAGATATCTCCAGAGAAGAGAAAGAGAGAGGAGAAAGAGGAGAAGGATTCAAAAAGTTCTGCGCTCAGGCTCTGTTAAGAAAGTAGGTAATCAATTAAAAAAACAAATTCATTCAGTGAAGTGCTGGTGTTTCTTAGTAATGGACCCACTGTGTAATATCATTTCATTAACTATAACAATCTAGACATGCTAGGGAGTACTCTGGGGGGTTTTTTTGGTTTTCTTTTTCCCTAGCTAGAACAAGCATCCAGCTTTTGAAGAGCTAGTATCGGTCGATGGATGGCAAAGGCACCCATTCCAAGGTAAGGCAGGCAAAACCCTTACTGCCAGGATTTAAACCCCGACGCATTTTAAAAGAACACTTTCACCACTGGTTGCAATATTTGGCATGAGCACATATGAAAATAGAAGGAAATTGGGCGTTTCAAATGTGTTGTTTCAAGGCCACTTCTGGACATTCCTGCAAATGTTTCTAAAAGGACTCAGTTGTTCTGGGAACGCTGCAACCTCTTTTATGGCACCGGTACAGCTGTGAGGCATAGGCAATGTTATAAGCCCCATGGAGACATGATCCAGATATTTCCCCACTGCACTAGTCTCAGCCTGGTTCCCCTGGTGCTGAAAGGTGCCTACAAAAGGTCGTGCTAATGAGCCTGAGCTACAGAATTTGGGTCAGGATCCAGATTTGAACTTTCCCAATACGTGAGTTCAAACCCAGCTGTTCCCTCTGGGCCTCTCTAACTTTATCTCTCTTTGCTTGAGTGCCAGCATTTTACTTTTATTCCTGAGCAGGGCTGAAGTGCTGGGCCGAGATAAGAGAAGCACCACCCTGCAGCAGAAAGTTCAAGGAAGGTGAAAGACAGGCTGTAGCATGGAGAGCTCCATTTGTTTGCATCTGGGGCTACAGTACCAGTGCTCTATTTATAACCAACCCTAGCAATACTTAGCACCTAAAGCACTTCCCTTCTCCTTATGATTTACCCGTTCTGTAAAATATGATCTTGATCCACCCCGCAAATTATACATGTGCACCAGTGGATGCAAGGCCAGCAGGGCTTGGATTTTACATTACACACAGACCTTCACCCGTGCTCAAGGCAGATTACAATGTCAAGCCAATGAAAGTTTGTTCTTGATTTAAACCAAGAGGCCAGGATTTTGCCCTTGGTTAGTGAACATGACAGTCATAGGTCCTCTGAGATCTTTACCGATACCTTCTATGCTAGGACAGGTAGAAGAAGAAGCTCCTGGACTATACTTGAAGTGTCAATAGGTTTCCAAGCTTCCCATTCCCACCTGACTGACGATCTATGGGTACCTTCAGAGAAGTCATGCCTGGATTCATATCTAGAGAGTTCTTATCTTTCTTCATCTATAAATGCTGAACGTTTGGGGAAGATCTTCCTAAATATATTGCTCATTGTCAGCACTTCCCATGAAGCTGGTATTTTAATAAAGCGTGTAGCCCTGTAGGCTAAGTGTTTTCAGTCCCAGGTGTTCCTCTGATACAACACAGGTTTTAAAGCACAGGGAACATAGTAAATTTTTATGGGATGATCTTATTGGGGAGCATTACACTATTTAAAATATATATATTTTTCAAAACGTGTGCAGCAATTATTTGGCATCTTTATTGTAAAAATGAACTAATTTTACAGTGTTACCTTCTGGCTGCTGTTTATGACAATTTAGCGTCTGCGGTTACAGTATGTTGTACTAAAAGAATAGGGGTGGTAGGAGTGTGTTAACAGTCTATTTAGGTTATAAAGCATTGTGCTGTACACAGATTTAAATTCAGGTGCAGTATAAGGTCAGCCTTGAATTGTATGTATAATATGTTTGTCAGGCACCCCATGTGTAAAACTGACAGCTCTAACCTAGTTGCCACAGGCTGTTTTATACAGCAGGGAATATTATGTCTTTTTGACTTGGGTGATGTACACTTGAAAAGAAAATTGTTTTATATTGAGAGAAACTTAGAAAGGCAGAAGTTATACTGCCATGAATTACAACAAACTTTATCACTAAAAAGGTTTTCTGGAATTAATTAA
The DNA here is from genome assembly GCF_000455745.1 of Alligator sinensis. Taxonomy (NCBI): domain Eukaryota; kingdom Metazoa; phylum Chordata; order Crocodylia; family Alligatoridae; genus Alligator; species Alligator sinensis. The sequence continues at coordinate 998,688 of NW_005842257.1, read as the reverse complement.
CATAGCCCTGACTATGAAATCACTCCACCCTCATATGCAAACATATGGGTAATAATAATGAGCTTCGCATCACACATTTATCTTTTGATATGTGAGATGCATAAAAGCCTGCTTCCATTGGACTACGTCTTCAATTTTAAACTATTTTAAATTTCTGTGACCACTTCCAGTTCAGTGGGGTATCTGGGACACAGGTCTGTTGCTGCGGTGCATAGCAATGTAGGGCAGTGATTTTCAACCTGTGGTCCACAGACCCCTGGGGATCTGCAGACTATGTCTAAGGTGTCTGCAAAAGATGACTATGATCAATCAGGAGTATGTGAATACCCACACTTACAATTCAAAGGGGCCCACACCTCCATCGTTAAACCATTAAATCTAATAACACTTCTGTTGAGCCCTCTTCTAGTTCATCCGAAGACTGAGACATGGTGAAGAAGAGCAACTTGCCCCAGGTTTTGCAGGGATCCTGAGACAGATTTGGGAACTGAATGCAAATTTGAGCCCCAGTTCAGTGCCCTAAGTACAAGCCCATTCTTCTTCTATCCATCCACTGGTTTCCTGCACTACTAAATTGAGAAAGGAATAGTGAATGCTGGATTCTGAAGTGACGAAAGGTATGGGCTTAAAAGATATGTGCTGGCCGATGAGAAACTAATGCAGTGCCAGGGCCCTGTCCTTTCTTCCAGAGGACAAAGCAGCTGATGAACTTTCCAATCATTCCTTCCTCACTCCTTCACACAAATTGGATAAGGATTTATCAGCCCACTGCACATTGATAGAAATAAGTCTCATTCTTTGTACAGAGGTTGAAAAATAAAAAGTTCCTCAGAAGTGCTGCTGGCCAGATTCTGACCAGATGTAAACCAGCGTACACCTGACAAATTCAAGTGGAATGGTCTCCGTTTACTCCAGATGAAAGTTTGGCCCCCTGGATTGTCATTCCTGGATTGTCATTGTTATAAACACACTCGGTATCTTCCATTTACCTCCTTACAAAAGTAGAATGTATTCAGACTGGGTATTTATCATCTTGCTATATTTCTCTTCTTCACTTTAAATGGAGTAGAAAATAACAAGCTGTCTTCAGAGTAATCAATTAATATAGTAAACATTACCATAGCATACAATCCGTACTTATCTCTGTTCTCTTTAATTAAATCCATGGTACGTTTTGTCATTTGGTTATGCAGAATAAGTATGCTACTCCCCAACAACAAAGTTAACTACACTGATTAACTCCTTGCTTTTACTAAGAGTTATGGAAAGGTAAATTGGCCTGATATACTCCAGGCAATTTTCTTGTTCACTAGGTTACTGCAGAATTATTGTCCATCAGTAGCTCTGTTGTGTGTAATCTCCTCTATTGCTCCAAACCAGCAAACTTCAGCACTGTGTGGTAATGATGGAGGAAATATTTATAAAATATAAGAAAAAACCCTCCTCACATGCCCTATTTCTCATCTAATGATGATGAATGATGCAAATTGGATACTTAACTGAATACATGACTTTTTAAGTTTGCTGGGTGCTTGTAGTCCTATGGCAGTCAGTGGGTCTTTGTGTCACTGGCCAAGGAGGCAGAGATATGAATGTGATACCTATAAGATGCAGGTGAGGACAATGCATTTTCAAATGCATTGGGTTAGAATTACAAAACCACGTTTTTGCAGACATGGAGTTAGAAGTTATAGGCCAAATGCTCAGGAGGTGTTTTCTCCTCCAGTGGAACCGTGCCAATTTACATCAGCAAAGAATCTTTCCTATTACCTGAAGAGTAAGGAGCTTTGCTTCTACCATCCAGAAGAAGTTACTCCGCAAATCCAACCTTTCTTTTCGCTCAGAAAGCACTTTGGCTAGGAACTTAATCTCGAGAGCTCAGAAACCTCAGGGTTGCTCTGGAGGGAGACGTCTGGGAAGCAGCGCCCCCGAAATCTCTCTGCTTTAGTCTAGTAAAGAATTCTGAGTTATGTAAAAATGTGATCAGCTTAATAGGCCTGCTCCTGCTCCCACTGAAAGCAATGACAAAATACCTCTGGATTGTGAACCCAGATGACAGACGTCTTCACAATTTACTTGTTTGTGCAAATATTTTTAACTGTGTCAGCTGAAAATATGTTCTTGGCTTTAAGTAGTGTAAGTATGGAGCCGCATTCTGCCCTCAACTATGTACAAGCATTGGTTCTCTTAGTCCCTTCCCTCAGCTCTTGGCTCCCCAATGTTCCCAGTGCAAGGCTGGGTCTTAAATCATTTCACTTTAATATTAAGGAGAATAACAGCATTGCAGTGATTGCAAAACACTGCCCAGGCTCATCTCTGCATATACTGCATATGCAGGGTTTGATCCCCTGTAACACACACAATCCTTCAATCTTTCTAGAAAGTTAGTGCAGCTCCTGGATACAAAGCAATGGAAAACATTTTGCTGCTGTTTCAACGTTCTGCAAGGAGGGTGTAGGCCCCCTGGGCACGGATCTCATTTCACTGCATCACAACAAGACATCTGAAATAATAGAGCACAACGTACAACTGAGCTGGAGTTAACTCAACAACAACGCTGCCAGTACAACCTTGTCATTTCAATTCTTCACACTTTTTTGCCAGCAAAGGCTCATCTCCCCAGCCCAATCACATCAGCTAATAAGCAGTAACACAATCTCAATGATACGAAAGATAATGTAAAAGAGAGCGGGGAGAACAAGGACACCAAGCAAGAGGGTCCAGAGTTACTCTCCTAGCCAGGCTCTCAATGGTCCTAGGAGTTCTAGCAGAGATTTGTCCCGAAGTGAATTAGAAACTGGTGCAGTTGAATGCACGTCATTTATATACAGGTGGCTCACAATCCACTTAGTCTGCACCGGGTTGCCAAATGAAGGACAAGCCACTCAGCTGTTTTCGGTGGTTTTTGCTTCAAAGGGCACTGTTTCTCTAATCAGCTAGAGCTCATCAGCACTGCCATGATGCTGATCAGAGAAATGGCGCCTTCTGAAATAAAAGATGTAGCAAACACCTGGAGCACCTTGCCGCTCTCACACAGCTGTGTACTGTGACTCTATGTACCCCCAGCTGATTTGCAAATGCTCATCTTCACACGGAGGTGAGGAATGTAACCCTGGGACGAAACTAGGCTCTGGTGCATTATGTACCCCCAGAGTGAAGTCAGTAGAGAACAACTTCAAGCCAAACCAGTATTTAGGGCTGGGAAACAGATGGAGACCCAAGAGTCGCACTGTGGAACAAAACAAGCACAGCTTCCACTGACTTTGGTCATGGAGTGCTTGATTTTCCATTATTTGTTTTTTTCCTCCACTTTTCTATCAAAATCTTCTATCAAAATCATGAAAATATTGTTTGAAAACCCATCAACACATAGTGTGGAAATATGTCTATCTACCTTAACTAAAAGGGGCCGTCTCATACCTGAAGACCAGGTCCAGTATATTTAGGAGTGAACAAAATGGATAAGGGTGGCACAATTATATTCCACCCTCAATTCCTCATCAGCAGGTCCCACCGTGTCGCTATAGATGACAATCCAACAAGTGTCATGGAGGTAGCATCCACAGAGAAAGGAGTGATGGAACCTGCCTATACAGGATCTGGATACAGCCAAACTCCTTTTATTGAACCCCTCTTTCTGTCTTGCCTTTTCTTTCTTGTTTCTCTCCTAAGTGGATGTTAAAGGAATGGGAATGAGATCAACAGCTGTCTGGAGTCAACTAGAAATACAGACCTTGAAGAAGGTAGGGCCATGAGTGCACATCTAAATGCATCTCTGAACAATCTGCTGCCCAGTCATTGACTAAATGAGGAATTATAATGCAATGGCAGCTCTTTTTTCCAGGACCTCAGCCTGCTGAGCAACAACCACAGCAACAGTTTAACAGGGCAAGAAGTGCTGTCACACATCTGGATAGGAAGGACATATGGAGAAGAGTTAATATATTCAACAAGAAGTGTGGAGGGAATTTGAGATATTTAATTGCTTGAGTTATGATGTAACCAGGACTTTCATTTGATCCCATTAATCTTACTAAAAAAAGCATCAGGATCCTGAATGACTGAGTGCGAGGCCTCGGGTCCACAATTTAACATCTGCGAGTGACTACAGCAGCACAGCACCACCTACCACCACTCCAGGACCCTGTCTGAACACAGACAGAAAAGAAACAACCTCTGATAAAACCAACCCTGCTCTAGTCTGCGTGTTTATAGGTCTCAGGCCAGATTCTCATCACCGCTATGCCAATACATTTCTAGGTAACTGCATTGATTTGACACAATGGCAGAACTATGATTAGGATCTGGTTCTCCAGACTGTAACTTGATTATGTGTGTAGTATGGCCCAAATAACCTTTAAAAAGATTTATTTCCATAGTAAATATTTCAGAGTAGTCTGGAGCAATGTAAACAAAAAGGAGGTGTGCATGTGAATTTTTAAGACAATCATCAAGCTATTCAATCTGTGGGATATAAAATAAAGTATAAATACATTAGTTCTACTATAAGAAATCATATTAATTGTAAACTGTATTATGGGCATAAAAATGTGTTGAGAAATGTGTTGTCCAGCAGCCAAAAAGACATCCTCTGATAATGTTAAATAACATTCAATGTCAATTTTACTTAGACATTATATTAAACCAATAAATTTGTGAAGAAAATATTATGCAGTGAAAAAGGAAATAAGTTTATATTTTTAATAACTACCATGTTTTTCAATCAGTTCAACATGAATTCAATATAACCAATCTCTTTTTGATACTCCCTTCCTTATTGAAATCAATTCTTCAAAACAGAAGGCAATAAACAAAACAAATGTAAGTGTCTGATTTAAAATCAATACAATTCATTCCCCAACCCACTCCCATATTCCTGAAACAAAGTGTTGTTGGTCTGTTTTCGTACCAGTACTGTTCTGCCGGTAATCATATAAGGAGAAAAAACATTCCCCAAACAACGCTGTTAGAAAATGATGCTTTTTTTATACTACTTGTGCACTACTCAGAACCTAGCCTGCTAGCAAACCACTTGTTTCACCTGCTTTTAACTGAGCACTATGCACACTTTCCCTATGTGTTGAAAATAAGTAAGCATCCTCTTATATAGGTATGCTTAGGACTGCTTAGGATACCTCTAATATACTTTCCCCCTTGGAACACTTGTAGGCAAAGGCAAAGTCCTTGCTTAAGTTCATAGTATCACAGGATCCTAGAAAATTCGGGTTGGAAGGGACCTCAGGAGGTCACATCTAGTCCAACCCCCTGCTCAATGCAGGACCAGCCCCAGCTACATCATCCCAGCCAGGGCTTTGTCAAGCCAGGCCTTCAACACCTCCAAGGATGGAGAGTCCACCACCTCTCTGGGTAACCTGTTCCAGTGCTTCACACCCCTCCTAGTGAGAAAGTTTTTCCTAATATCCAACCTAAATCTCCCCTGCTGCAGCTTGAAGTTCATGATCTAAACAGTACAAGTCCAGACTGCTGTACCCAGTATGGCTGGGACAGCCTTATTATTGGAGAAGCTGGTCAGAAGCTCAGTAAGAAATGGTATTTCGTAATGTACAGAACAGGCAAGTGGGCTTCACTGTTCCTTCCTGCTGGAAAACCAGTTGATTGTTGGTACTACAGCATGAATGTGATCCATTTATTACATTTTTCAAAGAACAAGAAATACACTCGGCTAAACCCAAGGATTCAGAGTAAAGGGTTCCTGCAATCTCAAAATGGGGGATGATGAGTAGGTTAAACCAACATTGTTAGGTACATGATTAGGTTAAAGAGAGCCCTCCAACACTGCAAAGCCCTGGCTTTTGTCCACTACATCAGATGTGGTGCTAGAGCAGCATTTTGTTCCTTGTCTTAAAGAATCAGAGTAAGCCCCTGCTGTGTGTAACCAAGAGAGCTGGGTGCTAAGAACGATAGCCATCAGAGAAGTCATCCTGTAAAGATTTCTGAACAACACATTAATAAGGACTAAAAAAGAAATACTTTGGTCATTCAAGGAAAACAGCTTCCCAGCATCTCCCAATAAAATCACAGACCAGCATAAAAAAATATTCAGGGACATTTTAAAAACCAGTATCACAATAACCTCACTTGAATCTAGCCAGCCTTTCACCTTTCCCGGTTTTATTTATCTGGAGTGTCTTCAGCGTAATAAAAAGTCCTTTTTGAGAGGGAGCTGGAAGTGCGTTTCATTAAAACTGCAGGGCATGTGGGGAAGGAGTGGGTGTTTTTAGAAGAGCTTTAACATCTTAGCTCTGGAAATGCAGCTGCACTGTCAGATCTGGGGTTCCTTGTATCTGTAGCCCCAAGTCATTATGAACCTAAGCTATTTTGGTGAATTCTGTCGTAATAATAATGAGACGGCTCCCACTTTCCTCCCATCCCTTTATGAGAGCTGAGCCATGACACTGGGACTTTCAAGGACACTCTGTTCCTTTCCCTGTGGAGCTCTAAGCCCCTTCTTTCTCCCGTTGGCCCCACCAGAAGGTATCCTCCGAGCTATGCCTCGCACCAGAGAGCAGTCAGCCTGCAGAAGTGGCTGCCAGATCGGTATCTCGGCTTCTACAAAGCAGAAAGCATTGGTCGCCACAGTCATCAGGCTCTGACAGCCTAGGGCCTCCCCTGAAAAGCAGCCAGCCCTTCTCCTTGCTGCACATCCATACCATTGACACAGACATGCGTGCACATGTGCTCACCCAAATAGCTCATGGCCTCTCATGCATCAATACTCTTATAGTAGGTCTACCCTCCCAGGAAGAGGGGTGGGAGAGCCAGAAGGAAAAGAAAGCATTCTTGTTAAACTTTTTAGAGTAGGTTAGGTTAACCCAGGTACTGGGCCATCGTCATAGCATCCTGTAAGACCCTCCTTTTTGATAAAAAACTTTCCAACAATAACTGGAAAGATAAAGAGAAGAAGGTAAGACTGTACCCAAGCACAGCCTCCTCTTAGAAGAGAAAGAAGAGCAGGGAATTCTATGAAAAGACCTAACAACTAGGTAGATCTAACTGACCTGGAAACAGCTACCTATCGCAATGTATGGCAATGACGTTCGATAACACAGCACGATTAACCATGTAGACTGTTTTAAATGAACTAGAGTTCTTAAGGTGACTCGCTCGCTATGCGTCTGGAATACAAATGATAATATGGACACTGACCGTCTGGCTAATACACGCATAAAAATACACAGTAGTAGAGGCAGTTACACATGTGCATCTAGGAAAACAGGCAGTGGGATATCGTCATGTATTAATTGAGGAACAGTGTGTGATCCTGCCTAGACCAGTATCACCATGATAAAAGACGAACAGTCAATATTTCAGAAAGCAATCAGATCTGGGTGCCTAAGTCACTTGAGCACCTTTGAAATGTTTATACTCCAACTCAGAGGTAAGGTCCCAGCTGCACCGTAAGTGGGATTTCCTCACTTTTGGCTGCTTAGCAGTGAAACATAAGTATTTTCTCACCATAAGGTTAAGGAGCCTAGGTAAATAATTGAAGCTGAAAGAGAAGCTTTCACACGGAATTGCTCATATCCTTCAGACTGCGTTTTTGATTGCTTTTTCTGAGGATGCAGGCTCAGTTTTATTTATTTAGCTGCTGAGCTGCTCCATGTGTTTCAGCCTATAGATTCTGCATGCCCTGCTCAGCTAGAATCTAATTTACAGAACCCTGTGCCATCCCATTATAAATTATTCTGTGTAATCCTCGGAAGGCTGGAGGTTGGGGAACCGGTTATATCAGCCAAGCTGGCCACTGATTTTTTTATTAGCTTAGTCCATAAACATATTACCTATGATGGGCTTGATACTGCTGCCCTGGTTCAGGAAAGATGCCCATTCTGTTTCAGGGCTATCAATTCCACTTTGGGGAAGTCAGGGGGGCACTGTGTATAAATAGTCTCTTAACCTACAAGAGAGTCCAGACTCCCAAGTCTGTAGGTCACAGGGAGCCTACACAGTCAGGGACAATCCACTTGGAGACTCTATACCTTTGTGGCATGGACCTCAGTGTTCCCAGTTACACCTGAATGGTGCAGTTCTCCTAGGGCATGAATTTGCTGGATTTGGTGATGCATACATGCCATTTTGCCCTGTGGGTTCAAAGAGCAGACCCAAAGAAATGGGGAGCATTTTAGTCCTGAACTGGTGGAACTAACCCATCCTTCCTTCCTTCCTTCCCCATTAGCTATCTTCTTATACTGGGACAGTCACGGCAGTATCTGACTGTATTCACTGGTTCTGGCTCCCTTTCAGCTGCAGGAGCAGAACTGAGCTGGGTTTACATGAGGAAGAATGCAGCATACTGGCTATTAAGCTTCAACTAGATTTATGGCATGTGTTTGTCATGCGAATGAACACATTATCCACAAAGATTACATGATTTATTACCTACGGTGGCAATGTATCACTGATGAAATGGAAACTGTGAAGCAATAATAACAGCTAGAGATAGAGCAGAGACAGCAGCAAGGTGGCCAAGGTTTTTGTGGTTTTTGCCTACAGAAAATTATGCCTTCTCGTCTACCCAGCTCTCACAGTGAAGGTAAGGGAATCAGAATTCACCAGGAAGCTAACGTGATTGTAGGTCTCAGCTGTAAGGGCACAGTCTCCTATCAGTTTCTCATCACAACTAGCTGTCACTTGGTGCTGTGTATTATTTGAAACAGTCCTGTCTTGGAAATGGAAACAAAGCATGGCCACGTTTTAAGCCGTTTATAGACGTTACGTTTTTCTAGGTTTAATCCAGACTACAGCCATCGCTATATACATGTGGACATCTGTAATCCGAATTAAAATTGGCTCCAGTCCGAATGAACTAATAATCCTCATTAAATGAGGATTAAAGTTAATGCAGACTAGGGCAGTCTGAATTAGACAATTTAAACTGTATTAATTAACATGTATATATAACGTTGCTTTTAGGAAAAAAACAGTCCTTAGGAACTCAGATAAGCAATGCATGCCTCAGGAACTTTTGGGCCACTTTAATTTTAGAATTCCCCAGTGAATTCCCTGAGCATACCTTAAAAAAATAGAAACTGTTCAATGTGGCAAAATATTTTTAAGTTTCCAGGGAAGGTGAGGTGTGGTGATAATTTAAGACAGTTCTTTTACAGGTATTTCTTGGGGGGACTAGACCTACTGGTTGAATCAGCTCATGCAGAAAATCACATGTGGTTCTTCCCCCTTCACTGTAACTTCCAGCACGCAATGCTGCACTAACGTTCAGAGCCCTGGTAGGATCAGTGGCAATCCACAGGCTTTCTCTCGCTCTCTACAGTGCAGACAACACTGGGAAAATAATATAACTGATGTGTCTCTTTCTCCAAAACAAGCTGAAATTTCTGCACTGTCTGCTGCTGCACAGAAAGTTTTGGGTTTTCTAGTTCCCCTCATATGCATTTATTAGTATGAAGAGACCCACAGCAAGTTACCGGTATGAAGAGACCCACAGCAAGTCGGACTGCCTTATTCCACAAACCACTTGGAAAAGTAACTTTTAATGCCACTTGTAACCTATAAACTGCTCGGACAAAGCTATTGTGCATAGGAGGAAGGAAGGCAAAGTGAAGCAGAAATCTACGTGTTTGCCATTTGGTTCTTTGTCCTCATCTCCCTTGAGAAATTGATAGTCCTTTAGATGCTCAGGCATTTGCTTTTTGTCTTGTGATGGAACAGAAATAGATTGTCTATGTGCATAACTTTTTCACAATTAAGTCTACGAATTGTCAACAGAGACCATTCCTTTCATGGATCCATTATATATTTTTCTAAGAATGTCTCCTTCATCTCAAATGCTTTTACCCTGGTACTGGAGTTCTTGTAAATTATTCTGGCCATAATCAAGGATGGAATAATTTTAGTAAAAATCATAAATAGTACTTAAAATAACAGTCCACAAACAGCTCCGTTATTGGAAAACAAAATACTGCCTACAGAATTGGTCTAAAATATGCCTCAATAGCTGAGACTTTTGAATATGCATAATCCTGAAACAAATTATACAATTTTACAAAAGTAAAGGGGATAGAAGCAACTGTGACGACTACAGAGGTATCTCCCTGTTGAACATCATTGGAAAAATTGTCGTTCACATCATGCTCCTTGGCTATAATATGTAGGTGAGAGAATCTATCCTGAAAGTCAATGTGGCTCTCACTCAGGACACTTCACCATTGATATGATATTTTCAGTCAAGCAACTCCAAGGGAAGTGTAGAGAAGACGAAGGCCTTCAATACAGTCAACAGGAAGGGCCTTTTTACTGTTCTGAAGAAAGTAGGTTGTCTCCCCAAACTGTTGAAAATCATTCATTCATTACAACACGGTATGAAGGCAACTGTAGTGTATGAAAACAAAGAATCAAACATCTTTGACATCAACAACAGGGCGAGACAGGGGCGTGTCTTAGCCCTCATGCTTTT